>NC_052055.2:90034578-90338328 GCF_903992535.2 Arvicola amphibius
TGCCACTTGGGTAGAAGATTCGTCCTCTGTTTTCAATCTGACATAGGCATGGGGGTGGGTTCCCCAAGAAAAGAGAAATATGACTTTATATGACACCCTCCTTCTGTGGGCTCACCCCCACTTGGGTATACGTGGAGATGTTTCTGTAATCTCATTCCTTCTTCTCAGATTCTGAGAATTTACATTGTGCTCAGCCAGACACTGGTCAGATTTTCCTGATGTCAGATTTGGTCATCAACGCTAACAGCTAGCTATACGTAGGTCCCATGGTCTCTGCAGCTGACGGGGTGGGAAGTCCCAGGAGGAATGTGAGCACCGCACGGGCTCTGCCATGGCCATCCAAGAGTTTGCAGGTTGAGTCAGATTATCTCACCGTCTGGTCTTTTGCATTTCCACCCTCCCTCCTGCTGGGTTTTCCCTATTTGTCTCTTGTCTGTCCTGTCCCTTCGATCAAAAGCAGGCTCAGAAGGGAATGAGACAGGCTCACCAACACATGACATGCTGTGTGTGTATGTGCACACATGCACACAGGACTGCATGTTTGGTGTGCTAGTCCTCCCTTTGAAGTTCCAAGTTTAACAAATCTGATGCAAAGGGTATGTATCTAATTATGACGTTTCAGTCTTCAGTAGACGCCCATAAGGTTTGCTGTTGTTGAAGTCAGTGTTTTGTTTGATGGTTTTATTTTTCTTTTGCTGGGGATTAGAATTTATCCTGAGAGCATTCACAACCTTCTTTCTGGCTTCTACTCTGTGAGGGGGGATCTGCTGAAAACTGAAAATGGAATTAGAGGAAGTGACTGTTAATCCCGAAGATGGGAGGAGAGAGACCGCTGACCCCAATAATCAATGCCAATTAAAGCAAACAATTAATTAAAGCAAACACAGGCTGCATCCCTCTAAGGCAGGGTTCAAGAGGTCAGCAGCAGACATGGGCAAGATAAGGGTTTTTACAAAAAGCTCAGGGACAGGGGTTCACAAATATGGGGTTTGGTGGACATATAGGCGGGGTCACAGAAGCAGAACATAAGATGCTCGTAACAACAGGAGGGCATAGTTGTTACGAGCAAAGGTAAGGTTCAAGATGGTCCTAACAACTCTTTGAAACAAAGACACGGTTGCCATTTCCTTGAAGAGGCAGTACAGAACCATTTGTAGTTAAGGTTACAAGTGGAACAAAGGCCAATCTTTGAGAAATAGAGATTTAATCATAGACTGGAATGAACCTAGTTTTGACTTTATTGAAAGATGGCTTTCAAGCCCAAGATGAAGGCAGGCTGGTTCACCGGTAACAATTCAGATGATCTAAAGGGGCCTGGAAGACGGCATGGTAGTTAATAAGAGCACATTTGCTCTTACCGAGGATCCAGACTTGGTTCCCAGAATGCACAGCCATCTGTAACTCCGAGGGATCTGACAGTCTTTTCTCATCCCTGTGGACACTGGGTATGCATGTGTTACTACATACGTGCGGACAAAACATAAAACACACAAATCTAAAGAGAATACGCATAAAATAAAATGCATACATCTAAACATTGTTTTAAAAAACAGACAAACAAGCTAAAACAAAAACTAGATGATGTAACGGTCAGGAGGCAAACCCGCAAGATTAGTGAATTATGGGAAGAACTGGCTGTTGTGCTGGGACCCACAGTCTTACGTCCTAGGCAGTCTTCTGGCTTTAGGAAGCTAGAATATTAGGAATACATTTGAAATTAAGACTGTATGCATGTCTTATCTACAGCCCTGCATTTGGGAGGCAGAGGCAGGAGGATGGCAAGTTGGCCAGCTTGAACAGAGAGATCCTGACTCAAGAAAACAAACAAACACACACACTAAAAACAAAAGAAAAAAAATTAAGAAACAAGAAATTCAGGGGTAAATTTGCACCAGAAAATAAATTATGATGTGCTTTAGAGAGTAAACTTAGCGCTGGCTTAGAATCAAGGATTTATGAGGGGTGGGAGAAAACAACCCTAGCTCAGCCGAGGACTCCAACGTGTAAGTTTTTATCTGAAGGAAAAAGGAACAATCAAAAAAATAAGGCTTATTTCTGATTAATCATCTGGATCAAGCATAGACCTCACTTGAAGACTGAGACTCAAGAAGACTAGGGAGAGATTGGTGGGGGGCACTCATTGCTTTTTCCCTGGTTAGTCTAATATCTGCTGATTTGGGAGTCTCAGGAGGCAGCTGCCTTGATTTTAGACACTTTGAGAACCACGAAGCACAATTCTGGAGAAGCTGTGAGCTCTCAGTGTCCTCTGCTGGAGAAAGGACTTTACATAGCTCTTTGAGGTTCCTCCAGAGTTCAGTTCATTAGCCTCAGGAGTAAAAACAGAAATCAGAACCCTTTCTAGAAACTTCTATCACCCCCCCCCCCCCACCTTTACAAGCCTCCAGAGGCTTCTATAGGAAAAGAGACTACGTTCTCCGCATGTGGGAAGAGATCACCTCCATGTCTGGATAACTTCCTGCTGGGCTCTTTAGAGAAAGATCACATCTAACAGACTGGAGAGAATCTGAACGGCTCCTGTGTTGTTTTTACTCCGAGGAAAGCAAACTGCACCCTGATGGCAGCTGCCGGGGGAAGGCAAGGGGATCAAGCTCTGCTGTGAGACCAGGCCAGGACTTGCGATGGGAAAGCAGCTGCTCAAAGCCCTGTTCGCCCGTGTCTGTGTCCTGCAGATGGCTGACCAAGGATGGAGATAAGTAGGATTTATGGGAGGGGTCTCCCCAAAAGGTCCGGCACACAGTCCTCTTTCTAGTCAAACAGAAAAACCTCATTTATCTGTTAACAGCATCCAGGAGAAAATGGCCCTTGAAGATGCTATCTGTGGAAAGTCTTTGTGCCCTGTAACAGAAGCTGTTTGTGTCGGTGGAGGTGAAGGAGCCATTGTGGCTTTGAATTCTCAGCCTTTGCTGAGAAGTTGCTGCCTAGGACTTCTCATTTACAGCACCTGACACTGCCATAGCTGCCAGGACCCATTAGGACCGTCTGGATGGCTGCCTCTGCCAATTAGAAAGAATTTAGCATTAATGAGGGTCTGGACAACTAAATTGCTCCCCGTTGCTAACTCAAGAGACAACCGGGAGAGATGCATATGCCTTCAGAGATGTAGATATTTGTTTTTCCATTCTAGCATAAGCACACTACATTCATTATGTTCATAATGCATTTGTCTTGGCAGCCGACCTATTTACTGTTGCTGATTACGTCAACGCTCAGATCTGCTGCCCAGTTCAAGCTTTGAGTCAGTCCAGGACGGTCCAGTTCAAATTATCTGCCCTGCCCCCAGAGTTACCTTCCAATTGCTCTAGCTGTTCTGAGTTGTCACTTACTAGCAACACAGACATTTCTGTGTTTCAATCAGAGGTTCTCAGGGGCATGGAGTGATTGTTTCATGAGTGCATGTTGGGTTGTCTTAATTGGATTTTTAGTAGGCAAGAATCGGGCCTTCTAAGCTTCAGAAAACACATTAGGATTGATCTGTCCCATAAAACATTGCCCCACTCCAAATGTCCTAAGGGAGTCCAAGCCAGGGAATGTTTCCAAATGTCTAACTCACAGGCCTGGTTGGCCCCTCCTAGGAATTCCACATATTCCCCTCTGACATTCCTGAGACATTCATACATTCACACAGTCAGTGTGGTTGTGCCACAGAGTAACGGGCAGCAAAACAGCTCCCACAGCAAATTATGGTACAAGCTAGAATCGCTTGTATTAGAGAGGGAACCGTAAAGGAACTGCCAAAATGGCCCCTCCATTAGAGAGGATTATATTATATTGTGAATAGGGCAGAGAGCAGCCAGAGGCATCTGGAGAAGCAGACTGAAAGAAACGAACTGGACCCAGCCAGAGCTAGCCAAGCAGAGAAGGGAGACTTCCTGGAGTAGCCAGAACTAGCAAAAGGGAGAACGGTAGAGACTAGCAGACTCTAAGGAGGATGCCCGTGAGCTGGAGCATGGCTGGGAGCTTGAGGTAGAGGCAGCGAGTGAGAGGGGCCAGGATGCTAGTGTGGGGATTTGAAATATAGAACATGTGCTTGCAAGTAGGTACTGAGGGGGCCTGGAGGCCGGCGCGGGCTTTGGTAAGCAGCCCCAGGTTTATGTCAATGGAAAGTCCATGTCCTCCTGCCAGAGGCAAGGGAAACGATTCCTTCTGGCAGATGGAAAAGCTGATTCACAAATTCCTGCTGTGTTCTGGCTTTTATCTAACCAGATATCTTTCTACAGTCAAGCTTGAATTGGGTCAAAAGTGTCACTTCTGGATATATGCACTATCCCTTTGGGGTTTGGGAAGCTGGAGTTTCCTTTGGACCTGATACTGCCTGCCTGAGTTAAAAACAAAACAAAACAAAACAAAACAAAACAAAACACCCTGGATTTAAGAGTCAGTCTCCTGTCTCCTAGTGGTGTGACCTTTGCTGGATGGTTTAAGCTTAGTAATCCTTTTCCACAGCAGCAAAAGGAAGCTGGTGTCTTAGTCACTGTTCTATTGCTGTGAAGAGACACCATGACCAACTCTTATAAAGGAAAACTTTTAATCGGGCTGTCTTACAGTTTCAGAGCTTTAATCCATTATCAGCATGTCTGGAACCATGGTGGTGTGCAGGCAGACATGGTGCTGGAGAAGGAGCCGAGAGTTCTACGTCCAGATCCACAGGCAGCAGGGAGAGAGGGAGAGAGAGAGAGAGAGAGAGAGAGAGAGAGAGAGAGAGAGAGAGAGAGAGAGAGATTCGCTGAGTCTGGCTGGGGTTTCTGAAACCCCAAAGCCCACCCTCGGTGACAGCCTTCCTCCAGCAAGTCCACATCTACTCCAACAAGGAAACAACCTCTAATAATGACATTCTCTGATGACCTGTGCACCTATGGGGGCCGTTCTTATTCAGGAAGCCTTACTCATTCTGACAATAGTGCTGTTCATCTGTTATCCCATATACAGGATGCAGGCTGTCCCCCTCCCTGTGCAAGGCCAGCCTATGCTACATAGCTAGGCCCTAACTCAAGAAACTAAAGCCAAACCAGTCCATCTCTATCAGCAAGGGGCACCTGGTGAGTTGCGTGCCCAGATCACTTTGCAAATAAGGAAGCATTACACACACAATACCAGTCGTCAGGTCAACATGGCTGCACAATACCTGTCAGGCCAGCATGGCCTGCTGCTCCTACTGTTGAGGATACTAGGGAAGAGGGGGGGAGGCCAAAAACCCAGTCTCTGGAGAGTGAAGGAGCTGAGATTTGGTCTTTAAGTCCCACTCCTGAAGTTGATTTAGAAATGGTATTTGTCACTCACGTCAGGGCCATGGAGTGTGGCAGGACAGCAGGGACGAGAGAGTGAGACACTAAGGTCACATGTGAAAGTTGCCACTTTTCAGGGGAAGACGGGGTGCCCTTCCTCACCTGGGCTTCATCTGAGGAACAAAGCCTGTGTGAAAACAAGCCTGAGAAACATATAAAGAGAAGGGTGGGACCACAAAGATCTTCCAGGGGACCCACATGGCCCAATTCTCCTTGGCTCTGTTCCCTGCTCATTAGCCAATATCAAGAATGTGTTTTCTTTCTTAATAAACTTCCTCTACCAGGACAGATGAGACTACACAGAGAAACCCTGTCTTGAAAAACCAAATTAATTAATCAAAAATAAAAATAAGAAATAAACTTTCTCTGTTTCTGTTCCTAACCATGTGTCCCTGGTATGATCCTTTGTTCTACGTCATAAGAGCCTACCCTCTGAACCCATATCTGGGGTTCAACAGCCCTACCTGTAGGCAGAGTTTTCCTGTCTAGGCAGCACCCCAAAATAACCACTCAGAAACTTAATATTAATTGTAAATACTCGGCCATTAGCTCAGACTTATTACTAGCTAACTCTTACACTTTAAGTTAACCTATAGTTCTTATTTACCCTCTGCCATGTGGCTAATGGCTTGCTACCTTGTTTTCTACATGTCTTGTCTTCTCCATGGGGCAATTGCAAAGCCTGCGAATGCCCTCTGACCTGAGATATTTGCTCAGCCTTACAGGTAACCAAGGACACACACAGCAAGCTAAGACACTGAGCTGCTTTGCTGGGGGAGGGGTGTCCTGGGGAATTGGGTGGTGGATGTGAGAAGGCCTGATCCCTGCAAGTTGAGCATAAAACTCAGAGATCTGCCTGCCTCTGCCTCCCTAGTGCTGGGATTAAAGGTGTGTGCCACCATTACCTGGCTCTCACTCAGTCTTTTAGCTATAGTAGTGCATTTACAAATAATGGATCCTAATGTTTTGGGTGGCAAAATTCACAAACTCTTTTTATTTAAAACTATAAAAGAGCAAAGTTATTGTAGAAAATTTTGAAGACAGATAAGCAAAAATAAGGAAACTTTATTGTTCTACCACATAGAGAAAATAACCATGACTAACACTTTGAGTATATCCTTCAAATATTACTACTATTGTTATACATTTAATAAATATTAAATAGTCAAGTGGTGTTGACACGTGCCTTTAATTCCAGCACTTGGGAGGCAGAAGCAGACATATTTCTATGAGTTTAAGGCCAGCTTGGTCTATAGAGAGAGTTCCAGGACAGCCAGGGCTGCTATACAAAGAAACCTGTCAGAAAGAAAGAAAGAAAGAAAGAAAGAAAGAAAGAAAGAAAGAAAGAAAGAAAGAAAGAAAGAAAAGAGAGAGAGAAAAGGAAAAAGGAAAAAAAGGAAAAACTGGGCTGGAGAGATGGCTCAGTGTTTAAGCACACTGGCTGCTCTTCCAGAGGTCCTGAGTTCAATTCCCAGCAACCACATGGTGGCTTGCAACTCTCTATAAAGATATCTGGTGCCCTCTTCTGGCCTTTAGGCACGCATGCAGACAGAACATTGTACACTTAATAAATAAATCTTAAAAGAAGAAAAGAAATATTAAATGAGAGTTGAAAATTGCAGTTCATTTCTGTAATCTCAACATTCTAGAGCCTGAAACATGAAGACTGCTTTGAGTTTGGAGCTAGCCTTGAAACTAGCCTAGTGAGACTCTCAAACAGCAAAAATAAAAATAAAAAGGTAAATGAAGATGGTTATATTTTTCTTTTATCTACAAATACTTATCATTTTCATATACCAATATGTATTAACTAATTATTGGGGCCTCTCTCACTTGACTGAATTTGCCATCAGGGATTCAGAGGTGGTAGATGGGTTTTAGAAACAAGCCGGGTCAGAGTACCAGGAGTAAGTGCCCCTTGTGTTCTATTGACCTGGAGACCTGATTCATATCCGCTTAGAGACCAGGAAGATGGGGTCAAGGGAAAGTTTCCATCTGTCTGCAAACAATGCTCGGTATTCTGATGGGTGGAAACGGAGCTATGCTTCCTTGCTGTCTTCAGTAACCTCAATTCTCACCTCAGAAGGGAAAGGAGAGTTGACTCTAGAGCCAAGTATGAGTGACCACAGCCCAGGAACACAGAAGTAGGCTACCCAAATTCCATGTTCCAATGTGGCAACGGTTTGATGAAGTTTGGCTTTGTTTTTATGAGGTGGGATAATATTTTAATTAAAATGATACTACAGCATTTCCCCATTCCCTGACCTCCCTCCAACACCACCCATTCCCCTCTCCCTCACACCTTTTCAAATGCATGGCCTTGTTTATTATTATGTGCACACACATACAAATACATAAATACAATCTGCTGAGTCCATCTAGTGTGTTTTGTGTGTCTATGATTTCAGGACTGACCACTTCGTATTAAATGACCCCTTAGGGGGCTCATCCTTGGAATGATTAGTATGACAAGGTATCTCTAAAAGTGCAATATCACACTCATATCACAGCTATCTAATTAGACTTGAGGCTCACCCAATAAGAGGAAATCCATGCTTGACACTAGAAACCTAGCCAACTACTCAGGCAGGGCTCCTGAGGCCCTGGATCTTAGAAGAGAATCTACCTCTGCCACTTTAAACTTATCCTTGTACCCACAGATAAGTGTAGGTACTACCCCTCACCAAAGAAGCCTGTCTACAGTAAATGGAGACCGTCACAGAAAACCACAACTGGACGTAATGCAGAGACCAGCTGGTTGTGGAGAGCCAGCCCTAATGGATACATTGACAGCACAGCTCCTGAACCTAAGTTTCAGAGAACATCTTGGAAAAGGGAGAATGGAGACTGTAGAGCCAGAGGACCAGGAAGTCTGCTGTGAGATTGTGTCTCCTAGACACGACAAGAAAGTTACATCCATGATACGTCAACAATGTGGCTGCCTAAACAAGACCTGAACAAAGATGATATCAAAAGACACACTAACTCAGAAGGTGGAGAACCTATGGGAACTCTCCTCAGACAAAGAATTACAGGCACATAATGACTGCCAAAAGAGGGAGAATTAGCCTCTTCCAGGGACGGGAACAGAACAAAGAAAGTCATAACTCAAAGCACTTTTCAGCTACATTGGAGGAAACCTTAGGCAGGTGGGTTAGAGCAAGCAGGGGAACCGGTGACAGCATTTATGTGACCTGAGTGTTCTCAGTCCTTTGGTTGGTTGGAAACTAGTGCGCTATACATTCCCAAGGATTTGCCTGACATTCACGAAGATGTTAGATGGAGTTCAGAAGAGAGCAATAATGAGCGGCTGTAAAGGGGCTAAAGATGTCCCAAGACAATTTAGCTCTGTACTTGCATGATTGCTGACATTCTAATCAGCTGACCAGACTTGCAGAAAGTGTAATGCAAATTGCTACTCCCTTCAGGAACTTTCCTTCACAGTAGAAACGTGACTTTTCTTTCCTTCTTTCTTTCTTTCCTTCCTTCTTTCTTTCTTTCTTTCTTTCTTTCTTATTTATTTATTTTGGATTTTCAAGACTGGGTTTCTTTCTGTAGTCCTGGAACTCTGTAGACCAGGCTGGCCTCGAACCCACAGAGATCCTCCTACTTCTGCCTCCCAAGTACTGGGATTAAAGGCGTGTGCCACCACTGCCTAGTTCAAATCCAATTCTTAAAGCTGGGATGTGGCTCAGTAATAGAGCACTTGCCTAGCATGTGCAAGGCCCTGAGTTTAATGCCCAGAACAACAAAGGAAAAGAATATTAAAAATAAAAACAAGGAAAAAAAGATAGGAGCTGTTGCTGCTGACTCAAAAATTCCACCTGAATTTGGGCAGAGGTGGCACACACCTTTAATCCCAGCACAGGAGGCAGAGGCAGGAGGATCTATCTCTGTGAGTTCAAACCCAGGCTGGACTACAAAGAGTTCCAGGAGAGCTAGGGCTACATAGGGAAACCCTGTTTTGAACAGCAATTGTACATGGTGCTAACGGAAATTATTATTAGATAATTTAGAATAATAGAATAGAATAATAGAATAACTATTATTCAGAGGTACCGTGTGTATCTGCTGTCTTCAGCCTTACACCGTGTTATTTGAACCTCCAGGATCATGCTGTCAACTCTTTGCCAGGACATTACCTGGTGCTATTGTCTTCTACTGCTTCCTGTTATTTTAATTTTAATTTTTGTGAGCTCTTGCTGCCACGTCATCAATATGAATTCTTGGCTTTGCAAATTTTGTTGTGGTATAGATTATGTCTGCACTTAATGAAAGGTTTGCTCGTGTTTTTTTTTTTTTTAAGCAGGATGAATGTTTTTAGCAGGATGAATGTAGTCTCAGTGCGTTGAGCCCTCTGGATCTGTGGCATTGCTTCTGTTTGATGGTCCAGTCCTGATGTCCACTTCTGTCACCTTCAAGCTGGTCCACATCACCACACCAGTATCAAGTTGATAATGGATGCTGTGATAAAAGCCAACAAGTTTTTTCAAGTTTTGAGGTTTTTTCCTTGTGTGTGTGCTGAGACTATTATGTGATAAGCATAACATATTCTTCTATCCTTCTGCTGGCACTTTTATTAGCTTCTGCTTTATGTTTTCTCATAACTATAAGGTCTTTCAGTTCTAGGAAATGAGTTTAAAATGCCATGGAAAATAATCAGAGCTGCTCTGGGAGAGATGACACACGCCTTTAATCCCAGCACTCAGGAGGCAGAAGCAGTCAGAACTTTGTGAGTTCGAGGCCAACCTGGTCTGCAGTGTGAATTCTGGGACTAGCCAGGAATTCCAGGCAGAAAAACCCTGTCTCTAAAAACCAAAAGGAAAAACAAATCAGAGCTGCTACAACACCAAGCCGGCAGCCATTCATTTGGGCAGACAACACACATTCTCTCCTGTGTGTGATTATGTGCTGTACAAATAAAATGACCATTTAGTGATGTCCTGGGCACACCGTCTCTTCCTCACTTTGTGATGACTCCACACTGAAAGAGATCATAAATCAAACTGAGGAGTACCTTCCGCTTCCTTTCATTAGGATGGCAGAGGCCGCTTCCTGAGCTCCTGTAGTGATATTTCATTTGTGTTTTAATAACTAAAGCTTGCGTGAAGTTCAGAGAGTAAAACAGCCCCACTGGTCAGCCTTACAGACCAGGCAGCGTTGACACACTCCTTCAATCCCAGTAGCCACACTAGTTTGCCATAGAAACCAGGCGGTAGTGGTGCACACCTTTAATGCCAGCCCTAGAGAGTAATATAAGACAGGAGGAGACAGCTCTGAGACACAGTCTTATTCTGAGTTTCCTGGAGGCAGGATCGCCATTTTAGACTGAGGTAGAGGTAAGAACCAGCGGTTGGCTGTTTTGCTTTTCTGACCTTCAGGTGAAACCCCAATTTCTGTCTCTGGGATTTTATTAATCATGTCACAAGCTCCAATAACAAAGCATCAATCTTGAAAAACCATCGAGATTCATTTAATAGACTACTTGGTTGAAACTGAAAGTCTTTTATCTTCCATTCTCTGTTAATATAGTAATCTGAAACATGGTTAACAAATGAGAACATTATTCTTAAGTAGGGATCTGGGATGTGCTCACAGATATCTCCCTCAGAATAGTCAACAACAAATGCTTTGTGTCTGAGGCCTTAAATGACATCACTTTGCTATGTAATCGTACAAGATATAGGCACAAAACCAAACCCTTAACATATGATTTTAGTGAACGGAGACGGAAGTGTTGTGGGACTTTGCTGCCCTCTACTGGCTCATCTTCTCAATCACAGACACGGCCTAGAGGCTAATTTTAAAGGGGTTTTGGTTAGAAGAAGCATACTAGAAGCATACTCATAGAGAAGCAAACTCAGCTCTGGACTTCCAAGGTTTGATGGGAGTACTAGGGAACATTAACATATAGAGAGTCGATTTTAAGCATTCTTAATACGACTATTGGGTGAGTATATAATTCATAAATTTGAAATCATTTTGGCAAAATATTGTGAGAATTCTCCCATAGAGTAATTTTGATATAGAGTAATTGATGTGCTCTACAATAACTTTCAGACTCAACGTTATGTTTTAGAATGAATTAGTGATTAAATTATCTCTGGGGCCCACATTAAGGACAGAGGCGACTCCTGTAAATTGTCCTTTGACATCCACACACGCACACATACACACAACAAATGTAAGTTTTAAAAAAAAAAAGCAAAAACAAAACCAAAAAGCTATAGTCAGGCATGGTGGTCACACTCACGCCTATTGTCTCCTTCTTGCCCCCGTGAAACTGTCTCCTCCCACCAAGTCCTCTTTCTGGTTCCATGCCCAGTGTTTTCAATTCTCATAACTATGTACCACTGCTCCCTAGGTCCCCCTAGTGCCCCTGCCCTCTATCTTCATCTTCACATTCTCTTTCTTTTTTTCCATTGTTACTGATAACCCCTGAGACCAATTAATGCTTCCCATATACACACGGGTGTGGGTCCATCTGCCGGGGTATGGGCACAGGTAACCTACCGTTGGCTGCCCTCTCTCAACAGCTGATTGCTCCTCCATAGGATGGGACCTCAGGCCTTCCCTCATCCACGCAGTCACTGTTAATTACATACTTTGTTTTCTTGATGTTTAGTTTTTTGTTTGTTTGTTTTAGGGTTTTTCTTTAAGTTTTTTTTATATATCTTATAATACTCAATCTCTGTCGGATGAATACCTCACAAAAAATTTCTCCCATTCTGTGGGCTGCCTCTTCACTCAATTTCCTTTGTTGTACAAAAGTGTTTAAGTCTCCTGGGATCCCATTTGTTGATTGTTAGTCTCATTTCCTGGACAACTAGAGTCCTAGCCAGAAAATCTGTCCCTGTCTATATGTTGTAGTGCATTCTCTACTTTCGGACATGGTTTCTTATTATTGGGCTTTATGTTTGAGGTCCTTGATCCATTTAAAGTTGAGTTTTGAGCCGGGCAAGAGATAGAGATCCGGTCTCATTCTTCTTCATCTTGAATTTCATTTTTCCCCAGCACCATTTGTTAAAGATGCTGCCTTTTCTCCAATGTTTATTTTTAGCATCTTTGTCAAAAAATCAAGTGACTGAAGAATTCTATGGACTTAGGTTAGCGTCCTCAATTCTATTTCTGCTCTAGCGCCATGGTGTTTTTATGATTACGGGTCAGTGGTATAATTTGAAATGAGGTAAGATGGTACCCCCTGTAGTATTCTTTTTGTTCAGAGTTGTTTTGAATATTCTTGGCCTTTCATTCTTCCAAATACATTTTTAATTTTATTTCTGTGTGAAGAATGAATTTTTGTTGTTGTTTGTTTGCTTGCTTTTAAGAGACAGGGTTTCTCTTTGTAGCCCTGGCTGTCCTGGAACTCACTCTGTAGACCAGGCTGACACTGAATTCACAGAGATCCCCCAGCCTCTGCCTCCCATGAGCTAGGATTAAAGACATGTGCCACCATGCCTGGCAGGGGGCTTTAAAGACAAAAAAAAAAAAAAAGAGGAAAACTCAAACAAAATTGGAAATGAATAAGGAACTATTACAACACACGTCATTGAAACTCAGAAAATCCTGTTATAAATATCTGTACTCCACTAAATGAGGAACTCTAAAAGAAATGGATTAATTTCTATCCACATATACCAAAACAAAAAAGAACACTTAAAGTTGGGAGGGAGATATTGTGGGGAAGACCTTGGGAGCAGTAGAAGGAATGGGGGTAGGTATGATTAAGATATATTTTATACATGTGTGAAATTTTCAGAGAACGAATAAATAAGGAAATAAAAAAATTTTCATAAAAGAAAGAGAATGTGTTCATTTTGGAAATAAGGGTAATCTACAGTAAATAACTTTAGTGGATGTGATAAGAAAGCACAACTCTAATCCGGCTCCAAGCAAGCCTTTACACCCAGTAAATACTGCAGAGAGGATCACTATGCTGGGCTGGAGGGACACTCAGTACTGCTCTATTAGAGGACCTAAGTCCATCTCCTATACCCTCCTCGGACAGATTACAAATGCCCAGAACTCCCACTCCTCGGAATCTGGCCTCTGAGGGCACCTGCATGCACACGGCACGCTCCTGGAGTGCTGAAACCTACATGACTTTGGACTTGACCTGACAGGGTAGATGGGCATCAAGGGCGAGGGTGAATTATTATAGGTGTCAGTCTTTATGCCTTCCACATAGACGACTTTTAAATCACTTGCGTTATGAACCAATATGTAGCAATATACAACCAGCATAAGATGGAACAATCTGACTTCCTCAAGGCCCATTTCTAGAGCAGTAGCCCCAGATTCCTGCATCCCTGTGACTCGTCTGCCCTCTGAGCATCTACAATTTAGATACAATTTGCTTTTCCAGTGTCAAAAACAACACTGATGACTGAAAACTTGCTGTCATCTGTGCTTCACACTTCAGTAAGTTACTTCAGGCTGCCACTATAGGGGCCACTGTTGGCATGTCTGCTGAAGCTCCTCTCAACACCAGGGTTTGTAGACACAGTGGTGGTCGTCTGTCGTCTGAGCCCAGTGCAGTGGTGCATATCTGTAATCAGGAAACAAGGCATCATAGGGAGTTAAAGGCCTGGCTAGGATACCTACAGAAAACCCGTCTCAGACGAAGAACGTTTGAAGTCAGTCCCGTACTGGAGGGAGGAATCACGCCCAGCACACTCAGTTGAGAAGGAAAGAACCCTGGCCGACAGATAAGACAGACAAACCTCACCAAGGAAGACGCTAGTTTGCAGTTGCGGCTCACAGCCCCGCGCATCTTACTTGCTGGAGGATGCGGCATCTGCCCCCACCCCCACCCCCGCTTTCTGCTCAGTCCCCAGATCGCCTCCTAAATTCTACCCCACATTTCCCTTCTTCTCAAGGCCAAGAGATAGGGAAGGGGTCGGCAGAAGGAACTTCCGTATCCACACCCCACAGTGTTATTTTGAAATTTTAAATATTACTTTTAACTTCAATATCTATAGTTTTGCATTTGGAATGATAATATCTGATATAAGCAGTTACCGCGGGACAAAACAACTAGCTAGTATTGTGATGAATGCTAAAGTAAATTCACAGACTGATAAAAGCCATCCGTGCAGTTTCCTGAGCCTTCTGTACTCCATTACTATCTTGCGAGGTGTTAAGAGCCGAAAAGATGACAATAGCAGCGAACTACTTTTTCAGGACAAAAATGGCACTTAGTTCCCATACCGGGAGTCGAACCCGGGCCGCCTGGGTGAAAACCAGGAATCCTAACCGCTAGACCATATGGGAGCTGCCGGCAGGTGTCTCTGCTTTGTCTACTATGTTATCTACGTCAGCAGGGATGCTTGCCCAAACCCCACCCTTTAAATTTTTCGGCATCTTTACTTCCCGGGGATCCTCAGGCTGTCCCAGTCGTGTGACCGGGAGGATGGAACCTTCCTTCTCAGTGAGTGGAAACGGGGCGAAGTCAGCAGCTAAGCACTTTGCTGAGAGCTCTGTCTTCACCCTGTCCTAGCAGCAGCGGCAGCGGCAGCGGCAGCGGCAGCGGCAGCGGCAGCAGCAGCCGTGTCGCGCTTACCGGAGCCGGTCACACCCGAAGCCCAGCCGCGCAGTAAATACGTTTGTGGGCTCGATCTAGATTCAATCCCCTGGACAGTGGCGTGATCAGCGTTCCACGAGAGTCCCTCCCACAGGAAGAATTTAGGGTCATTACGACTGTGTTCGGTCCTTTCTGCCTGTGGAGATGTCGCTTTATTGACAGTAGAATGTTAAGAAACTCATGGTGGATGCCATTAATGTTTCCAAAACTCGGAAGGCAAAAACTGGTTGAGTTCATGTAAGGGCCCACCCCTCCTGGTTTAACACACTGCGCCCTTCTCAAATGAAAAACAAAAAGGCTGGGGGCCGTTTTCTCTTTAGTCACAATAGCCCCAAGCATACAGAGAATCTGGAAGGGAAGTGCTCGCTTCTCACACAGGCTTGTAATCTGAGGCTAGTCTTTCTGCTGCTTATCATTAAAAATTGGTAACAACCTGATGAATAATTTTCAGATACTCAGCCAGAAAAATTTACAGCCTGAACTTTTGATAGAAAAGCTAGGTGCACGATTCACTGAACAACCTAGCGAAACCACAGCAATTAAGATTCCTTTATTATTGCATTAATACAACCCCAAATCCAAAAATCATATAGATTCAACTTTCCTTAAAAACTGACTTAAGAAAGCCTGGAGTGACGGTTCAGTGGTTAAGAGCGCCCCCTGGCGGCTCTTCAGGACCCAGGGTTTCCCAGCACCCAGGAGGCTGCTCACAACCATTGGAAACTTAAGTTCCGGGAGATCCATTCCCCTCTTCTGGCCTTTGAGGGCATGGGCAACCCACATGGTGCACAGGCTCACACGCTGGCAAAACACTCATAAATAAAATACAATCGACTTATGAACCAAAGAGCTTGGTGACAGTTACTGTAGCTTTCACTTTCTTTATTCACATTTTCTGTAGTTTTACATATTTTTACAATTAAGAAGTAGAAAAACAATATAAGCAAAATCGACAAATTGGGAAGAAATATTTACACCCCATAAACAGTGAACCTCCCTCCCCAATAACAAGTCTCCAGAGACTGCTCAAGTTAGCTCAGTAGAAAAGTGCAGCGGGGTACAGTTTCAGATGGAGGAATACAAGTTCAGCAAGCAAAGAGGCTGGACTTCAATCCTATATAAACACACGAATGGGAGGGTCCCTTCAATTCCCCTGAAAGAATGTCAAAGTTTTCTGGTTCTTTCCCTTTCATAATAGAATTCTCCCTCCTGGTGTGTGTGTGTGTGTGTGTGTGTGTGTGTGTGTGTGTGTGTGCATTGTCTTATGCTATTTTAAAGAAAAGGTCTGTTTGCCCAGGCTAGTCTCTAACTGCAGGGCGTAAGTGATCCTCCTGCCTCAGCCTCTAGAGTTGCTGGGCCTAGTAGTTGACATGCACTACCATGCCCAGCCAGAGGTATTTCTATTGAATGACATTGTCCTGATTGGACCTAAGTTCCCAGACTCCCTTTCTCCCGTCACCATGCATGCAGTGTTCCCTTATCCCACCTGGCCCTGCGAGGTTATTCGTTTGTTCCCTAACTTGCCCCAAGGGCGGGAGGCTCTATGAGAACGTGGACCTGGATGTGGTTTGCTACAAGCCGCTTTCGACACTGCTCAGCTTGCCTCAGCAAACTTCAGAACTCAACTTCCTAATTCACAGAGCTGGAAACGACGCACACTAAGGGCATTTCTAGGAGGGGCATTAGCTGAGACAGGGGCTATTATGAAAGAAAGATGGCCTGAGTAAGGCAGTGGCATCCAAGAAGACTATGCTCAGTGCCTCCGGAAGTAGTCTCAGGTCAGGCAGGCCCAGGGTCCAACTCCTTCAGTTTTTTCTGGAGGCCCCGGAGCTGATCCCGACCCCAGCTGATTCGAGTCTGGAGGCTGGCTATATCTGCAGCCAGCTGAAGGCCTGGGGAGAGAAGAAGAATGTCACCATGGTTTGACACATGGAACCCGTCCCCCATTCCCCCAGGGACTGCAGGAGTCTCAGACAGCTCTGGCCTCTACGAGAGTCTAAACATTCCAGGTGTGACATCACTTGACCCACACCCTCACCTCCTCAGCACCTCACCTGTGCTAAACCAGCATGCCCTCTAAAACAAAAACACTCTCTGATCTACCATGCTGGCCAGGGATGAGGGCCTCACAGACCACAAACCTCACGGCCCCATTTCCTCCATCCAGCAAACTCCACCACTGCTCTGAGCTGCTCTCCCCCTCCCCCTTTGCACCTGATCCTGAACCACTCTCGATCCACCTCTAGTATGCACCCCCCTCTGCTCTCTGTTACTTGACCTCACCTTGTAGGTCAGGCAGTCCTGTCTTTACCCTCGGGGCAGCAGAACTGCCCCTAATCAGGACTGCCCCTAATGCTCCGGTGAGCCCTATTCTCCAGTGTCTTCTTAGGTACTCCCTGGCCCTCAACTATCTCACCTCAAGGTGTCTGTGCATCGTTGTCAACAGCTTGGGAATTAAACATCAGCACTCTACACTGGACTTCCAAACCTCCCTCCAGTGCAGATGCAGGTGCTGAATCACAAGAACTAACACACAATCGCCACTCAGCTTTCCCTCAGTGGCCGCCGGGAAGCCTGCCCATCACCATAGGTGAAACAGCTCTAGCCTCCCAGCATTCTGAGAGGACTCTTCTTTCCCTCACTCCTGCGTCTAAGCTGTTAGCAAACACTGGGAACTTCCACTCTTTAAAAAAAACATGTTCCCAGGAATTATATATCTTAATTAAGCGAGCCATTCTAGGGTTGGCAGAGACTTGACTCTAGAGGGGTTCCCAGGTGTCCAGGAAGACACCCCCAGCTAGTTCCTTGGGCAGCTGAGGAGAGGGAGCCAGAAATGTCCAGATCCTATTGCCATACTCATGAATATCTTGCATATCACCATAGAACCTTCACCTGGCGTTGGATGGAGAAAATGACAGACCCCCATATTGGAGCACCGGACTGAGCTCCCAAGGTCCTGATGAGGAGCAAAAGGAGGAAGATCATGAGCAAGGAAGTCAGGACCGTGAGGAGTGTGTTCACCCATTGAGACAGTGGGACAGAACTAACGGAGATCACCAAGTCCAGTTGGAATGGGACTGATGGAACAAGGGACCAAACCGTACTCTCTGAATGTGGCTGACAGTGGAGGAGGACTGAGAAACCAAGGACAACGGCGATGAGCTTGAACTCTACAGCATGGACGGGCTCACTGTGAGCCTTGTCAGTTTGGTTGCTCACCTTCCTGGACTTAGGGGGAGTTGGGGGGACCTTGGACTTAACATAGTGAAGGGAACCTTTGGCCTGGAGAGGGAGGGAGTGGGGATATGGGTGGAAGGGAGGGGAGTGGAGGGGGAGGAGGAGGGAAGGAGATGGAAATCTTTAATAAAAAAATGAGAGAAAAAAAAAACATGTTCCCACTGTTTACCCCACTTCCAAGGCCTCTACCTATATCCCGTGACTGGCCCATCCTGGCACCTGCTCTGCTCTCCGCTCTCCAGTCTGTCCCCACTCAGCATCCCAAGGATTCTTGTTACCCTGTTGGCCCTACTGATTCATCCTGATTCTGCACCCGCCCATAGAACCTCACTAAGGTCTGGCTCCCTGGCCCCAGCTCCTGGTATTCCTGCTCTGCTGACTCCATTCCAGCCCTCTGGCCACCTCTGCCAGATACCCCTCCCCCCAGGGCTTCTGCCCTAGTAACTAGACCATTAGGGCCTTTAGGTAGAACATAGTTCCTCCAGATCCCTCCCAAAGTTCTTCCTTCAGCTCCTCAGAGAAGCCTTTCCTGTCTCATCTTCATAAACCAGCTCCCCAGTCCACTCCCTCCCACGTGACTTTTCTCATGACTTTCAGAGCCTGGAACTACAATAAAAGTCTATTTGTTTGCCTATCTAGTTATACATTGTCTTTCTCCTGTACAGGATAAACATTCTGTTTGATCCCTGCTGCTATTATATCCCTTAGCAGTTGACAAACATGAACCTAGCATGCTGAGAACAGCAGTGGGTGCTTAGGGGAAAACCCCCAGCAGACATGCAACACAGTTTGCTAGTAAAAACCTGCAGAGTCCTCCCGCGGTGCTAGCATACAAGGGCTCCCTATTGATAGCAGGCTGGAATTCAGTACATGGCTACAAAGCCAACAGGGTTCACTTACCATCCCGGAAGCTGGCCTGGGCTTGCCGAAGACTGTGAGGAACCAAGATTCCAAACCAGTTCAAGGGATCTTGAGGGACCACAGAGGCCCCTGACTCTTGGGTCTTAGTAGGGCCCTTGCGCCTACGCAGAGCTGGAGAAAGAAAAGTTAGAGACCATACAGTTCTCGTGACCACAAAAAACTCATTAATCTAGTTCAGGGTTCTGGAAAATACTGAAGGTTTGAAAATTCCCCCATCAAGCCGGGCGGTGGTTGGTACATCTTTAATCCTAGCACTTGGGAGGCAGAGGCAGGAGGATCGCTGTAAATTCAAGGCCAACCTGGTCTACAGAGTAAGTCCTAGGACAGCTACGGTTTTTACACAGAGAAACCATGTCTTGAAAAACCAAAAAAAAAAAAAAAAGAAAAAAAGAAAAAGAAAAAGAAAAGAACGAAGAAAAGAAATTTCCCCCAACCTTTATGTGTGTCTGGGTCTGGAAACAGTACTAGCCTTTCCTTTGTAATCAGGTGACTCTGTCTACTGACTCCAGAATAGAGGATTCTGTTTGCTGTTAACAAGATCACAGACTGACATTGCCCGTTTTCCCTAAATGTTCTGAAAGACCCTGAAATTCCCCATTCTTTGTCTCAGGAATGATTAACTGGGATTAGATGTTTATTTCCAAGGAACACGTAGATACAGAGATGCACATTTTCCGTTCAGCTGATGAGACTTCCTTTGACTGCAAAACCTCTCGCACTATAAAACGTCCCATCCAGTAACTCCCTATCAAAGTATAAGGAAAAGCTCCTCAAACAGCCCAGTCTCCAGCTTAGACGCGCTGCATTAACCAGATCCCGAACTAAGTCATCTAAATGTTCAGTGAGTTTGGGCTGACAGGAGGAAAGAGAACTCACATGCTTCGCTGGGCCCCAATTCCTCGGGGGTCTGGGAGTCAGCTTTGATCACCCTGAAGGTCTGGGGTCCATCTTGGGCCTCGCTGAAGGAGAAGGGAAGATGGATCTCTAGCCACAAAGGCCTACGTCCTGCCCACCCACTCTCCATCGAGGGTGCCTCACCTGGCGCGCACGCAGACCTGAGGCTCCATACGCGAGGCATACTGCAGCGGCCCTACAGACTTGGCACCCATGGCATAGCGAGCCTTGGCAAGCGAGAGCCAACCCTGGGGGAGGCAGGAGAGACTTGAGACTCGGTTTCCCTCCCTGGGCCCGCCGTCTGTCCCTCCCGCCATTCCCCGTGGTCCACCTCCTCCACCCGGGCGTTCAGCGCCGCCCGTTTCGCCTCCAGCTCCTCCAGGTCGCTGAGCAGTTGCAGGAACATCGAGTCCAGCTCCTCTCGCAGGGCCGAGACCTCCATGGCTCAGCCCCTCTCGGGACGCGGAGGAGCTAAGCCACCTCCTTCCAAGCCGCCTAGTCACCGCCCACTTGCATAGCAGCCAATCGGCGTCTGAGATCCGCCTTTAGGGGGAGTTTCTAGTCGTGACCCGGAAGCCAAAGGCGACGATCTCCGGGTGGCCCGCATCAACGGCTAAGGCACTCCGGGAACCGGGACGCGGAATATTTCCCGAGTCAGACGGCTATGAAGAGTCGGGCTGTAAGCTTAGTTCCAGGAAGCCACCAGCCTACTTTCCCGCTTCTCCTCTTCGCGAGCCGACTGTTTGATCATTCAGGCACGAGTGAAGCCGCGGGCAGACTCGTCTATCTGGGCTGTCTTGAAGCACGTGACATTCCGAATCCAGGGACTTGATTGGCTGCCTGGCTGACCAATACCCTTGCGATGCCCTCCGCCGTTCGCCATCTTAACGTGGGGCACTCCGGACGGCAGCCCAATCGAGTGAAGCCTCTCGGCCTTCTTGGTTGAGGGCGGAAGTGAGCGATGCGTGGTGCCGGCGGCGCCTAAAGATCAGAGACTCGTGTGGAAGCGGCGCTCATCATGGTAGGATATTTGGAGTTCGGGATTTGGCTTGATGGAGGTGGTGGAGGGGGACTCGTGGAGGGCTGGGTTGGGGTCCTCGGTGGTCAGGAGTGGAAAGTGACCGTGTCTGTTCTCTAGCTCCGTCGGGAGGCTCGCCTGCGCCGGGAGTATCTGTACCGCAAGGCCCGGGAGGATGCGCAGCGATCGGTTCAGGAGAAGAAAGAGCGAGTCAAGCGTGCTCTTGAAGGTGAGCCCTCCTCCCTATCCTGGCGGGGTACCAGTCCTTACTAGAGCATACTATGCAATGCTGTAAACGCGTCTGAACTTGGCGTATTTGTGTTAATGTGGCCGAACATCTTTTCCTTCTTTGCCTGTTAGGTACGACCTCTCACTGGTTTCGGAATGGTCGGTATGGCCATTTGTGCTGCAGTCTTGCATGTTTACAAGTTGGTTGTTAGTTTCGCTAACAGAATATCTCGTTTTTCGATTTAGAAGTTTAAAACTTTGCCTTGCTTTTATCCACGTTTCCGTTTTTGTCCCATTAAATGAAATTCCTCTATCACAGAGCTTAATTAGAACTGTCATATTTATCCCTGTTTCATTGGTTCTGTATCCAGGGAAGTTTATGTCTCCTATCTATTGTTCGTCGCCCCTGGTACATTTTATGACTATAAAATATGTATTTGTTACATAAAGTTTGCTTGAGTTAGGAAGCATAATGTCAGGGCCAGGATTGTGCCAGCCTAACTAAACTGGGCCTAGTAGCCTATGCCTAATCCCGAGCTGGGGACGTAGAGGCAGGAGGTTCAAGAGTTCAGTGCTTTCTCCGACTGCATGAGTTCCAGATCAGCTTGGCCTGCATGAGCATAGCGCTAAGTGTCTGCGACCCATCTTCATAACTTTATTTATTTATTTATTTATTTTGGTTTTTCGAGACAGGGTTTCCCTGTAGTTTCTAGGGCCTGTCCTGGAACTAGCTCTTGTAGACCAGGCTGGCCTTGAACTCAGAGATTTGCCTGCCTCTGCCTCCCGAGTGCTGGGATTAAAGGTCACCACCTCCTGGCTCCATCTTCATAACTTTTTTTAAAAAAAATGAGGTGACAGAAAAGATGACTCAAGGGTTAAGAGCACTTACTGCTCTTACAGAGAACCCAAATTCATTTCCCAGTACCCACATGGAGTGGCTCACAACTGCCTATAACCCCAGTGCCCGGGGATCCAATGTCTTCTGGCCCCAGCAGACACACAAACACAAAAATATAAAAAGGAAAATGATCGATATATAAATTGTTTGGTTTGGTTTTGCTGGGTGGTGGTGGTGGTGCACGCCTTTAATTCCAGCACTAGGGAGGCAGAGGTGGGTGGATCTCTGAGTTCAAGGCCTGCCTGGTCTACAGAGCAAGTTCTGGAACAGCCTGGGCTACACAAAGAAACCCTGTCTCAAAAAAAGAGAAACCATTTTTTAAGCTATTATTTGTGCTTACATTATGCCTATTTAGTTTTAAGTCTAAAGATATTAGAGTATATGTGTTTGGCTGCTTTATTTGTTTGGGTGAGGGTGCCCAGTATTTCTAAGTGTTTCTAAGATCCAAAAGGAATGGCTAGACATTCGTTCTTGTGAGTGACTGGGGAATCATTTCCCCATGGCAGATGGGGTCTGTTTGCAATTGGTAGCTGGAAGGAGTGCTGTTGCTGTGACCCTCCCCTCTACCCCCACATGCTGGAGAGCAGAACTGGGCCTGTGGATGAGGTGCTTAACTGTGTTTTATTTTCCAGAGTGGGCACATCACAGCTTAGCCCCCGACTACCCCACTTTATCCCCAGAAGAAACCTCTGACCCACAACCAGCAGAGACCACTCACCTTGAAGTATTCTGTGCATCAAGACTAGCAGTGTTCTTTTTATACTGTTTTACAGTTACTGTTTTTGAGACAGGGTCTTACTTTGTAGTCTTGGCTGTCCTGAATTCACTGTGTAGGCCAGGCTAGCCTCAAACTCACAGATCTCTGTGCCTCTGCCTTCTAAGCCCTGGAATCAAAGGCATGAACCCCCACACCCAGCTCAGTGTCCTTGTGTGAAGACTTTGGGGTCACGGGTCTTTCTTCCTACATTAAGAACAGTCTGGGTGTTTTTTGTTTGTTTTGTTTTTTTATAATGTTCCTCAGCAGCAGGGTCCTGGACCTGCAAACAGAAATGCCCATCGTTGAGTTACCAAAACTTCTTTTAATTTTTGTCTAGTTATAAAAATAATACGTTAAAAAAATGAGCTCCCCAGGTGCCATAAGCTGCCATTTAGGTGAGAAGTTGATAGCTAGGTGTGGTGGCATGCCTTGTAATCGCAACGGTTAAAAGCTAAAGCCCTGCACATCTCCAGAGCATTTCTCAAATGAAGTGAGTAACATAGCTGGTTTATTGCTTCTCTGGTCCTCTATTTCTGTACTGACTCTGTTAAGAAAGAAGTACTGTGCTTTCCCATCAACTTTGTGCAGGCTGGTAAACCATAGTGTCTTATAAATTTATGGGACCCTGCTTGTGTCTCACTCAGCTCCTTGTCTTTTCCTTACAGAAAACCAGCTGATTCCCTCTGACCTGCGCCGGGAGGCTCTAGCCTTACAGGGGTCCCTGGAGTTCGATGATGCTGGCGGCGAAGGTGAACTATGCTGTGCATCCCTCTTCCACACTGAACCAACTTCTCTGCGCACTGTGCTCCTTGCCCTCTTCAGCCACACTGGGCAGCTTCCCACCTGATGGATGGAAGTGTCCAGGTGTTTCTGTGCCCGTCTCCAGCTTACCTCCTGTTCGCCTGTGTGGCATCGCAGGGCTCTCCCTAAGTGGGTGCTTTTAGTTTCATTTACAAAACCATTAACACGGAAGCTCTCACTCTTAGCTCACTCCCCCTCTGGAGTGTCTGCTGGGGCAGAGCACTGTCCGGAGCACTGCACCCTCATGTCTCGTCATTGCATTATTTAATAAGCAGGGAAGGAACCACAGAGATTATAGGTATTTGTTGTGAGGAAAGGGAGTCTCCCACCTCCTGTTTTAGCAGTTCAGAGCTCTGTCACCACAGAACACTTCCTTGCTCAGCTGTGCTGGGTAACCAAGGGTTGCTCCCCTCCTGGCCACTGGAGGTGCATTTCCATCCATGAAGATTCTCTTGAGCAGGCTCAGCATTTTCTTGTCTCTTGCTGTCCCGACAGGTGTGACCAGCCATGTAGATGATGAATATCGGTGGGCTGGGGTTGAGGATCCTAAGATCATGATCACTACCTCCCGAGATCCCAGTTCTCGCCTGAAGATATTTGCAAAGGTACTAGGGGTCAGGGAGTAGGGAATGCCCACGGTCAGTGGCCCCGATTCTAATTTGACATTGGTCTATGGGCAGGAACTGAAACTGGTGTTCCCAGGTGCCCAGCGCATGAACCGTGGTCGGCATGAGGTTGGAGCGCTGGTGCGAGCTTGCAAAGCCAATGGGGTCACCGACCTGTTGGTTGTCCATGAGCACCGAGGCACACCTGGTAAGGCCTGCCACAGGGGAAGGGAGCTGGGGCTGTTCTCATGGCAGAGCGTCTGACGGCCTGTACCCTACAGTGGGGCTCATTGTCAGCCATCTGCCCTTCGGTCCTACGGCGTACTTCACACTGTGCAATGTGGTTATGCGGCATGACATCCCTGACCTGGGCACCATGTCAGAGGCCAAGCCTCACCTCATCACTCACGGCTTCACTTCACGGCTGGGCAAGCGGGTAAGTACGGGAGCCCTGGGGTAGTGGTGGGGGGTGGGGAGTAAGGATCAGGCCAGCCACTTGTGACTGTCTCTTCCTGTGCCCCAGGTGTCTGATATCCTTCGTTACCTATTCCCTGTGCCCAAAGACGACAGCCATCGGGTCATCACCTTTGCAAACCAGGATGACTACATTTCCTTCCGGTGGGTCTCTGGGCTGCATCTGGGACCCCATGACCTTCCTAGCCTTTTGGCTGACCCACAGCCCTCCTGAGGCACGTCCCTATCTCTGCTTGCTTTCTCCCCAGGCACCATGTCTACAAGAAGACAGACCACCGCAATGTGGAGCTGACTGAGGTTGGGCCTCGGTTTGAGCTGAAATGTGAGTTTGGAGCTTTATTTTATGCCTGAGTGGGGGGTTTAAGGAGGGACTTAGTTGTGCATGGGATGACATCTTTTCCCCCTGACCCTAGTATACATGATTCGCCTGGGCACACTGGAGCAGGAGGCCACGGCAGACGTGGAGTGGCGCTGGCACCCCTATACCAACACTGCCCGCAAGAGGGTCTTTCTGAGCGCTGAGTGACCTGTGAGCTACTGGCCAGTCAGGATGTGGACTTGGACTTCTGGGGCAGGGACTTGTCACAGACAGATTTACTAATCCCAAGTGGGGGCTGGAAGGATCCAAAATAAACCCTCTGTCGTCATGCTGCCCAAGTGCCTCTCACTGGTCACAGTGGGCCTGTTCTCTGTCAGACCAAATCTGAAAGATGAAGCCCACAGAGTGTCTGTGAGTTGAAGACCTAATGACTAGAGTGTCCTCAGGCCTCGTTTTATGTGGAGTATAAACAGTCCCTCTCGGTGGGGATGGTGGTACAGACTCCCCACTGGAAAATGAGTGGTTGTTTTGGGAGTTGGGCCCTGTGATCACTCATCTCGGTGGTTTAGGGTAAGTCTTTTCAACAGCAGCAAGCTGACCCCATTCCAGTGCCAGCCAAACCTGTCAGTTTAACAGGGTCCCTCTGCCAAGCGGGTGCATCCTTTTTCCCAGGAGACATGGTGACACCAACAACCTGCCTGCCCTTCCCCGAATTCTTGCAGATGGGCCTATCCAACAGCACATGGGGAAGTGCCTCAAGATTCTAAGTCTGTGCCCCAGCCTCTCCCAGCTTACGCCCTCTCTGTTCCCACATTTCTGTACATGCCTGGGGACCCTGTGTTTATGTAGAGTGGTTGTCAAGACCCTGGAAATGCACTAGAGTTTACAGAGAGAGCTGTGATGTGATCCATCATGCAGTTAGGAGACCTGAGGAAGCGTGTGAGGAAGACATGTCCGCATGGAATCCTGAGAACCGAATTAGTGTGAGATAACAGAAGCCATCTGAATGACATGAGACCCAGTAAGAAAAGGAGAAAGGGAGGCCACTGTGTTGTGTTGGAAAGTCTGGGATGAAACCACCATTACAGCTCATGAATCTAGTTCCTCTACAAGGCCTTGGGGATTTTGCTTCTTTCTTAGAAGAATGAACCTTTGTGTATGTCTGTGTATTGTCAAAATTTTAAAACAAGTAAAATTAAAATCGTGGTGTCCTGTGTTTATTTCTTATAGCTGCCATAAGGAATTACTGGGGACCAGGTAACTTAACAGAAATTGTTAGTTTTAGAGTCATGGTGCAAGGTCAGGTTGTTCGCTCCCTCCTAAGTTTGTGGGTGTCTGGTGGGGATCTGTTGCTCTTTCGCTTGTGATGACTGCCAGTAACCCTGGGCATTCCTTATTGTCGACTCTAGCGCATCAGTGCCAGCCTTTGTCTTCCATGTTTCCTCTGCCTATCAAATTTCTTGAATGCTTTTCTTAGAAGGAACTTTGTCAGAGTGTTTACAGCCCATGATCTGGGATGGTCTTATTTATACAATTCTGAACCCAGTTATATCTGCAGAGACCCTTCTTTCTTGTTTTTTATTGAACTCTGCATTTTTCTCTGCCCCCCCTCCCCTTCAACCCTTTCCCATAATCCCCATGCTCCCAATTTACTCAGGAGATCTTTTTCTACTTCCCGTGTAGATTAGATCTATGTATGTCTCTCTTAGTGTCTTCATTGTTGTCTGGGTTCTCTGGAATTGTGATTTGCAGGCTGGTTTTCTTTATGTTTAAAAACCACCTATGAGTGAGTACATATGATAGTTGTCTTTCTGGGTTACCTCACTCAAAACGATGTTTTCTAGCTCCATTTGCCTGCAAAATTCAAGATGTCATTATTTTCTGCTGTGTAGTACTCCATTGTGTAAATGTATCGCATTTTCCTTATCCATTCTTGGGTCGAGAGGAGAGACCCTTCTTTCAAATGCACTTGCAGTTACAGACTCTAAGGATTAGAATGTCTTTTTTAAAATTTTGTGTGTGAAAGTTTTGCCTGCATATTTGTCTATCTACTTTCAGGTCTGTTGCCTGAGGAGGCCAGAAGAGGGTGTAGGATCCCCTAGGTTTGGAGTTAGGCAGTTTTTAGCCATCATATGGATGCTGGGAATTGAACCTTGGTCTTAAAGACCATCTTTAAGAAAAGAGTATTCTTTTTCTCCTTTTGGTTTTTCAAGATGGTTTCTCTGTATGGTTCTTGGCTGTCCTGGAACTAGACTGGCTGGCTTATCATTCAGAGATCTACCTGCCTCTTCCTACTGAGTGCTGGGATTAAAGGTGTGGACCACCACCACAGCAGCATCTAGTGTTTTTAAGCACTGAGCATGCTTATATATGAATTTGTTCTTTGAGAACTTTCTCCACACTCTTTGTTATGTGTGTTGTGGTTTTTTTTTTTTTTTTTTAACTTTTGATATGACACACAGTTTCTTTTCTGAACCTGCCCATTTGGTGTTCTGTGGGCCTCTTGTATCTCTTTGGGCATCTCTTCATCTAGAGTTGGGAGATTTTTATTGACAATATTTTTCTATTCATTTGACATGCAATTTCTGTTCTTGTATGCCTATAAATTTTGCCTTTTTGTGATGTCCCAAAGATCTTGCATGTTCCTTTCACATGCTTTTTTAAATTTATCATTGACCTAGACCTGGGTTTAATTCCCAGCACCCGCATGGCAGCTCACCACTGTCTAACTTCAGTTCCAAATGATCTTACATCCTCACACAGAGATACGTGCAGGCAAAACACCAATTCAATGACATAAAAATAAATACATATATGTTTAAAAAATTCTGTTTTCATAACCTGAATTGACTTTATTCCATCCAGCTGTTTGTATTTCCTTGGAGTATATCCATGTTCTTTCTCCACTGTCTAACTTCAGTTCCAAATGATCTTACATCCTCACACAGAGATACGTGCAGGCAAAACACCAATTCAATGACATAAAAATAAATACATATATGTTTAAAAAATTCTGTTTTCATAACCTGAATTGACTTTATTCCATCCAGCTGTTTGTATTTCCTTGGAGTATATCCATGTTCTTTCTGAGTTGTTAGATCACATTTATCATTCTTTTAAATTATGTGTCTGAAATTACATCATTGAGGGCCATTCCTGTGGGACTGGTCATTTTTGGAGGGGACATTGTCTTGGTCTTTCATATTCCTGTTGGGTTTGTGCTGTGACATACTCATCATTGTTAGTATTTTTGTTGTCATTATTTATATTTATTTAGAGACATGGTTTGTCTGTGTAGCCCTGGCTGTCCTGGAACTCACTGTGTAAACCATGCTGGGCTCAGACTTCCAGAGATCCGCCTGCCTCTGCCTCTCAAATGCTGAGATCAAAGTTGTATGCTGTCTCTGCCCAGCTGTTAAATTTTTAAAATTTAAATTCAGATTGCCTTCCTGCTTTTAGTGGGAATATTTTCAGTGTTCAGGAAAGACTAGTAAGGTTGAGATGACATTTTCTTCTTATAGACCATTGTTCTGGGCACTAGGCTCTCTCCCTGACCTCGGCAGCAGCAAGTTAGAGTCATTGTCCAGCAGTAAACCCACCATGAGAGTGGAGTGTTAGTTGACTGCGAAACACACATTTCCTTAAATGCTAACCTGTTTGGGGAACTGAAGGGCCACCAATTGCACTGTGTGTGCTAGTTGGTGTAATGATTACTGTGGGTGTGAGTGGAGAGAGATAAACCACAGCGGGATTGGTAATTACTATTAGGTCACTGTAAAGTGGAGGAGGAGCTCATGTAGAAGAAGGAATGGTGGGAACACAAGGGAGGTGAGATGTGGGAGATTGAGTTATAAGAGTAAACTGAAAAGAAATCTTAGAGCTGTACACTCAGATAATGGACAACATCATCTCTCAAGAGACTCTAACCTCAGGCAGCCTGTGTTCTTTGGGAGAGAAAAGATTAGGGTACAGGGGGAAAGAAATAAATGGTGCAGTCAGGGAGTAAGGTGGTTTGCTGAGCTGACCTTGAGTGTCATACAAGTCAGGAGGAGCTGTGGAGAGGAACAGCTGGGTGGAGGCTCGGTGTGGAGCCAGATTCTGTTTGGTGACTCCCTGATTTAGAAGGGTGATGGTGAAGATCTATTTGTGTGGGCGCTCTTACCAGTATTGGGTAGCCAGAGCTGGCGCTGGAACGAAGCTGGACAGAGGCACAGGCATACTATCTAGCCACTCGGGGTGAGCTAGAACCCCGGGGGTAGGTTTAAAATGATACGCACAGAGCTGTGCAGCCATCACCATGACTTTAGTTCTTTTCTGTCCCCATAAACAGAAACCTCACATTCACTGTTACAGAAGCTGTTAGGGTTAGAACCAGGGCTCTGGAAGCCCTAACAATCTGTCCCACCACACTTCCTCAAGAGACCAATTACACAGACACATTATAATGAAAAGCATGGAAAGGAAATTCAATGAAGATACATAGGGAAAAGCAACAAAGAGGTCCAGTGACCTCCCACCCCAAGTTCATCTTTGGGTCCTGATACGAGGTTTAGGTTTAGAGGACCAAAGGTATGTGTAGCTAAGCAGTCCTGGTTAGAGTTTGGTGCCATTTGTCACTGTGGGCTTTTATCATCCTGTTTATCTCTGTCTCGGCTCCAGTCTCTCCTGCAAGGTGGTCTGAAACTGAGTGAAACTGAGCCAGGACTGAGAGAACTCTCTCCCTGGGAGACACGTTCCCCTTGCTGGAGTCAAGCTTCAGCCTCTCCTTCTCACACGAGTCTCCTGAAAAAATTCCAGGTCCTTGGAGATTGCTACCTCAGTAGTCTGATAGAGAGCAGGACACAGAATGCCTCTGTTTAAGACATCTGTCTGCCAGGATGGGCACACCTGAAGCAGTGACTCCAATTCCTTCCAGCCACCTGTAACCATGACCTGAGCCCCTTGCAAGCAAGCACTGATCTACTTCTGGTCTCTTCAGGCCTGCCAGTTTTTCCTCACATGAGTACAATTATGTGATATGTTGTCCTTTGTGACTTAATTCTTTAACCCAGCATAATGTTTTCAAAAGCTTGTATTGTAGCTTATTTCTTTCTGCCTAATAATAATAATAATAATAATAATAATAATAATAATAATAATAATATCCCACCACAGGTATAAGACCCTGTTTTATCAGTCATTTGATGAAAGTTTAGGTTTTCAGTTATGTTTGTTCTAAGTGTCTTGTTAAGTTTCTCTTTGTCTTTGTAATTTATCTATTTAGGAAATAGGCTTATCTATAGTTTGCACAGTTTGACACTGGTGCTATTTAACATGCACCTGAGTATTATATTTCCTCTGAATTAATATGTCTGATTGTTCTTTCTTGTTGTTTTAAAACAGGGTCTTGTGTAGCCCTGACTGTCCTGGAATTTACTGTGGAGACCAGACTAGCTTTGAACTCATCTCCTACCTGCCTTTGCCTCCCAAATGCTGAGTTGAAAGGTATGTTCTACCATGCCTGATCTGATTGTTCACTTCTAAGTAGAGTACCAGAGGAAGTGTGCTGAGGCCAGGTTAACATTAGATGGGAGCTACAGGTCAGTGATGCAGGTTTCTGACCAGATCAATCATTAAGAGCCCAATGTGTTCTGCCAATGTTCTGCCAGCAACATGTGTAAGCACTTGTCTGAGTAAATTTCCTCCAAGGGAATGGCAGGTAGGTAAGGCAGCCTTGGAGAGGTGACAGTCTAGAGGAATAGTTAATATGTAGATTTTAAGGATGTCAATTTCTGGACCAGCAAATGGCTCAACAGATAAAGGTACTTACTGCCAACCCTGACAAGCTGAGTTCAGTCCCCAAGCCCCCATGAAGGAAGGAGAGAACCCAAATCCACAAGTTGTTCTCTCCACATATGCTTCCATGCACAAAAAATAAATAAAAATATAATAAAAACTTTTGCAGGGCGATGGTGGCGCATGCCATTAATCCCAGCACATGGGAGCAGAGGGAATTCCAGGGTAGCCATGGCTACACAGAGAAACCTTGTCTCAAAACCGAACAAATAAAAAGAATGTTATTTTAGCTTGATCATTTGCTTTTTCAAGACAGGGTTTCTTTGTGTAGCCCTGTCTATCCTGAAACTCACTCTAAACTAGGCTGACCTTGAACTCACAGAGATCCACCTGTCTCTGCCTCTCGAGTGCTGGGATTAAAGGCGTGCACCACCACCACTGGGAAGATACCATTTTCAAATCTGGGAACAGCATTAATCTCATGGTCCTGGTAGCTCCAGTATCCTGGGATCTCAGTTACAATTTAGGCTTTACCTTCACAGCTTTGTGCAGTGACCTCTTATACCTACCCTGCCACACAATACCTGGCTTTATCTGTTCTTTGAAACCATGGATATGACTCCTTGAACCCCTCAATCTTACATCTTTCATGGCTGAAAATCCAGGCCCCACATAGATGGTACTGTCAAGTTCTACTGCTAAGATACAATGTAGCCTGGTGTCCTTGGACCACAGCTACACCAAATTGGTGCTAGCCTGGGGAGAAACTGTAAGCATTGACAGGTGCTTCTCAGTGGTGCTGATTGCTCTAACAGTGTGGCTGCATCCTCATCACCAGCCTGACAGCTCTCCTGTCTTTGTCCACTGACTTTACAATCAGTTTCACCCCAGTTCTCAAACATGGCAGAATGAAGCCATTTTCGTAGACTAGCACACAGATGTAAGCCCTTTGGGCTCTACTGGCAGTTCTCAATTGCTTTTCCAACCCACAGTTCTAAATTACTCTCCTTCCGCCAATCAAACAACTTCCCATGGTCTACAAACCACAGGGTCCGACAGCAGCGGCCCCACTTCTCGGCCTCAGTTTATGTCAAAACACCCTGAGAAGTCTCTTGAGGAAGGAAGGATTAATTTTGGCTCTCGGTTCAAACACAGTCCCTTGGGACAGGGAAGTTATGGCAGCAAGAACTTGAATTAACTTAGGAAGCAGAGTGTGGGGAACACTGCTTCTCAGTTAGCTTCCATTTTATTCAGTGCAGAATTTAAGCCCAGGGAATGGTGCTGCCTATTTTTAGGATGGTTCTTGCCTCAGCTTAATCTATATTAATGCCTCACACACTTGGCTAGAGCAATGCTTCTCAACCTCCCTAATGCTGCGACCCTTTGATACAGTTCCTTATGTTGTAGTGACCCCCAGCCATAAAGTTATTTTTGTTGCTATTTCATACATATTTATATGTAGCTGTAATTTTGCTGTTTTGAATCATAACATAAATATTGTCGGAGACAGATGTTTGCCAATGAGTTGCAACCCACAGGTTGAGGATGACTGGTCTAGAGGCCTCTCACTGGTCTAGAGATTTCTAGAGGTGTGCCTGAAGGCTTACCTCAGAGGTAGTTCTAGATCCTGTTAATAGTCAGCTGTACTATCACTGTTTAGCCTCCAGAAGCGCTGAAGTGCAGTGTGGCATTCTCTTTATGCTGTGTACCTGTAGCTTCGAGAGGCTGATGTTGATCCAAGTAAGGAATCATTGATTCAGAATACTGAAACTTCTGAGGAGATTGGGGAACCCCAGAGGATATCTCCAGGGAGCCCTGGTACTGCTGGGCTCAAGCTCCTGCTTGCAGATCAAGAGGGTTGTGCATTCTGTTTGCCGAAGGCCGAGCTTGTGGATGACTAGGGTGTCAGCTTGTGGAGCCTGAGCATTTTTAACAGTGAAGCAGTGAAGTGTGTGGGGGGTGGGGGGGCGGGAAGGGTGTTTGACAATGTCTTCTATCCATTCGGTTTCTTGCATTTTTTGGTCCAGTGGAAAAGAGAGCTTGAGAATAATTGGGTATTAGGGGCTATCATCAAGAATCTCCCCACAAGCCTCCTGAGTTAAAGCTCTGTCTCCCAGGTCTGTCGTTTCTTTCTCCCTTTGAAACAACAGTTCAGGCTGGGCCCCTCACAGCACCCATCAGCTCAGTCCTCAGCTCTTGAGTGGCCAGTGCACCAAGGACTCTTGAGTGTTATAACTATATAAAGCCTTAGATCCAGTTAGAGTCAAACATTCTTGTCCTCTTTGCCAGCAACCAGTCAGACCAGTTTTACCTAGACAGAGTTCTGTTCCAGTTTGTTTTGGTTGCTGTGACAAGCACCGTGACCAAAAGCAGTTTGGGGAGGGAAGGGTTTACTTGGCTTACAAGTTACTATCATTTACAGTGGGTAGAACATGTTAATACTTTCTTATTGCACAAGGGCAGAACCAGGGAACAGTTATAATCAGATGAAAGCAAACCCCAGGTCCAACATCATTGCTCAAATTTTGCAGCTCAGTGTTTGACAGCTGATATTCATTCACAATCTTCTGAGCTCCAAAGGATGGGCAGCCTGTGGCGCTTTGAATGAGAATGACTCCCATGGGCTCATTATTTAAATGTTTGATTCCCTTGGTGGACTGCTTAAGTGTTAGGAGGTGTAGCCTTGCTGGAGAAGGGGTGACACTGGGTGGGCTTTGAGGTCTCTAAAGCCCTTACCAGGCCCAGTCTTGCCTTCTCTGTTTGCTGCTTGATGATATGTAAGCACACGCCCTGCCATGATGGCCATCGATGCAATCCCTGAAACAGTAAGCAATCCCCGAATTAAATGCTTTCTTTTATAAACTGCCTCTGTCATGGTGCCTCATCACAGTAATAGAACAGTAAGACACAGTCCCACTTCTCTGCCTCTGCTATCTGCAGCACACACAGCTTGTCTCGTAAGCTTAGGCTGGCTCCTCTCTGTTAACTGGTCTTGACTGATATCCCATAGTCTCCAGTATGCTGGGGTCTTCGCCGCAGCTAGGAAGGCTGTGCCTTCACCAGTGGCTTCTCTTGACCTCCTCATGAACTCTGTCTCTTTCACATGGTGCCAGACTTCAGCTTCTCCCCGTGATCCCTTCAATGCTGATTTCCACTAAAACTGAGACTGCGCCTTTACCAGCCTCTCTGCAGAGACTCTGCCAACAGCCACAGTACCAAATCTGCTGCGCTTGATGACCCCTTCATGCCTACAAACCAAGTCCATGTGGGGGGCTTTTATCCATTACCAAGGTCAGCTATCAGCTAGAGATGCACCCAGCCCAGACCACAGCTTCTGTATACTGACCCAGAGGAAATAATTTCCAGATTTCACCTCAGTGATACTGGCCTGGCCTCTTAATAATTCCCGCGGCCTTCTCAGCATCCGTCACCCCAGTAAAACAAAGAAGGCTTCACTTCCAGATTCTGGATTCAAATATACCACACAAATGGAACTGAGAAAGATTCTCAAACTTCCCTCGGAAATATTGTAAGCCAGTCTCCGTTATCTTCTCTTCCAAGGTCCTACAGAACAGTTCGCTAACACTCTGGCTTTCCCAATCCAAAGATCCAAAATCCTCCACAGTCCTCCCCAAAATCAACATAGTCAGGTTCAGCACAACAAAAACCCACTCCTAGTATCAATTTCTGATCTAGTTTGTTTGCAGTAGCAGTGACAAACATCGTGGCCAAAAGCACCTTGGGGCGTGTGCTGGCTAGTTTATCTCAGCCTGAAACAAACCAAAGTCATCTGGGAAAAGGAAACCTCAACTGATAAGTGCCCCCACCAGATTTGCCTGTGGCCTGTTTTCTTGACTGAGGTTGATTGATATGGGAAGACCCAAGCTCACGGTGCTCCTAGTACCACCCCTGTGCTGGTGGTCCTGAGTGCTCTAGGAAAGCAGTTAAGCAAAGCCAGTAAGAACACACCATGGCCTCTGCCTCGATTCTGGCCTACCAGGTTCCTGCCTTGAGTTCCTGCTTTGACTTCATTATGATAAACTGTGATTTGGAAGGGTAGGTGAAATAAATCCTTTCCTCCCCTAGCTGTTTTTGGTCATGGTGATCACGGTAATAGAAACCCTATCTAAGGGAAGAAAGAGTTGATTTGACTTACAGGTCACAGTCCGTCACTGAGAGAAGCCACATAAGGAACTCGAGTGGGAACCTGGGGGCAGGAACGGAGGCAGAGTCCCATGAGGACTGCTGCATCGCTGGCTTGCTTCCTCCTACTTGCGCAGTCGGCTTTCTTTAAATATTTTTTTTTCCTGTCAGTTTTCTTATACAGCCCAGGACCACCTACCTGCCTGGGGTAGCCCCACCTACAATGAACTGGACCTCCTACATCAGTTAGCAGTTTAAAACAGTATGTCCACATTCACATCCGCAAGCAACCTGATGTAATGGAGGTTCAACGGAGGTTCCCCCTTCTCAGGTGTGTCAAGCTGACAGTCAAGATTAACCATCAAGATAGACAGACTCCCAAGAGAACAGACTCCCATCTGGATAACCAGACAGAAATTTAGATGAGAAGACAGGTATCTAGACAGAGCAGTGGTCTCAGAGAAATAGAGCCCCCCTTCCTTGCTGACTAAAATTAATCCCAGCCAAGCAGAAGACAAGATATCCCCACCAATTAAGTTACCCCAGTGGAGACCCATCACCCTCCCATTCAGTATTTAGATGCACAGACTTACTTATTAGCCAAACTTGAGCCTATGAGAGAAACAACCTTTTTCTGCAGAAAGGATACCTCCTTCTGGAGACATAGACTCCACTGGGCCTCCCAGCTGGATTCTCAGTGCCTGCTTGCACAGATCTCCAGCTACTAAAGCAGAGATTCTCCATGCGCTGGTCAGCTTTCCTGTCCCCCTGCCTATTACCATAGCTGACCGTTGACCTCTCAGTGCTGCCACTGCTCCTGGGTACCACCAGTATCCGGTGGCCACTGCCCATCAGTGACATCTACTGATGCTCCATGGAGACTCTTCACGATCCCTTAGTGACACTCCTCCATTTGTTCTGGAATCACCTGGCTTAGAATGACTGCCATTAGTCATCTCGGAGACTCAGCTTCTGTGACTCCTCTTTTCACGGAGTTCATAGACCTATGCACTGCCTGCCTGAGTCACCCGCCATCCATGGCCATCCAGCAGGCACCAGCAATCCCACTGGCATTTACTGCTTGCTCACCTGCTTCCTTGGGAACCAATCCTCCAAGTCTCTGAGGCCCCTCAATTAATGAATTGACCTTCACCCTACCCCAGGTGACACCAACTTCCAATCACTGTTGGTCACATAACTGACCTCCGGTGAGCCCGCAATTACTGTCCCTTCTCAGTGATCCCTGCTGACCCCCTTAGAGCACACAAACATGAACAGTGGCTCCCCAATAACTTACCATAGTCTTGATCATATTCCTCCCACTGCCCTCTCTAATCCCCTCCTCTTCCTGCAGACCCTCTTCGTCACAAGCCCTGTCCTACTTGCTTGTCCTTGGTGTGTATGTGCCCCACTGCAGTGAACTGGGGTTTTCTGAATAGGCATGGGTAGGGCGGGTTCACTTACTTGAGTAAGGGAAACTTACCAGTGGCTGCACTATTGAGGGATGTGACCGCTTCCCCACCTCCATTACTATTAACTGCCTATAGCTTCTCAGAGAGGGAGGAGGCCTGCTGAGTCCTTCTCACTCATGATGGCACTTTGATAAGCCCAGAGTTACGGGTTCATGGGTGCAACTGCTATGCCTAGCCAGAAGACAATGTTTCATGGCACCCCTCACCTTCTGTTCTTCCTGCCCCATCCCCACCCTGCAACATTCCCTGAGCCTTGGAGAGGGTGGTACAGATGTCCCTTTTAGGGCTGAACACCCAACAGCCACTCACCCTCGGCACTTTAACTAGTCTGATTTTACCCTCATCTCTCAATATTTAAGCTAGGTCCAGCAAACTAGAATCTGCAAACCACAAAATATATTAAAAAAAAAAAGTAACGAAATTAAAGGATTGTTGCCAACGCAGTGTATAAAATATTTTTAAAAATTTGGCCAGGCAGTGGTGGCACACACCTTTAATCCCAGCATTCAGGGGGCAGAGGCAGCCGATCTCTGTGAGTTTGAGGCCAACCTGGTCTACAGAGCTAGTGCCAGGACAGCCAGGGCTACACAGAGGAACTCTGTCTCAAAAAACAAAAAAAGAAATTTATTTTATGTATATGAGTATTACTTGCCTGTGTATCTGTGCCATGTGCATGCCTGGTGCTTGTGGAGGCCAGAAGGGGGCACTGGGTCCCCAGAACTAGAGTTTCTGATGGTTGAGAGTCACCATGTGAGTGGTGGGAACTGAACCCAGGTCCTCTGGAAGAGCAGCCAGTGCTCTTAACTGCCGAACCATCGTTCCAGCCCCTCTACGTTTTTTAAAAATTGCATGTATTTGTGTGTTTATGCACAAGGCTGTGCAGGTAGAGGCCAGGCTAACTCATGAAAGTGTTTTTTTCCTCCCACCATGAGTGTACCAGGAATGGAACTCAACTTCTTGACAGGCTTGGCAGCAAGGCCTTTAGCTGTTGAGCCATCCCCCTTCCACCTTTCAATGAAAAAAAAAAAAAGAAAGATACAGCCATCCCCTCCCCCACTATCTGGCTGTTTTCATGTTGGCAAAGTGAAAGTACATAGGATAGAGATCAAGTAATAAAGCCCAAACCCGTTCTTGTCTGGCTTTTCAAGATGCTCTCCATTCTTTCATGTAAACACTGTGATAACCACTAAGTTGACAGCCTGTTACCAATGACCCCATTGGTCTTTCAGTGACTTAAAGCACTTCCAGTCCTCAGCCCTACCCTTCCACACTCAATCCCAAATGATTTCCTCTGAGCCCTCCCTCATTAGAGGGCTGGCAACCCCTGAAATTCTTTGGTTACCCTGCAGGTGTTGCTTGCCCATCTACTGAAGCCTGTGTTTTGGCAGCCCCCCTTTTTATTTTATTTTGTGTATACGTGGGGGGGGGGATGTACCGTTCACTTGCTTCTGCCTCCCGAGTGCTGGGATTAAAGGTGTGCGTCACCACCGCTCGGCTTTCCCATGAACTCTTTTCCAGTACCTTAATTCTCTTCCTCTCAGAGAGGTGTGGGATTAAGAGCTTTACATTAGGACTAGATCCTAGTATCCTCGCTTTTCCAGCAGATTCCAGAAAGAGAAAAACTTTCCGGAATAGGCCTTTTCCAAAAGCACAGTGGCAGGACAGTATTTTTCTTCGAAGCCTGCCTTTCCCCGACTTCTCGCATATTCAGCTGTGTGGCACAGCTGTGGATGTCTGCCTGCTGCATGCAGGCTGGGTGACCTCGCTACCCTGGTGCAACCTTGGGAACCTGGCCTGCGACACTGAGGGCTCAGCCATCACCAGGAAAAGGACGTGGTGGAGATCCCGGTCTAGGGACTGGTTCAAGCGGGTCCGAGCGTTCCGTGAGAACTCAAGCGCTGCTGCACCGCAGTCTAAGCACCTGAGGCGCCATCAGGGAATTGCGGGTCAGACAGCCACACGACGTCCAGTTCGACAGCAGCAGCTGCCCGCGCCCGTGGGTGGGGCGAAGTGGAGTGAGCTCCTAATGCAATTGGCCAAGGGGCGTGGCTTGTCAGCCACTACCAGCCTTCATTGGCTTCTGGGACAGAGACTCCGCCCTGCACTGTCAAAACTCTCGGAGGGTGGGAGCGCGGCGTGCACAGACCTCGGCGGCGGGTCGCAGCATGAGTCGCCACTTGGACCTGGTGCGGAGCTTCCTGGAGCAGCTGGAGGCTCGGGACCGCCGGGAGGGAGCAATCCTTGGCCGCGAGTTTAGTGTGAGTGACACTCCAGCGATCAAGCTTCGCAGCTAGGCTGTCCCCACCGCTGTCCACCTGTGCAATGTGAAAGTTCTGTCTGTTTCTCTCGGTTCCCGGGGCGTCTCCTGCCTCCAGATCTAGTTTCCTCTTCCAGCACCTCCGTCGCGCTCTCGCACTCTCTCTCTCAGCCTTTCCTACTCTGCCCGCAGGTGCCCAGAGGGTGAAGTACATCGCGGTCTGGGAGGAGTCGGGCACACTCAGGCGTCAGTGTCTCCCGGAGCGACCCTTCTCCCTAGCAGGGCGGTGGCTGCAGCTGGGGAGGGAGGCAGCACACCTGAGCTGGACTCCCAGTCCCCAACCCGGGCCACTCCTAGGTCACCTTGTAATCCCTGGGAGGAAGTGGCTTGGGGCAGCAGAAAGAGGAACAGGGAGACTTTGTCGCTTAGCCTTTGAGCTCCGCGGAGTTTAGAGTTTCGAGTCCGTGCCGTGGCCTTGGGAAGTCTGACTTCAGTTTCAACTGTTTTGAAAATGTGAATGTAAAAGTTGGTCTGAGAAATTAGGTAGTTTTGGTAGAAACACTTAGCACTTATTGGGTGCTCACTGAATAGGTGCCCTCAACATGCATTACAAAACTTCTAAGCGTTACATCAGGTAGTGCCAATCAAACCTGTGAAAGAGAATACCACTCAACAGGTAACGAAGTATTTTAAATATAGTGACATGATCACATTGTATCAAACACAAATATGTATTATAAATATATAAAACCAAATATGACGTTAAATAACCACTTACAGCCGGGCATGGTGGCACATGCCTGTAATTCCAGCACTTGGTGGCCTTAAACAGGAGGATCACCGTGAGGTCAAGGCCAGCCTGAGTTACATAATTTGAGGCCACTCTGAAATATAGAGTTAGATTGTCTCACAGAAAGAAAAAGATAGTTTACACAAAGATCATTATGTAACCCAATAACAATACACTGTGGTGGCACACACCTTTAATCCCAGTACTCCCACTGGGAAGGCAGGGCCAGGTGGATCTCTGTAAATTTGAGGCCAGCCTGGTTTACGTAGAGAGCTCCAGGATAGCCAGGACTATGCTGAAAGACCCTGTCTCAAAACCAATGTCAATACCACCATACCCACAACAAGCAACAATACCACAATACATACAACAAACGTTAATAAGAACCAAATTTATTAAATTCATAAATAAATATACAGACTAAACATGTATAAATGCAAATATAAATAATCTGCACATGTAAAATACTGTAACATAAGAAATATATAAGTAATACATATTCATATAGGGCTTTTTTGAGACAAAGTTTCTCTGTAACCTTGGCTGTCTTGGAACTTGCTTTGTAAACCGGGCTGGCCTCAAACTCACAGAGATCTGCCTGTCTCTGCCTCCCCAGCGCTGGGATTAAAGGTGCGCGCCATCGCCACCGGCCCTGAAATATGTAATTTATAAACATGAAAATGTGCGTAAATATATTTGTGGTGTGTCATTCAGGCTGATGAAGAGAGCGATTCTGAGGGCAGAATCTTGCACGCACTCACTCACTCCAGGTATTTGGTTTTTCTGCCTCTGGGACTGAAATCCCAACAGTGGCACCCACTGTAGGAAGGTGTCTCTGGGGGCTGGAATAAAGCCCTTTGGAGTGGTGGCCCAAACACAATGGCAACTTGAGAGGTGTTTATTATCCTTGCAATTATGAATACCTGATAATAAGAGTAATAGTCTTTACTAATTATAATAATATACCAGTTATAAAGCACCTATAACATCTTCTTATATGTTATATATTATAGCTCAAATATATGACATCTTGTCATGTTGTATCTTGTTTAAAGCACTTATTTTAAATTTTTATTTGGTATGTATGTACCTGCACATGCACACATGTACTCTCAGTATTCTTGAAGACCAGAGGAAGGTGTTGGATCCCCTGAAGCTGGAATTGCAGGTGGTTACGAGCCGGCCAGTGCTGGTGCTAGGAACCGAACTTGGGTCCTCTGCAAGAGCAGAAAGCACTCAACCACTCAACCATCTTTCCAACCACCACTTGATTTTTATTTTGAGACATTATTTTATGTACCTTAGGCAGATCTTGAACTCAATATGTAGCCAAGGATGATTCTGAGCTTCTTATAAAATTGTGCGTGCGTGCGTGCGTGCGTGCGTGTGTGTGTGTGTGTGTGTGTGTGTGTAACCATAAGAGTTGGTTCTCTCCTTCTACCTTATGAATTCTGGTGGTCAATCTCAGGTCATCAGGCTTGGTACCTCTACCCACTGAGCCATCTCCCCAGCCCATTTCATCGGGGGTGGGAGTCCTGTGCATGCCACAAATACCATGTAGAGGTCAGAGAACAACTTTCTCGTGTTGCTTCTCACTCCTTATTAAGGTCTGCGATCTGGGGATTGAGTGCAAATCTTCAGGTCCGAATACCAAGTGCTTTTACCCACCGAGCGATCTTTTGGGTCTAGATAATGCATATTTTATTATTTATAGTACATTATAATGTGGATCGAGGGTGCAGGCCTGAGAGGTCAACCTCCTTGTGGGACCTTTGGCAAGTTGCTCAACCACTTCCTACGTCAGCTTTTCATCTACACAATGGACAGTGGGCAGTTTCTACTTAGGACGACTGAATCACCTAGGCGTGTTTTTCACTTGCTGTTGCTAGATATTATTAAACAGATTCTTATGCCATGGTTTTGCACGAGTCTTTCCTAGTCTGTTTGGATAACTCTTGGGATGTTTCAGCATCCCAACACTCTGACCTGGCTTCTTTCTTCTTCTCTCTTGCCTCTTCTTTTGGCTCGTGGTGCCTTCTACCAGGATATTAAGGCCCGCTCCGTGGCCTGGAAGACTGAAGGTGTGTGCTCCACTAAGGTCGGCAATTGGCCTGGGAACAAGAAGAAGAACCGCTACAAAGACGTGGTGCCATGTAAGTCACTGGGTATCTTTAGGCAGTCAGGGCCACTTGTACAAACGCTAGGTGGCAGTGCCCGAGTGGCAGCAGCTACCCACTGCCCGGCCCCAAAGCTCCGCTCCGCAAAGAGTTCTACGTCCCGTACTTGAGGCAGATGCATTACTCCTTGAAGCCACAAGGGGCAGATTCCTACCAGTGTTCCTTTACCTGGCTTGCTTTTGCCTTCGAAGCCTTGAGATAATTGCACACCCCTCTCCATATGTCTTACCCATTGGCAGATGATGATACCCGTGTCATCCTTTCCCTGCTGCAGGAGGAGGGACATGGAGATTACATCAATGCCAACTTCATCCGGGTCAGGCTAGTGACGGGGAAGAGGTGGCTTGGGGGTGGGGAGGGTGGGCTTCAGAATTTTGTTACTGAATGGTGAATGGGCCTTTCCCAGGGCACAGATGGAAGTCATGCCTACATTGCAACACAAGGACCCCTGCCTCACACTCTGTTGGACTTTTGGCGCCTGGTTTGGGAGTTCGGGATCACGGTCAGCATGGGGGGACCTTGGGCATGGTTCTGAGTCACCCTCCTTCCTGTTTCCTCACCAGTGACCTCCCTCTTCCTTGCCCCTCTTGTCTAGGTGATCCTGATGGCCTGTCAAGAGACAGAGAATGGACGGGTGTGTATCCTCAGCCTCCCAGAGTGCAAAGAAGGCTTGTGTAGGGAGGCGGGAGAAGGATTCTTAGGGTCTTCTTCTTGTCTCTAGGACCCTGAGCAAAGTTCTTGGCTGACTCCATTGTCGTTCTGCAAAAGCAGCTAGTCCTAGTTTTGCTTTGATCTTTTTCTTTTTGTCCCCTCGGCGCTGGCAACCCGGGCTTTCCACCAGCCCGTGACATGTCCAGGGACCTGTACTGCACTGTTTCCTCTCTGGTCTTTCTTTCTGTAGCCCTCCCTGCTTTGCACATCTCCCCTCTACTTACGCTTGCCTGTTCCTCAGATGAGACAGAGAGGGCTCTCCTCCGGGGCCTGTGCTTTGGCCATCCCCTGCCTTAGATTTTTCAATTGCCCATTCTGTTACCTGGACCTTCAACTGGCTTCCCACTCCCTGGCATGCCCACCTGTAACTCCTTCCTGTATTTTCCCATTTCTAATTTATCTCAACAGTTCGTATCCACCTCAACACACTGGCTAATTCTACATGTGAAATGCACTCACAATAGGGTGATTACACTCCACACGCTATTGGTTCCACCTTTCTGCCGGAATACAATCTGTTCAGTCGGGTATAGCAGCTCCCTCCCGTGCTGCTGGTACTTGGGAGGCCAAAGTGAGAGATAAAATGTTTGAGGGCCGTCTGGGCAACTCAGGGAGACCGCCAACATTTCCATCATCCCGTTAGCATTCACACCCCACATTTAGAGTCACAGACAACCCCGAGTCCACTTTTGATCATTGCAGGTTTGCCTGCTCTGCATGATTCACATGCGATGGAATTGTGCAGCGAGTGTCTTTTGTGGCTGGCTGCTTTCTCTTTGTGTTTTTGGTTCTTGCGCATGCTAGTGTGTTCATAGTTTGCTCCTGTTGCTGAGTTGTACCACACTGAAAGTTTCTACATTTCACTCCTTTAAGCAGTTTGTAGATGCTGGGTTGTTTCCATATGTTGGCTTCGGTGAACCACACTGCTGTGAACACTCATATGTAAACCTTGAGTGGACATGAACTTTCGTTTCTCGAGCTGTTGGAACTGCTGGGTCATGGAGGAACTCTACTTTTAACTCTATTTTAAGGAAGTGACAAACTGGCTTCCGCAGGAGCTGCACCAAGTTACGTTTTCATCCATAATGCATGACAACTCTGGTTTCGTCAGAGCTTCACCAACGTCTGTTATTCTCTTTTTAAAAACAGTTCCTTAACTGGGGGGCCTGTCCATGTGTGCACATGCATACTGTGGAATGGGGTGGAGGTTAGAGTCAGCTTTGGGAATTGGTTCTCTTTTCTACCATATGGGTTCCTGGGATTGAACTCAGGTCCTGGCAACAAGTATGTTTACCCGATGAGCCACTTTGCCTGCTCCCTGCTCATCTGTCTGTATAGCCATTGTTGGGAATATGAAGGAATCTCTAACTGGATCTTTTAAAACATATGAAATGCCTGTAAACATAAAATTTGCCTCTTAAGGGAATTTTTTTTTTTTGGTTTTTCGAGACAGGGTTTCTCTGCAGCTTTTTTAAGAGCCTGTCCTGGAACTAGCTCTTGTAGACCAGGCTGGCCTCGAACTCACAGAGATCCGCCTGCCTCTGCCTCCCGAGTGCTGGGATTAAAGGCGTGCGCCACCACCGCCCGGCGTCTTAAGGGAATTTTTAAGGACTGAAAAATATTTGGAGGTTAAGAGCCCTTGTTGCTTTTAGAGAGGACCAGAACTCAGCTTACAACTGCCTGCAACTTCAGCCCTAGAGGGCTCTGACGCCCTCTTCTGGGCTCCTTGGGCACCCAAACACATTTAACATTCATTCTTACACAAGAGAGACATGCACACATGCATACGCACACGTGTGTGCACACACACACAAATAAAAGGCATAAACTCTCCCTTTTCCTCTGGTGCTGGCCACCTGTCTTCTGTCTCTGCTGAATTGCCTGTTCTAGTTGTAAACGGGATTATAAAGTAAGTGTCCTTCTGTTTCTGGTTTATTTCACTTGATGTTTTCAAGGCCTGTCCATGCTGTCACATCAGAATTTCATTCTTTTTAAGACTACTATGCCATTGCTTTGTGCCATGTTTTCTTTACCCATTCATGTGTTGATAGATGTTTGGGCTGTTTCTGTCTTCTAGACTACTATGGATAATGGTGTTTGCACACACTGGTAAACAGTTATCTGTTTGATTCTGGTTTTTGTCTTACTCCATTTATGTGTGTCTGTGTGCATACTTGTGTCTGTGTGTCAAAAACATATTTACAGTTATGGATGTGTACACCTGTGTGCATACATCTCCCATCTCGCTAAGTCACCCTGGCTGTCCTGGAACTCAGAATGTAGACAAGGTTGGTATTAAGCTTACAGAGACCCACCTCTCTCTGCCCTCTGTCCCTGCCATGTTGCTAGGTTTAAAGGCTAGGCTCTGGCTCTGCCTGGCTCTCTTATTCCTTCCGAGACAGAATCTCTCCCTGAATTCAGTGCTTGAATTTTCTCAGCTAGCCTAGAAGCTAGCAACCCCAGAGAGTGTCCTGTCTCTGGCCACCTGAGCTGGGGCTGCAGGTGCACAGAGGATGCCTGGCTTGTTATATGGGTGCAGGGATCTGAACGTTACTGTTCATGGTTGTGCAGCAAGCACTCGTAATTGCTGAGCTAGCTCTCTAGCACACCCGCTATTTTTTCAATTCATTGAATATAAATCTGCAGTAGAATTACTGTTTAATTTTTATTTCACAGTGTCTAAACCTTTTACGATTCCACGAGCTAGAGGTTTCAGTTTCTCCAAATGTTCACTAACACTTGCTATTTTGTGTGCATACATATGTATGCACATGTGTGTGCACATGTATGTGTGTCCGGGTGTATGCACACCAAGTGTGTGTGTGTGTGTGTGTGTGTGTGTATGTGGTGTGCTCTTGCACATATGGAAGCCAGAGGAGGATGTCCAGTATCCTACTTTATTAACTTTCTGCCTTTTTCCACAGAGGCAGGGTCATCCACTTAGCCTGGCGCTAGGCTGGCAACCAAGCCCCAGGAATCCTCCTGCCTCTGCCCCTACAGTATTGTGGTTACAGGTACAACCCAGACTTTTCATGTGGGTGCTGGGTATTTGAATTCAGATCCGCATTCTTGTTCAGCAACCGTTCTTATGCATGAGCCATCTCCCCAGCTCCACAGTTGTTATTTACTTTCCACTCATTAAGAAAACCGCTCCCGGGATAGAGAGATGACTCAGGGGTTAGGAGTGCATCCTGCTCCTGCAGAGAACCCGAATTTGGTTCTTAGCACCGGCCTCAAGTGCTTGCAACTACTTGTAACTCAGCTCCAGGACCCAGCAATTCTGGCCTCTGCAGGCACTGCATTCACCTCCTCAATTAAGAATAATAAAAATAAATCTTTTTTTTTTTTTTTTGAGGCAGGGTTTCTTGCATAGCCCTTACTATTCTGGAACTCACTCTATAGACCAGAGAGCCACCTGCCCCCTACTTCCTTAGTGCTGGGATTGAAGGCATGTGCCACCATCACCAGGCAAAAATAAATATTAAAAAAGAAACATTCATTTTGGTTTTGTTTTTCAAATGTTTTTGTATGTCCTCTATATACAAGCATATATTTTTAAACTGGTCTGTTGTCTTTGTTACTGAGCTGAAAGAGCTCTGGGTACAAGTGCTTATCAGCATACGACTGATGAAGCTTCTCTCCCATCCTGTGGACTGTCGTTTCCTTTCTCAGTAGTAACCCTTTGCACACACATACGCTTTGATCTTTGTGTTCTAACCTACCATTATTTATTTATTTATTTTTTATTTATTATGTATACAGTATTCTTGGTATTCTGTCTGTGTGTCTGCCTGCAGGCCAGAAGAGGGCACCAGACCTCATTATAGATGGCTGTGAGCCACCATGCGGTTGCTGGGAATTGAACTCAGGACCTTTGGAAGAGCAGGCAGTGCTCTTAACCACTGAGCCATCTCTCCAGCCCCTAACCTACCATTCTGCTGGTGTTTTTTGCATTTACATCTAGGAAGTCACTATCTGAAGAATAAAGATCTACTTCTGTACTTTCTAAGTTTTTCACAACTTTATATCTTACGTTTCTTATTCTTTTGAATTAACTTTTATGTATGCAGGATGAGAAAGGAAAGAGGCAAAGACCTTAAAATAGCAATATAAATAGTCAAAATGAAAACACGACTATAACAAAGACTGCAGTGTAAGGTGCGAAATCAGCCCTAAAGGGAATTCTAAAGCACTTGAAGTTCACAAATAGCAGGTTAAACCCCAAAGGAAAGAAAAGTGCTGAGTATGAAGATACTGCAGCATAAACAAAGCTCTGTTGCTTCTGGATCTTGTTCTACTTGCTGCTTATTCCCCTGGTGACAAGTCACATGTTACTGCTTCATTGTTTCCCAAGGGCATTTTTATTAGGTGCTGGATGGTTGAAGTCCTAGTTCAATGTTAGGTTGTGCTGACGTTCGTTAAAGAATATTTCCAAGTGCTTTACTTTTCTAGGAAGGTGGTCAAGTCTCTTTTGAATGTTTTATTGTCTGGCCCTTTCTATTTCCCTGGTTTCTGTTTGCATAGCTCTCTCTTCCCTGAAAATTCAGTGTTGCCCTCTCTGAGCCACGATCTGTGTTTCTGTAGCATGTTGGAATAATGAGGCTCCTTAGGTCCTACATATCAAGGCAGTAGGCCAGTTAGTCCGCTTAGTGCCTACACCCCTGCAGTGCATGTGTCTATGATGGGAAGCATTGGTTCATGTACTGAGTTCTAGCTCCAGGCAGCAGGAGGATATCCTGAACTGCCTTCCCCCAGTGTAATCAAAAGATTGCCCCTCAGAGTCAGGCAGATCTCTGTGAGTTCGAGGCCAGCCTGGTCTACAGAGAGAGTTCCAGAATACCCAGAGCTACACAGAGAAACCCTTTCTCAAAAAACCAAAATAAATAAATACATGAATATATAAATAATCTTTCCCCTATGGAGTATGCGGGGTGTGCTTGTGTTTAGTGTCATACTCTACAGCTGGCCTCTATCACAGCCACAGCTGCTGGCCCTTCCGCATGTAGCACTCGGGTGTCTCGTCACTCTGAAAGTGACCTCCCCACTTACTCTTGCCTTTCCTCCCTCCCTCTGCAGAAGAAGTGTGAACGTTACTGGGCCCGGGAGCAGGAGCCACTGCAGACAGGGCCTTTCTGTATCACCCTGGTAAGCTGGGGCAGGGGTGGGAACAAGGTGGGCTCTGCAGGCCTTGGGTAGTGGGGGAGATCTCCAGGAAGGTATAGAGAGGAGAAACCTTGGACTGGATGTGCAAGGATGAGCCATTTTCTCACAGCGCCCTTACACCGTGGAAGACTCAGAATACTCTGGGGTTGTCATACAAACTATCAGAACACAATTTAAAGTTTTTAAAATTTGCTTTCACTTTTATATTATTATTATTATTATTATTATTATTATTGGTGTGTGTGTGTGTGTGTGTGTGTGTGTGTGTGTGTGTGTGTGTGTGATTTTACTGGCAAGAGAATCAAGGCCTTCACACTTGCTGGGTAAGTGTTCTTCTCAGGCCCTAGCACTGCACACAGATAGTTAGTCATTAGCAGATACAATGAGATGGATGTATTTCAGAACAATGAAACTTGTGTTCACTGGACAGGGATATTAATCTTGTTTGTATAATCATTCCTCTTTTTCCTGTTCTGACAAAAGTTTCCTTGAAAACATTGGCAGAAGTTTGGACCAAAGGAAAATTTATAAATATTATCAGTATTGAAATTTATTTGAATTAAAAATATATGGCTGAATCTATAATAACATAATACTTACCTAAAGGAAATGCCATCATTGGCTGTGAAACCACTTTTTGTTTGTTTGTTTGTCTGCTGAGACAGGGTTTCTCTATGTAGCCTTAACTGTCCTGAAACTCTCTGTAGACCAGACTGACCTCAGATTCACAGAGATTCTCCTGCCTCTTCCTCCCGAGTGCTGGGATTAAAGGCGTGCACCACCAGTGCCAAGCTGACTGTGAAACCATTTAAAGATATTCTTTTGAAATTAAAAGAAATATGTAATGAGAATGTACACGGAAGCAAAGAGAAAATATAAGTCTGCTGAGGACTGGGAATTCTAACAAGGACACACTAAGTAAGCTAGCCCAACAGAGTCTGGATTGGAAGCCATACCCAGAAAGCTCTCTCATCTCTCAGCAACATGGGAAGTAAGTCTGTGGTCCCAGGAATGTAAGAACAGCACTGCAGGCCAGAGAATTTTAAAAATGTTTTAGTATTTGGTTTTTAATCAAGAATGCTTTGCTTGCATCAGGCATGGTAGTATACACATGTCATCCCAGCACGTATACACATGTAGTATATACATGGTAGTGTACACATGTATATACACATGTAGTATACACATGCCATCCCAGCACATGGGAAGCTGAAGCAGGAGGATCTCATGTTTGAGACCAGCCTAGGGCTCTACAGCAAGATCGGTCTCAAAATCCAAACGCAAAGCTTTGTTTTCTAGAAGTATGAAATGTGCCCCTGAAGATCTCTCTTTCTCTTTTGTTCTCTCTCCTCTTCTCACATGCTCAGATGAAGGAGACGCCAGTGAATACAGACATCACTCTCAGGACCCTCCAGGTTACATTCCAGAAGGTACTAAACAGGCAAAAGATGACGGGACTCTTGCATGGGAGGAGCTGTTTCTACCACCTTAAATTGGGCTCTCTTTGGTTTTCATCACCCTCAGTGATTGTACAGTGGGTTGGCTTTCCTTTTGCAGAGCTGGGGATGGAGCGTACAGCCTCGTGCATGCTGTACAAGTGCTCTTCCCCCAGCCTTATCTGGGGGATCTCAATGGAATACGCTTAGAGCTGTAGTGAGTGCTCTATAAATGTATGCTTTTCTATTCTGTTCCCCGTCCCAGGAATCCCGCTCTGTGCACCAGCTGCAGTATATGTCCTGGCCAGACCACGGGGTTCCCAGCGATCCCGACCACATTCTCACCATGGTGGAGGAGGCCCATCGCCTCCGAGGAGCTGGCCCTGGACCCCTCTGTGTCCACTGCAGGTTTCAAGAACAGGCTTTCTGGGATCTGTGGAGGCAGAAGGTAGAGGGTGAGGCATAAAAGCAAGGAAGAGAGGTTTTGGCTTGGAAGCAGCCTTTCCTTTCCCTTTCAGTTGCCTCTTTCTGAGGAACTTCTGGTCCCTATGTTCATGACACAACGAGCCAGCATCTTTAGCATTTGTTGAGCACAGACTGCCTATTGGGAAGTAAGCATATAGCTGATACTTCATAAACCCAAGTGAATAAAAAATGGTTTTCCTATGCTAAAAAAATAGCTCAGTGGGTAAGGTACTTGCTGTACATAGACTTGATTTCTAGCACCTAGGGAAAGCCAGGACAGGTGGCTTGCCTTTGTGACCCCATGGCTGGGTGAGGGGTAGACACGTGGATCCATGGGACTTGCTAGTCAGCCAGTCAAGCCAATTTGTGAGCACCCCATTTAATAAGAGACCCTGTCTCAAATATAATGTTGGTCTCTACACACACACACACACACACACACATATACACACACACATACACATCCACCCACACCATGTTGGCACACACTAGTGTACATATAAAAACAAAACTGCTTTATTGCTTTATTTGAAATTATAATCTAGGGATCCTGCAATTTAAGAGGTACTGCAGGGAATCTGACTCAGCTCAGCCCCAAATTCTCCATGTAGAAGAGGTAGTGGCATCTGTACGATAGACAGGCCAGCCATCCCAGCACTTAGGAAGTTGAGGTCAGAGGATCAAGAGGTCCAAGCCAGTTTGGGCAGCACGGCAAAACCTATGGGAAGTGGAGGGGGGCCAGAACGGAAAAATAGGGAAAAGGTCGTTGTGGGCTGGCTGTGATGGAGTCTGCTCCGATTCTTGCTTGTCAGCGCTGGATGCGGACGAACAGGTGTCCTGTGTGCTGTGGATTACGTGAGGCAGTTGCTGCTGACCCAGGTACGATGGCATCTTCTGTGTGCAGCGTGTCCCGCACCTGCCTACCAGGGCCTATTCAGACTCCCTCTCTCTGTCGCAGACAATCCCACCCAATTTCAACCTCTTCGATGTGGTCCTCGAGATGCGGAAACAGCGTCCTGCTGCCGTGCAGACAGAGGTGTGCGCTTGCCCTGCCTTCCTATTCCCCCCGGACTCGGGGCGGCTTCTGTGTTTTCCCTTCTCAATGACCACTCACCCCAACAGGAGCAGTACAGGTTCCTGTACCACACCGTGGCCCAGCTATTCTCCCGTACTCTCCAGAACACCAGCCCCCACCGCCAGAAACTAAAGGAGGTACAGAGCCCCCAATTCCACTGTGTCAGCCACCAACACTCTAACACTCCTGAGAACAATGGATTTACTGTGCCAGAGCCCTTGCCTCCTCAGAACTACTTCCTCAGTCTGTCCCCTCAAAAGTTTATCTCAGCACCCACAGTGACCAGCATAAGGGGCATGGCCTCACGACCCTCCCGCCTGCTCTCCCGTAGAACTGTGCCCCAATTGGAAAGGATGCCTTGTCCCTCAGGATCTCCCCAGAGCCGTCTGCCACATCCCGCCTACCGGGTGTTGTTCTCAGGTACTGGTACTGGCTGACCCACCCACAGTTCACTCTGCGTCTGGACCGCCTATGCCTGCATTCTGAGTTAGCCTTTCCCTTGCTCTTGCAGACGGTAATTAATTAGGCAAATATGTTTTTAGACTCTCTCTCTCTCTCTCTCTCTCTCTCTCTCTCTCTCTCTCTCTCTCTCTCTGTGTGTGTGTGTGTGTGTGTATACACACACTGAGAGGTCAGAGGACAATCTTGGGTATGGGTCCTCACCTTCCATATGTTTTGAGACAGTCTAGTCTCACTATGTACATGAGGTTTTGGGGGATTCACCTGTTCCTCTCTCCCCTCTCAAGTGGGAGTTCTGGGGTTACAGCCACACTCGACCAAGTCTGCCTTTACATGGGTCTTACTTGTCAGTCTGTCCCTGTCCCCCTTACTGTAGGGATACTAGAGACTCAGAACCCTACTTTCAACCCTCGGGTGGCCCGCCCCTTCCCTCCTTTGCTGCGCTGGGGACTGGGGCCGCCAGGCAGGAAGGAAACCCGCAGCCTGGGGTGAGCTTGCTCCCTCCCCTGCTCTCCCTGTACTCTGCGCTTTCACTTCCTCTGCTCGTTGCCCGCAGCAGGAGCATCTCCGTACCCGGAACCCAGACCTGGACCATGACCGACACATACGCTGTGGTTCAGAAGCGTGGCGCCCCCGCGGGCGCAGGGCGGGGGACGCGGGTGCCCAGCAGCACCGATTCCATAATCTACAGCCAGGTGACTCCGCGTTCCCAGCGGCCGGTGGCACACACCGAAGACGCGACGGGGACGACGCCACTGGGCCGTGGTGAGTTGGGGCCGGCCGGCTCGAAAAGCGGGGCTGAGGGCCACCGACGCGCACCTGTTCTCATGTTCGTCACCTGCTAAGGCTCAGGGTAGGGGTGGGAGGTCTAAGCAATCACGCGGGGGTCAGCTCTCGAACCCAGTCTGGCCACGTCCTGGGCTCCCGATTGTCGGGGTTCGAGCCCCAAAATGAATCCCAGGTCAGGTCTCAGTTGAGAGGTTGGGTCTAAGACGGGCCCCAAAGATAGACCTCCGGACTTGGCCATGCCCGTGGCTCCGCCTCCAACTGTTTACCTCTGCGAGGGAAGTCTGTGAAGGCTCCCTCGGTGGCGTCCCCTGGGACTCGAGAAGGCTGCTTGAACTGACCGGTAGGGGTTCTTCTGCCCGCAGTTCCTGTGGATCAAAATCCTCCCGGGCCTGATGCCTACGAAGAAGTAACAAATGGAGCGCAGACTGGTGGTCTAGGTAAGTCAGAGCCTACGGTGCAGCTTTGGAGAGCCCCAGGAATTTGGCAGTTCTGGCTGGAGCTTGAGACTCAGGCTGTCCTTCACATACCAGGGCCTGAGGGCACACAAGGGTGTTTTGGGAGAGGTTACCCTTTCACACCCCAACTTCTCTCCCTTCTCTCAGGCTTCAACTTGCGCATTGGAAGACCCAAAGGACCACGGGACCCTCCAGCGGAGTGGACGCGGGTGTGAGTGCTGTCGCTCAATAGTGCCTGGACTTCTGCAGCCTTGCTGCTGTGCACTGTGTTAGCAATGGGACTTGTGGGTCTGCATCAAAATAAAAATTTCTCAGGGCCGAAAAAGTAAGGGCTTTGCCCCAGTGTTTATAGAAATCAAAGCCTGAGGTTTGGAGAGGTAAGTGGGAGATCACTGGTGGTGGGTCTACCCTGAGGAAATTTAAGAAAGAACGTCAGGAGTGGGCATTGCAACCCCCTCCCCACATACCCAAGAGGATATAATCTATTGGCAAGCTTCCAGAGACATCCCCTCACCACAGAATGAGAGGTGTATCCTCAGTACCGGGGCTTCCTTTGCCCAGGCACTCAGGTGACCACAAGGGGATGAGGTAGACGACCCTGAGGATGGGTAGATGACCCTGAGGATGGGTAGATGGACCTCCAACTATTCAGACAGATTCAGATCAAGCCTAGATATGGCCACGTGGACTGACCCCAGACAGGCAGATAAAAAAAGAAAGAAAGAAAAAGAAAAAAAAAAGATTCCAGATAGGAAAACATAGCTCACCAAATCTGGACATAGAGCTAGATCACTAAATACCCACACCTTCAGAGGGGTTGTCTGTGGCAAAACAGATGGACTTCGGCCAGAGAGACATAAGCCAACCAATAGCCTTTAAGACCAGTCCCAGCCAGTGATCACCAGTCCCCCCAAAATCAGGCCCTCGCTCTGCCTGCTTGACTAACTAGCCAAATGGACTCATAGCCAGACAGAACCCCAGACATAAACAGATCTCAGATGAACTGATACCCACAGACATCCCAGCTAGACTGGGCAGACTGACTGACCTACCAGCTATAGACGGAACGGGACTGTACAGACTTCACAGGTCATCTACGAAACTCCTAACTATCCAGACAGAGGGAGCTCTTCTGACATAGAATTCCTCTTCGGGTGGACACATGGATATGGCTCCTTTTGGTCAGATGGCTGCCAGTTAGCTGAGTCAACCGGCGAGATAGGCAGATATACATCCCTAGTTGGGCATGCGTGAGCTGGATACATCCCACTATTTAGATCATGAGCAGCTAGGCTGACCTGGCATAGTCTTAAGATAGAATCCCAGCTACAGACTGGTGAACTTCCAGCCTTCATCTAGATAAGGACCCCATATAATGGATGGACCTTTGGGTGACAAACTACTTTCAGGTAGAGATAGGCAGATCCCCCACATCAAGATTTGCAAGCCAAATTCCAAGCTAGGTAGATAGACATAAGCTAGCCAGGTTGCCAGGTGGACCCCAACTGACCAGACTTGACCCTGTAGATGAGCCGACAAACCTCCCAAACGTGTACAAATACATCTCCAGCTATACAGGTGGAGGCTCAACAAACTAGAATCTGTCTTAGACAGAACCTGAGGAGGCAGAAAGACCTGTCCAAGATACTGAACACATTGTTCACACAGTCTGTAGTTAGTCAGCCTTGAGCAGAGCAGACAGATATACACTTGTGGCTACCACTTGTGGACATGCCTACAGCCAGCTACACAGACTTCTGGCCTAATAAAACAGATGAACCAAACCCCAGAGTGGCAGACCCATCACCAGCTGGACAGACTAGAGATAGACGACATCACTGGAAAGTACACCCCAGACAGAGTCCTAACTTGACAAAGCCTTAGACAGATGCCTGCCTGAATTGACATGCACACCTCCAGCTAGAGACACATATAGCTAATCCCTCATGCAAACTCCCAATGAGCTAGAAAGATCCCTGACTGGTAAAAGAAATGGATCACCCAGTAAGATAAATAGGACACCATCTAGAAAGACAGAACTTCAAACCTTTCTTGAGATGCAAGAAAGTAGATTCTCTGAGATGGAAAGACAAGAATAAATACATGCACAATGCTCTAATCCTGATCCTGCCTCCCCCCCACCATGAGGCCCACAAACAAGTCAGCATCTGTGTGAAAGCTGTTCATCTGGTCACTTCTGGCTATGCCTTCTGACATTGTGCCTTCTCGAGGCTCTTGGAAAGGCTGACCTGACTTTGATAAGGGTTCCTACCAGGAACTTGCTTAGCTGGGCACACATCACTAAAATGATTAGTATGAGAACTCAGTGGTGAGAAGGTCATAAACTCAGCCCAAGAGCCTTAGGCTGTGCTTCCTGAATGTCGGCTGCAGTCAGCTCCAGACTCCCAGGTTCACAGTGGTCCTGGGAAATCACTTGCCTTTCGAATGTTAGTTAAAAAAAGAGTATGACTTTTTTTCTCATGTTCTCTCTCTTTCTGCTCCTCATCAGGACCTTGGGAGCTCAGTCCAGTGCTCCAATGTGGGGCTCAGTCATTTTCTTCATCTCTCGCCAGGTGGAGGTTCTATGGTGATATGCAAGAAATTCATCAGTATGGCTATAGGAACTGGCCTTTTCAGGCTCCCTCTCCTCAGTTGCCCAAGGAACTAACTGGGGGCGTCTCCCTAGGAACCTGGGAACCCCTCTAGGGTCAAGTCTCTTGACAATCCTCAGATGGCTCCCTAAATTAAGATATATGCTTCCCTGCTCCCATATCCACCCTTCCTGTATCCCAAGCATCCCATTCCTCCGAGCTCTCCCCATTCTCCCCTTCACGCTTTTCTCTCCGCATCTTCCCTTGGCCGCATCTCGCCCCACCCTCAAGTTCCCAATTTTTGCCTGGCGATCGTGTCTACTTCCAATATCCAGGAGGATTACTATATCTTTTTTGGTGGGTTCACCTTCTTATTATCTTCCCAAGGATCCCAAATTATAGGCTTGATGTCCTTTAATTAGAAAGTCAGGACCGTGAGGGAACCTCCACCTGGCAATAGATGAAGAAAATGACTGAGCCCCACATTGGAGCACTGGACTGAGCTCCCAAGGTCCTGATGAGGAGCAGAAGGAGAGAGAACATGAGAAAGAAAGTCAGGACCGTGAGGGGTGCGTTCACCCATGGAGACGGTGGGACAGAACTAATGGGAGATCACCAACTCCAGTTGGAATGGGACTGATGGAACATGCGACCAAACCGGACTCTCTGAATGTGGCCGACAGTGGGGGCTGACTGAGAAGCAAAGGACAATGGTGCTGGGCTCTGATTCTTCTGCATGGACGGGCTCTGTGGGAGCCTTCTCAGCTTGGTCGATCACCTTCCTGGATCTGGGGGGAGTTGGAAGGACCTTGGTCTTAACATAGAGTAGGGAACCCTGATGGCTCCTTGGCCTGGAGAGGGAGGGAGGGGGGTATGGGTGGAGGGGAGGGGAGGGGAGGAGGAGGAGGAGGAGGAGGAGGAGGAGGAGGAGGAGGAGGAGGAGGAGGAGGAGAAGAGATGGAAATTTTTAAATATAAAAAAATAAACCATGAAAAAAAATTGGGATTAGCCCTTGAAAGCAGAAAACATTCTTTTCTTGGTGAAGAAAATTTATTTTCAAGATTTATTATATGTTTGCTATATTATGGCATGTTTTCCTCAGCTCTTCATTTATCACACTTATTATATAATATCCATTCATTAAATGCCATGGAATTACCTTGTAAAAAAAAAAGAGTATGAAACATGACTTATTTGGCCACAGTGTCTACGGCATTGTCAAGTGCTCAAGGAACTTTGTGCCATGAACAGCTCTGCCAACAGGAAGCAGGGGGTGACAGGGGAACCATGGAAATCTTCAGCACCTCCGATGAATCTAAACTCTAAGAGGAAAGTTGGGGTTGATCATACTGAGAGGAAGCTTGGAGCAGAAAAGGGTCAAGGTGCCATTTTTAGAGCCTGGGCTGGGAATGACCACCCTGGACTGACAAAAGGAAGGGCAAAGTGGGGATAGGATGTTATCTGGGGTGTCATCTGGCACATAGGTCAGTCTCAGAAGTGGGAATAGGATGTCATCCGGCACATAGGTCAGTCTCAGAAGTGGGAATAGGATGTCATCCGGCACATAGGTCAGTCTCAGAAGTGGGAATAGGATGTCATCCGGCACATAGGTCAATCTCAGAAGCCAGACTATTGAATTCCTCAGTCCCAAAGAGCAGCAAGGAAAACAGCAAATTCCTGGAAACAGGGAACTATTGCAGAAAGAGGAAGATCAGTTCATCCCGACAAAGAGAAACAAACCAAAGTTCTCTCCTAGGGGCCAGAAGCCGGGACGGTTTGCAGTTGATAGGGTCAGTGCTGAGCTCAGGGAGCGCTGTTCAGGTCTTAGCTGCCCTGTCTGAATGGAAAGAGTGACCGTGCTGAAGTCCAAGAGTGCATCTCAAGGATGGGGAGACTTAGGGTAACTGTTGGCAGGTCCTGGCAGGTCTGTCTTAGAAATCTGCCCTAAGCCATACTGCAGCTCCCTCCTGACTAGACTCCGCAGCCACGTTCCTAACCTTCCTCTTAGTCCCCTTTTGCTCAGGATAAATGCCAGCCTGCTAGTTTTTGTTGCCTTTAATCCTGTATGATAGTTACACTGATTGTCAACTTGACAGAGTCTCGAACCACCTAGGAGACACACATCTTTGTGAGAGTCTATAAATCAGGCTAAGAGAAGTGGGAGGACCCACTCTCAGTGTAGACAGCACCAGGCCCTAGGCTGGACTGAGAAAAAAGCGATCTGAGCGCCTGAACTCTTCTCTGCTTCTGACTGTAGATGTAATGTGACCAGTTGCCTCAGGCTCCCGCTGTGACCTCCTCACCAGGATGGACTATACTCTGGAACTGTGACTCCAAATAAAACCGTCTTTCCATAAGTGGCCTGAATCGGTGTTTTGTCACGTCACAATAGTAGAAACATCACAGATACAGGAAGTGAAGTCTGGTCTAGAAGAAAGTCTTAGGCATTCTTTGATCTTGTTCCAAAGAAATAGGGGTCTTGTCGCTGTTGTTGCTCTGCGTTTGTCTTGTTATACGGGAGATTAAACCTCAGGCCTCAGGCATGGTAGCCTGGTTCTTCATGACTGAGTTATATGCACAACCATCTTTTAGCTATTTATTTATTTTTAAAGTTGAAAACAATTATATGTATGGGTATTTTGCCTGCTTCTATGTCTGTGCCATGTCTTCAAGAAACTGGAGGCGACCACCAGATCCCCTAGAACTGGAGTTACAGATGGCTCTTAACTTCAAATGGGGGCTGGGATTCAAATTCAAGTCTTCTAGAAGAGTAGCCAGTGCTTTTACCCACTGAGCTATTTCTGCAGCTCTTATTTATTTATTTATTTATTTATTTACTTACTTACTTATTGTGGTGGTTTGAAAGTAAAAAGGAGTGGCCCTACTAGGAGTTGTGACCTTGTTGGAGTAGGAAGTATGTCACTGTGGAGGTGGGCTTTGAGATCTCTTATCTCCTCAGGATACAGCTCAGCATCTCATACCGCTTCGTGCTGCCTGCACAAGATGTAGAACTCTCAGCTACCTCTCCGGCGACATGTTTGCTTGTACACTGCCATATTCCACCATGGTGATAATGGACCAAACCTCCGAAGCTGTTAGCTGCCACCTCAGTTAAATGTTTTCCTTTGTAAGAGTTGCTATGGTCATGGTGTCTCTTCACAGCAATAGAAACCCTAACTAAGACAGTTGTTTTGAATCACGTAACTTGGATTGACCTTAAATCACTCTATAGGCCAACGCTGGCCTTCAACGCCTAATTCTGCCTCCATCTCCCAAATTCTGAGACTATTTACACCTGTAATCACGCCTGATTCATCTTTTACTTTTTGAGATGTAGTCTCAGTAAGTTTTCTCAAGTCAGTCTTGAACTAACTCTTTAGGTATATAAATATATCTATATCTATATCTATATCTATATCTATATCTATATCTATATCTATATCTATATCTATATCTATATCTTGAAGTTCTTTTGTTTGGTTGGTTGTTTATCAGACAGGGTTTCTCTGTGTAACCCTGGCTGTCCTGGAGCTTCCTTTGCAGATCAGGCTGGCCTTGAACTCAGAGATCTGCCTGCCTCTGCCTCCTGAGTGCTGGAAGTAAAGGTGTGTGCCACCACACTTGGCTATCTTCAGTTTATAATCCTTCTGCCTCACCTCCAAAGGAACTAATTACAAGTCTGTGCCACCAGGCCCAGCTGTTTTCGTCTTCTTCTTCTTCTTCTTCTTCTTCTTCTTCTTCTTCTTCTTCTTCTTCTCCTTCTCCTTCTCCTTCTCCTTCCTCTTCCTCTTCCTCTTCCTCCTCCTCCTTCTTTTTCTTTGAAATAGACACATTCTTTCTTTCCTTGATAACATAAGGCCTACCATGTTTGCTTCCTTGCTTCATTAAGCAACTATTAATCTACAGTGATATTTTAACAAATAAAGCTTGCCCGAAGATCAGAAGGTAAAACTAAAAACCTAGAGACCAAGTAGTGGTGTCATACACCTTTAATCCCAGAATTTGGGAGACAGACAGATGGGTCTCTGTGAGTTCAAGACCACCCTGGGCTACACAAGGTCAATGCAGAAACAAGTCCAGATGGTGGTAGCTCACACCTTTAATCCCAGTACTAGGGAGTCACATGCCTTTAACCCCAGCACTAAAGGGGAATATAAGACGGGAGGAGACAGAGGCTCAGGGTTCAGTGTACAGTCGCCCAGCCTTGGTAGAGGTGAGACTTCTCTAGTAGCTTGGCTGTTTTGCTTTTCTGATCTTCAGCTTGAACCCCAACATCTGTCTCTGGGTTTTTATTATTCTGCGCTACATTAATCCACCTTTCGAGACTTGGTAGAAGAGGATGTTTGTTGGCTTTATGACTAGTCAGGCATATAGGGAGGAGAATTTTTATGACAATCAAAGTGAAAGCGAAGTTTAACGGTGGCACCGGAATCTGAGATAACCTGCTTGCTAGTAAGGATGGCTTTCAGAGCATCCTGGGGGGTGAAGGAAGACGGCCAAAGGCATCCGTGCATTTCTTGCTTGGCAATGGCGGGTCTCAGGTTGATGATATGGGTGTCGCCAGCCAAGCCCTGGCTATTTCTTGGAGCTGAGGTGGGATACACACCTGTTTTACAGAACTTCCTTCAGAGTTCTGATGGGAACCTGGGAAGACAGGTTCTTGCCTCCAACTCTCAGAGACCCCAAGTCAAGAAAGCGTGAGAAAAGTGGGAACCAGTTTGGGGCCTTGTAAGAAAATATCAGGAGAAAACAGAGGGGTGTTGACAGGGATTAAAAATGTGCAAAGCAGAAGATAATTGGTTTACAGAGAGGCAGAAAACAGAACCAAGACCGTAAACAGGTTTCAGGAGGGTTCGGTGAAAAAGCTGTGCTTTTCTGTTGAGACATCAGGTTTGCCAGTACACCCACTGTGTGAGCCCTGATTAGAACATTTGTCTGACACGTTACGTTTGCTTTGATTATTTATATTTATTTTCAGCAAGGAGTATTTGACTGCATTTTTTGGTCTTTTCTGTCTTCTTCACTGGAGTTTTTCTGCAAAGAATCTTATTAAATTTCTAAGGATGTGTTAGCTGGAAAGCCAAGTTGTTATACATTTTGCACCAGAGGCATTAGCCCAGAGATTCAAATGCAGCATTTATATGGAGCAAAGGGAGGCCCCATGAAAGCGTTGGGGAAAACCCAGGCGGAGTCTCTGAACATAGGTGCCACCTGCTTCCTTGAACAGCTGGAGGTGCAGCTTGTCCTCACTGCCTCAGACAGAGAAAAGACAGCACAACGCCTGCTTGCACCTCATCCTTCCTCATCTCCAGCAAGCATGGGCACTTTTCCTGTGATAACGAAGCAAAGGCTATTTCTGCCAAGGGTTCCTTTTGTGCCATTGCTCTGATCTTTTGCCTTTAGCAATCAGTGGTTGACACACGCAGCTCCAGCGGTTCGTGTCAGGGAAACTCTTCCTTCCAAACCCTGTCCCCTACATCTTTGCCTCTAGGGCCTTATCACAGTGACAACGTAAGGGCTCACCTTCAGTACCACACTAGCTCCCGTTTTCCTCTTCCCTTGAGGTTGTCAGGGGCTTCTGGGCTGAGCAAGAGACCACCCATTCTCATCCTGAGGCTTGAGACATGGTACTTCAGTTTCAAAGCTGGATTTACCACAGGGCTGTGTAAAGTCCATTAAGGGCCCTCATCTCTGTTCAGAGCTTAATCCTACAAACACATATTAGTTACTTTTCTGTTGCTTTGATAAAATACCCTGAGAGAGACAAGGGAGAAGGAGGTTTTTTGGCCAACAGTGTGAGTGTCCAATCCACCATGGCAGTGATGTCCTGGAAGCAGGAGCTGGCAGCGGCTGGTCACGCCGCCCCTGCGTCAGTGTTCAGGAAACAGGGAACAATGAACGCTGGTACTTGGCATCCTTTCTCCTTTTCATTCAGTTCAGGACTCCAGCCTGTGAACCGGTGCTGCTCACTGTTGGGCTCTGTTCTCACCTTAGCTAACCAACCCCACAGACATAGCCAGAGGCTGCCTTCGTCTAGATAATCCCTCGTAGGCATGCCCCAGCCCATGACTGGTCTCTAAGGTAAATATGCATACTGTCACACTGATAATCAGTATTAATGATCACAGCATCATTTTCAGCTGAGAATTTTCAAAGTCTGAACACCATAACCAGTATTTCCCACGATGTCTGCTAAAAAAAGGAGAAAGAAAGCTCGCGGAACTTATGCAAATCATAAATCATAATGGAATCAAGAATACTCTGTAAGCCTTTCTGCATTATGGGGGGAAATATAGGGAGAAAAGATGAAATGTTTCAACGGTGTTTACAGCAGTGCCCTTTACCAAATCCTTCCTCATTCAAGATGAGTCACAGACAAAGGCTGCGCACTCTTCCTGTACCAGAAGCTGAAACAGGAAAGAACCAGTGTCGTACCAGGTACCATCATAAAATTATTTGTAGCATTTCATTCAAATACATGTTTGTTATTCTTCCCTTAGAAATTGCATTAGGAACAGGGCCAGTGGTAAGCATGCCTTTAATCCCAGCATTTGGGAGACAAAGGCAGGAGGATCTCTGAGTTCGAGGTCAGGCTGGTCTACAGAGTGAGTTTCAGGACAGCCAGGGCTACACAGAGAAATCCTGTCTCGAAAAAAAATTGCATTAAGATACTTGTGAATCTATCAGTCTTAACAAATTCAACTGTGGGAATTTCTGAGTTACTCCAGTGGTGTCGTCTCTCTCTGTGTCTGTCAGTCTGTCTGTCTGTCTGTATCTATCTATCTATCTATCTATCTATCTATCTATCTATCTATCTATCTATATCTATCATGTGTGATTGCGCATGTGCCATACACCTATGTGGAAATCAGAGGTCACTTTACCTGCTCGGTCATCTCACCAGACATTTTTAAAAATATGTGTATTAATCATATTTACCTCTATGAACATATACCCATGGGAGACTCTGCATTTTTAAAGTGATGGTGCATATCACACTCTAATGTTAACAAATTAAGAAGAAACACAAATAGCCAAAATAATACTTGAAAAGGTGTCCAACTTCTTTAGCTATCAGGGAAATGCAAATTAAAATGACTTTGAGAGTTTATCTTGTCTCAGGCATCAAGAAAGCAAATGACAAAGTGCCCGTGAGGATGTAGCAAGAGAGAGGGACTCTTTGTCCACCGTGGGTGGGGATGTAAACTTGTGTGGCCGCTATGGAAATTAGTGCAGAGGCACCTTAGCAAGTTGGAAATAGAACTACCAAATGGCCCAGCTATACCACTCTCGGCCTACCTGAAGGCCTTTTTGTCAAGATATTATTAAGACTTGAGCATCCATGTTTGTAACCAGACTGTGTACTCTAGCCAGGAACTAGAGCAGTTGAAATGTCTATCAACAGACGAATCTATTTTTAAAATGTGGTACCCATGCATAACAGAATTCAGTGTGGTCACAAGAAAAATGCAGGGTATGATTGCAATGGGAACTTATTATGTTAGTAAAATGATGCCAGACTCGGAAGGACAGTAGCCACATGTGTCTCATATGTGGAGCCTACATTTAAAATGGCGTGTGTGTGTGTGTGTGTGTGTGTGTGTGTGTGTGTGTGTGTAGGTCACGAAACTGAAGAGGTGATCATGAGAGAGTGATCTTAGGGGAGGCAGAAGTAGATAGGTAACAGGAAAGTAAAGTAGGGTTAGGGTTGGAGTTAAAGGGAAGTAGCATTTGGATCAACTACATGGCTCCTTCATTCTTCTACCTTCTTCAACCCCCTGCTTTTCCAAGATCAAATATATCTACATTTCCGCTCTAGTAATAATTCTGCTAACACACGCTATTTTGCAGAGTCCCATGTCTGTTTTATTGAGCATCTGTACTCCTAGTTTAGTTCTTTTTTGTATTTTTATATTTTTGAGTATTTCAGTTCTAATATGGACTTGAGGACATGGTATTTGGGTTAGTGGAATGCTTTAAAAGTTATGAGCTTGGGGCTGGAGAGGTGGCTCAGAGGTTAAGAGCACTGACTGCTCTTCCAGAGGTCCTGAGTTCAAATCCCAGCAACCACACGGTGGCTCCCAACCATCTGTGATGAGATCCAATGCCCTCTTCTGGTATGCAGGCAAACATGGAGGCTGAACAGTGTATATAATAAATAAATAAATCTTTTAAAAAAAAGTTATGGGTTTGTGCATGTGCGGGTGTGCACGTGTGTGTGTGTGTGTGTGTGTGTGTGTGTGCGCGCATGCGCATGTGTGTGTGCATGTAGTTTTGGTTTTGAGACATGGTTTCACCATGTAACCCTGGATGGCCTGGAACTTACTATGTGTAGAACAAACTGGCTTTGATCTACCCACCTGCGCCTCCCAGCGCTAGACTTAAAGGCATGTGCCACCACACCCAGCGCAATGAATCAGTTTTTAAAACTTGAAAAACACCATGTTTTCTCAACCCTGAGGACAGGAAGTGGAAATAGTCAGTGGTTACTGAAGAGTTCAAGAGAAAAAGGCATGGGTGCAGAGGTGGAAAGAAAACCAAGGATTCTCACAGGACTGACCAGCCCCAAGGAGAGGCATGGGAGAGGAGCTTCTTCTGCAGTTTGTACTGTAACAGGACCCCAGACCTTAGCACAACTGACTCCATGATGGAAATACCATTCAGGCTGTAAGACTCAGTATGCACACAACACCTGCTAAAATAAAACATAGGCCTCATCCATCAAACTCCATATAGTTCTGGAAAAAAAAAATCCCTAAATGTACTAACTTTGCTTTTTGGTTTCTGCTTCTGGCTAACTGTTCTTGTTGACTGAAGTACGCCAACCCAGGGCATGGTTTTTATGCTTAAAAGCTCACCCTGAGAAAGGCTGGGATCCTGAGCATCCTGTATAGCTTTTCTATTGACTTAAACCCATGTCAGAGGAGTACCAAGTGCCAGCACCAAGCAGGAGCCGACCACACGGCGCCTGCTCCTCAGGGCCACAGAATCAGAGCTGCTGGGTCTAGGCAGGTGCACAAGGTGTTGCAGTCATGTTGATGTCAGGGAGGAGCTTAAGCCGTGAGGGTTCACTTGGGTTCAGGGTCCATGGTCCATCACGGGGGGGGGGGGGGGTTATCGGGGGGGTGGGGAGGTAGCACGGCAACAGGAGCATCAAGGCAGCTGATCTCATTATGTCCACAGTCAGGAAGCTGGGAGAGACAGATGCCGGTGCTAGCTCATTCTCTCCGTTGCTCGAGTCCAGGACTCCATCCCACATGATGGTGCTACCCACATTCAAGGTCTTTCTGGAAGCCTCCTCACACACGCCCTGAGAAGTGTGTTTTCCACGGTGTTTCTAAACTAAGTCGTGTTGACGACAAGGACTTCATCAATTTGAGTTCTTAGCTCCATTCTGAGCAAATTCACACAGTACACATTCAGATATATGTCCATGTTCACGCGGTGACTTTTCTTTTTGCCTAGAACTATCCAGGGATAGCCAAGTGCAAACAAGGTTAAAGCCCGGGATTGGTCTGGGGTGTGTGTGTGTGTGTGTGTGTTTTTGTTGTTGTTTAATACAGTTGGAAGGAGCAGATAAATGGCCTGCCTCTGATAGGACTGACAACTGTAGAGGCCCCAAAGACAAGCCTAAAAATGTTCTAGGGTGACTCTCGGTGCATCTTCACACAGGCCTAGGTACTGCCGCTGACTTCCTGAGACAGTTGCAGATAAGAGAGGTGCTGCTTATTTTTTTCCCCCTTTTGGTCACATTTCAGAAGCAGACACCTTTGGCTTTCTGAGTCAAGGTTTTGCTACATAGCCCTGGCTGCCCTTGAATTTTCAATGCTTCCGCCTCTGCCTCCACTTGCTGGAACTTACCGGTGTGTGCCTCCGCGATGGGTATGCTCCTTGTTTCGTGTTGTGCACACGCAGTTCTCCAACAGGTGGTTAGCTACACAATTATCACCGCAGCATCTGTCCGGGATGTCAGAGCCTCCCTGCCATAGGTTATTGGTCTTCTTTTATGTCCAGTGTCTACAGAGCCACTTTCCAATACAGGAACTGTTGGGGTCATGTGGGTATCTGAATTAATTAGAATGAAGTAAAATGAAAAGAACCCAGTCTCTCAGTTGGACTGGCCACACTCAGGGTGCTCAGTAAGTACATGTGTTTTTGGAAACTGTGAGGGGCATGAGCCTAGAACCTCCCATAGTGGTGAAAATGCTGTTGGATGCTGTTGCAGAGAACAGCCAGGCTTGGCAGGCACTGATCTGGGTTGTCAGTCATGTGGTTTGGAACACACAGCAAAGTTTGTACAGGGGCTTGAATCTGAACTCTTGGGATAACCGTCAGATCTAAATGGCAGATGCATGATGGCTGTTGAGGAGGACACATGCCTGCCTCCGGAAACAGGCCGCAGAGGTGGACACACGCCTGCCTTCCGAAACAGGCCGCAGAGGTGGACACACGCCTGCCTCCGGAAACAGGCGGTAGAAAAGCCTGATGCAGTGTGGTCCCGGCCCTGCCGTTACCTTCCTTTTACTTGACACCTTTGTGTCTTTGCTTGAGTTCTTTGGGCTTCAATTGTTTTCCTTCTCAAATGCTATGATTTTGCCCCTTTGCCCAGATCCTGGCATAGTAAGGAGATGGAGATGCTTAGTGTAAATTTAATGAGAGAAACAGTTTTGATTTTCTGATAAATTGCCTAGACTATCCCAAAAGACTCACAAAGAGAACCGCAAAGTTGGATAAGAAAGAAACCACTATGACCCTTTTAGCATTTGACTCTTGGCACTCTTGAAAACGTGTTAATAGTTGTTTTTCATTTTGGGCTTTCTCTCTCTGTTTTTTTTTTTTTTTTTTTTTTTTTTTTTTTTTTTTTTGAGGCAGGGCTTTTCCGCGTAGCTCTGGCTGTTGTAGAACCTGCTCTGTAGAAGAGGCTGGCCTTGAACTCACTTCAAGGGGCTGTTTATCCACCCTTGCCTTGCCGTGAGGCGTGTGCCAAACTTATGATCCTCAATTTTAAGATGGGTTCTTTATTTGCAGGGGTTTCCAAGCCTCTAATTCTAAGAGAAATTGAACAGGTTTCAATGTTTATGATGACATTCATATCTCTTGTTATTTCTCCACTGGTTCTTCATCTTTTTCTTTTTTAAAAAATATTTATTTATTTATTTATTTATTTATTTATTTATTTATTATGTATACAATATTCTGTCTGTGTATATGCCTGCAGGCCAGACTTCATTACAGATGGTTATGAGCCACCATGTGGTTGCCGAGAATTGAACTCAGGACCTTTGGAAGAGCAGGCAATGCTCTTAATCACTGAGCCATCTCTCCAGCCCCCTTCGTCTTTTTCTTTGCATATTAAGAACAAAGGTCACCACCATCTTTATGGGTAGGGAGTGTCTTGGATATGGTGGACAACCAACAAGGTGAATATCTGTGTGCTTTGAGCCACCATCAGATCACTTACAAGACTTTACTCTCGGAAAAGAGCTAAGCCTTCAACGGAAGGGGGCAGCTGTCTACCCAATAGTATTCATTAAAAAAAATGGAAACAGTAAGGAAAGCAAAACTGTTTTGAGACCGCACGGAATGCAATGCAGAATGCTTCTGAGTGCAGCAAGCCGCAAGCAAAGCAGTTCCCCAAGAACAATGGCTGAAGTACAACATGCCAACAGCCTCATGAAAATGACCCATTCCTGGAAGGGAATATGGAAAACCGAAAACAATGGTGGGTGTGAGATGGAACAGCAGGAGACACTTCTAGTGATAGGCAGTAGAGTCATCAGGAGGTGGAGGGGGTAAGGGTGGGTGCGCGAGAAGAGGTGCAGCCCTTCTGGAAATATGCATGTACAACAAACACATCAAGCTTTGAAGGTCCCCTCACACCTGCTGCTTCACCAGCCTCAGCCACAGCTGCACAACTTTGTGCTATTTGTCTTGGGTCTCTTCGCCTATTTTCTGCTACTATAATTGAATATGGTTAGAATAAACCCTGAACAAGCCGTGTCAATCCTGGCCAGGGCCCTGTGTTGAAACTCTAGCTCCTCTGCCTTCAATGTCTTTGCCTACCTCAGTCTCCTGCTATAGCCTACATCAATACAGCCCAGGGCAAGGCGGTTTCTAAAGACAAAGCAGCCTCCTCTCAATAAACAACTCAAAGAAGGAGAAACTGCAGGCTTTCACTTCGCCTCAGCAGCTGAGTCTAATTTCCCACTCCCCAAAGCTCTTCTATTGACCCCGGGCATCCCCTTCAGCTTTAGCAGACACCCCTTTCTTGATGACATCAGAGGCGTCTCATCTCTGCCTCCGGTCCCTTTAAGCAGCCTCAGAAATGTAACAAATACCCTAGCTGGAAATTTCTTGAGAGTAAAGGTTTCTTTGGGTTACTTAGTTTTTGGAGGCAGAAAAGGGCCAACGATAGAAAGTGGCTGCTCTTCCAGAGGACCCGAGTTCTGATTTTCTTTGTGTGTATTTTGTTGTTGTTGTTTAATGCATGGTCTCTCCGTGTCACTCTGGTTGGCCTGGAAATCACTATGTAGCCAGGTCTCCAGTGCTCTGGCTATGCTCAAGCTATGGCCTTGAGTTTATAACCATCCTCCTGCCTCTTAAGATCAGAATTCTGTTCCAAACACCTATCTCAGGCATCAAACAATTGCCCTTTTCAGGCACTAGCACACGCCGACACAAACATATATAAATTAAAAAAAATCAAATAAAAGATGACAGCTGGGCACACATCTTTAATCCCCAGAACTCAAGAGGCAGAGGCAGGCAGATATCTACAAATTCAAGGCCAGCCTGTTCTACATTATGAGTTCCAGGACAGTCAGGGCTGTGGAGAGAGACTCTACCTCAAACAAACATACAAACAAACAAGACTTACAGGCATCAGGGCTGTGACTCAATGGTAAAGTGCTTGTCTTTCTCAGATGAGGTCATAGGACCATACACAGAACTGGGGGGTGGGGACACGGGGAGGAAGTCCTATAACTGAAATTAGTGAGTATACGACAGTTAATACTGTCAACTTTGTAAGGATCTAGAATCACATAGAAGCCAAGCTTCTGGGCACGACTGTGAGGAACGGGGACATTTGGTCTGGCACAGTTGTTAATTTTAACATTGCATGACAATGACTACAGCGAAGGAGGAGGAGGAGTTTTCTCTTAGGTTCTTCTGTTTTTAAAGAGACACAAATGAAGTGAGGTAGGGCTGGAGAGATGGCTCAGAGGTTAAGAGCACTGGCTGCTCTTCCAGAGGTCCTGAGTTCAATTCCCAGCAACCACAGGGTGGATCACAACCATCTGTAACAAGATCTGGTGCCGTCTTCTGGCCTGCAGGGATACATGCAGGCAGAACACTGTATACATAATAAATAAATCTTAAAATAAGTAATGCATATTATTCAGATTTACCCAAGGAGATCTGAAGAGAGGAGCTGCTCTCAACACCACCTCTTGGGAGGAACACAGGGTGAGAAACACTGACACCCCAGGAGTTCAGTAAGACTTTTTGATCAAATCTGTCATGGCAGTCCGGGGTGTGATGGGAGAATTGTGGATGATTTGATTTTCTTTTTTTTTATATTTGTTTGTTTATTTATTTATTTATTATGGATATAATATTCTGTCTGTGTGTATGTCTATAGGTCAGAAGAGGGCAGCCGACCTCATTTACAGATGGTTGTGAGCCACCATGTGGTTGCCGGGAATTGAACTTAGGACCTTTGGAAGAGCAGGCAATGCTCTTAACCACTGAGCCATCTCTCCAGCCCCCTGATTTGATTTTCTTGCCTCAAAAATAATTTTCATTTTCTTCGCTTAGGTACTTTCCTTTAATAGACTCATAATAACACAGAATTGTATATATTAGTGCTAGGTTTCAATACCTGTGTGTATTTCATGATGTTAAATCAGGGTAAGTGTATTAATTGTCTTACTTATTATTTCTAGATGTTGAAATGTTTTAAAATCGTTCTTTTCCCTTTTAAAATATCTAGCCCATTACTATTATCCAGTCACGTTACTATGTAATAGCCTACCAGAACGTCTACCTAACTGAACTTAGCTCTCAAACCATCTTACCAAATGGATTCAGAAATATACGAGAACTAATAAGTATTTAGAACTATATGAGAATCATAGCTGGGCCGTGGTGGCGCAAGCCTTTAATCCCAGCACTCGGGAGGCAGAGGCGGGCTGATCTTTGTGAGTTCGAGGCCAGCCTGATCTACAAGAGCTAGTTCCAGGACAGGCTCCAAAGCTACAGAGAAACCCTGTCTCAAAAAACCAAGGAGAGAGAGAGAGAGAGAGAGAGAGAGAGAGAGAGAGAGAGAGAGAGAGAGAGAGAGAGAGACTAAGCCAGGGTGATTGCAAAGACAGCAGTTACTCCAGGTGGCGAAAAGCACAGCTTACTTTTACGACCACAGAATGACCAAGACATCAGAATGTTAAAAGAGTGGCTGTGAACAGGTTGAGGCCAAAGCCCCGGATGTGCTCCCCCCCATTAGGTTAGACTTGGCTACTTGTTACGATATTCCAATTAAAAAGGTGAGTCATGGTGAGACACAGAGGAAGGAGGCTTAATAATGTGCAGGTTGAGAATGAACGGATAAAAGGGTCCAGGGACCCCCAAGTTCACCTTCTCATACTGCCGTGAGCTCGCGGTCTGGTTGGCGGTCGTCTCAGTTCTGTAACTGCTGTCTGGGGGTTGGGGCAACCTCCAACAGCACAGGGCTCTGACAAGAATCCGTGGAGTCGGCAAGGCTAGACTTTTCTATCTGAGGGGCGTTAGGAAGAAAGGCCCTCACAAACTCCCTAGATGTTTTCCTTCTTTATTCCACCTTCCTTCATGTTTTCCCACAGATTTTATACCCCAACGGGATCTTCCAGGCAGTACGAGAGTCCAAACAGTCGCATCCCATTTCTCAAGGGAATGTCATAGGGGAAAACCATGGTTTTCATCTCCCTCATATGACTAAACATTATGTATTGCAGGTAAAAAAAACAAATTATCCCAAGAACCCACACACATTCATACCCAAGAAACTAGTTATAGATTAACTGTGTGGACAAGCAAGGTGTTCTTGTCAGGTCTTTTACTGGCCTGCTGCATTTTTCAGTTACAAAGAAAGGGCCAGTTACTTTGTTACTTATCTTGAAAGGTAATCTTATAAGGAATCTTAATGAAATCACAAGCCTAAACTTTTATATATGAAAAAGAATCAGTCAGCTCTACTTTAAATCCTTAGGGTACATATCCATTCACTAGTTTTTTTTTAATATCAGGATTTTGAGGGCAGAAATGGGTATACGGAATTAATCATTACCTTTGGTCATCAACCAAACCTAGCAAAGAGAGTAAGTACGTCAACCAATAATAACTGGGCTGTTTTGTTCTTGCTCCCTGACCTTAAAGAGCTCCTCATTCATCTATGTGCCTTTCTGAAACTTTAGATTGTCTTCTTGGGTTTTTCACCTCAAGGTAATTTTTTTAAAAAAATCTTACACTAACTTTGTTATTTTAAACACTTTCTTTCAGCTGTGATACACTCTGAGACCCGTGAACACATCCCCCAACATTAAAAATGAAGAGAATTTAAACCAGCTGGGCTAATGGGACTCAATTGTTAGCCATTAACTTGAGCTACAATCCATGCAGCTCCTTAGGTGAGATTTCACAGACCCTGGCTGTGAAACATGTCCTTATATTTGTTTTTATGTATCAAAACTCTGCATAGGCTATCATTATTATTATCAAATTAGACAGTGCAGCTTAGGGAGGGGTCATCTTCTCAACAATCCACAGGTAAAAATGTCCAGTAGAACGGGATGTTTCCAAGAGATAAGCACATTATATTACAGGCAATGGAGATCTCCCCATGGCCACTCACACCATGCTAGACAGAACAGAGAGAGAGAGAGAGAGAGAGAGAGAGAGAGAGAGAGAGAGAGAGAGAGAGAGAGAGAGAGCTGCAGCAAAGATGCAAAGGCACACAGGGTCTGCAGTCCCGTGGCCTTGCCTAAACGAGATTGGCCAGTCAGAGGATGCCCTTCTGCTGGGCTGACACCTGGAACTTCCATTGCAACTTGGGGCTCCTCTGGCACGGCCCATGGCAGTTCTGGTTCTGCAAGGCAGCCCCAGGAAGTCCTTGTTACTGCAGGGGATGAACTGGCTCTTAGGATAACTGACTTCACCCAGAGGGTGGTCTGTCCTTGGATGATTTGCTGTTTCTGAGGTCTAAAGTAACTGCAGATTTAAGATGATGGTGGGGCCCTTTAGGTGCCATTTGGAAGTCTGGAACAGAGCGTGAAGGGTGAGATTGTGGCAGAAAGATGGTGGTTATCTTATCTTTGAACTTCAGCTTTGAAGGCTTAGGAGATAGGTTAGGTCTTACCAGTTTCCGAGCAGAAGCTCCCAAGGCACGGGCATGCCTATGCACACATGGAAGCAGGAGGACCTGCTGCTGAATAGAAAGACAGTAGAGATTATGGAAACATGAGAAGGGGAAGAACCCCTTACCCAGGAAGTTGAAGCTAGTGAGACTGCGCTCTGACCACTCAGAGAAAGGTACAGGACTGCTTTGTGCTAGGAATTAAGACTCAGTCAGACCCATCTGGGTCTGGTTGCCTGATTGATTGGGCATGGCTACATACCCTTCCACAGAAATAGAACTTTTTCTTCTTCTTTTTTATTGTTCTCTCATACATTACATCCGGACCACAGCCTCTCCTCCCTCCAATCCTCCCAGCCCCCTCTCCAACCCCGCCACTCCCTTCTCTCTCAGATCCACTGCTCCCTCATTTTCCTTCAGAAAAAAGAACAGGTCTTCCAGGGATGTTAACAGAAGACAGCATAACAAGCATACTAGGCACAAACCCTCATATCAAGGCTGGGAGAGGCAACCCAGGAGAAGGAAAAGGGTCCCGAGAGCAGGCCAAAGAGTCAGAGACAAACCTCACTCTATCAAGTGAGTAAATACTATGTTTGTTTTTCTGGGTCTGAGTTATCTCAGGATGATTTTTTTTCTTGTTCCATCCATTTGCCTGCAAATTTCCTGATGTCATTGTTTTTAACAGCTGAGTAATACTCCATTGTGTAAATGAACCATATTTTCTTTGTCCATTCTGCAGCTGAGGGATATCTAGGTTGTTTCCAGTTTCTGGCTATTATGAATACAGCTGCTCTGAACATAGTTGAGCACGTGTCCCTGTGGTAGCATGGAGCATTCTTTGGGTATGTGCCCAAGAGTATCATAGCTCGATCATGAGGTAGATTGATTTCTAATTTTCTGATGAACTGACATACTGATTTCCATAGTGGCTGTAGAAGTTTGCCCTCCAACAGCAACAGAGAAGTGTTCTTCTTGGTCCACATCACCTCCAGCATGAGCTGTCATTTGTGGTTTTGATCTTAGCTGTTTTGACAGATGTAAGATGGAATCACAGAGTCATTTTGATTTACTCTTCCCTGATGGTTAAGGATGATGAACATTTCTTTAAGTGTTTCTGGGCCATTTGAGAGTCCTTTTTTGAGAATCCCCTGTTTAGATCTGTACATTATTTTTAATTTGATTTGTTGATGTTGTTGTTGTTGACATATTTGGGTATTAGCCCTCTGTCAGATATGGGGTTGGTGAAGGTCTTTCCCCATTCTGTAGGCTGTTCTTTTGACCTATTGGCAGTGCCTTTTACCTTATAAGAGCTTTGCAGTTTCATGAAGTTCCATTTATGGATTGTTGATCTTAGTGCCTGTAGTTTTGGTGTTCTGTTCAATAACTTGTCTCCTGTGCCAACGATTCAAGGCTATGTGCCAACGATTCAAGACTATTATGTACTTTTTCTTTTATCAGGCTCAGTGTATCTGATTTTGCGTTAAGGTCTTTGATCAGCTTGGACTTAAGTTTTATACAGGGTGATTAATACAATCTATTCAAATATTTCTACATGCTGAAATACAGTTAGAGCAGCACCATTTGTTGAAGATGCTTTCTTTTTTTCAATGTGTGTGTGTCTTTTTTTCTGACTTTTTTTTTTATATAAAAAGCAGGTGTTCAGGGGCTGGAGAGATGGCTCAGTGGTTAAGAGCACTGGCTGCTCTTCCAGAGGTCCTGAGTTCAATTCCCAGCAACCACATGATGGCTCACAACCATCCGTAATGAGATCTAGTATCCTCTTCTGGCGTGCAGGTGTACATGGAGGCAGAATGTTGTATACATAATAAATATATAAATAAATATTTTTTAAAAAAGCAGGTGTCTATAGGAGTGTAGATTTGCATCTGGGTCTTCAATTCAATTCTGTTGATCAACCTGTTGTTTTTATGTCAATACTATGAAGTGTTTATTACTGTAGCTCTGTAGTGTATCTTGAAATTGAGGATGTTGATACCTCTGGAAGGTCTTTTATTGTTCAGGATTGTTTTAGTCATCCTGGGATTTTTGTTTTCCCACGTGAAGTTGACTATTGTCCTTTCAAGGTCTGTAAAGAATTGTGTTGGAATTTTGATGGGGACTGAATTGAATCTGTAGATTGCTTTTGGTAGGATAGTCATTTTTACTGTGTTAATCCTACTGATCCATAAGCATGAGAAACTTCTCCATCTTCTGATGTCTTATTCAATTTCTTTCTTCAAAGACTTGAAGATTTTGTCATACAAGTCTTTCACTTGCTTGGTGAGAGTTATATTCTGTGTGGCTATTGTGAAGGTGTTGTGTCCCTGATTCTTTCTCAGACCTCTTGTCATTTGTGTCTAATAGGGTATGGTTGTTTGAATGTAACTGGCCTGTATAATCTCAAGGAGTAGCACAACTAGGAGGTGTGGCTTTGTTGGAGTAGTCATGGCCCTGTTGGAGGAAGTGTGACGCTGTGGGAACAGACTTTGAGGTTTCTGATGCTCAGGATACTGCCCAGTGAGTCATGCAACTTCCTGTTGCCTGCAAAATGTGGGACTCAGCTATTTCTTCAATACCACTTCTGCCTGCACACTGCCGTGTTCTTGCCCTGATGATAGTGGACTGAACTTCAAGACTGTAAGCAAGCTACGTCAATTAAATATTTGCCTTTATAAGAGTTGTGAGGGCTGGAGAGATGGCTCAGAGGGAAATAGCACTGGCTGCTCTTCCAGAGGTCTTGAGTTCACTTCCCAGCAAGCACATGGTAGGTAGTTCACAACCATCTATAATGAGATCCGGTGCCTTCTTCTGGCATGCAGGCATACATGCAGGCAGAACACTGTATACAGAATAAATAAATAATTATTTAAATTTTTTTAAGATTTATTTATTTATTCTGTATACAGTGTTCTGCCTGCATCTCGGAAGAGGGCACCAGATCTCATTACAGATGATTGTGAGCCTATAATGACAATAAAAGCCCTAAGACAGAGTTGGTGCTAGGGACTGAGTGACCATGTGTTTGTTGGGAGGAATTGGGCTTTGGTACTTTGGTTTATGAAAGCAGTGGAATGCTTTAAGTACTGCTTAATGGGCAGCATGGTAGATAGACGTGCGAAGAGTTATTTGAATTATGGGGACTCACTCAAGAGGTTTCAGAGGGGAAGAATTTTAGCATGTTGCCTAGAGATATTTTGCTAAAGAAAGTGGCTGCCTTTTGCCCTTGTGCAAAGAATCTGCCTAAGGCTGAAGTAAAGAATTTTGGATTGATTCCATTGGCAAAAGAAATCTCAAAAGAGCCTAGCCTAGTATAGACTCTGCCGTGCGGTTACTAATGTTCATGCTTATAAAGATTTATAATGAGGGGGCTGGTGAGGTGGCTCAGAGGTTAAGGGCACTGGCTGCTCTTCCAAAGGTTTTGAGTTCAATTTTCAGAAACCATGTGGTAGCTCACAACCATCTAGAATGAGATTTGCTGCCCTCTTCGGGCATGCAGGTATGGTGCCCTCTTCTGGTATGCAGGTATATATGCAGGAGGAACAAACACTATACATAATAAATAAATCTTTTAGAAAATGCAAAAGCACACACACAAAGATTTATAATGAAAAGGAGCAAGATGAGCAGGGTTAACTACAAAATGTAAATTTTGACCTCTTTGCTCGTATTCTCACTCCTCCCACTCTTCGACTGGACTTTGGGAGCTCAGCCCAGTGCTCCACTGTGGGTCTCTGCTTCTGCTTCCATCAGTTGCAGGATGAAGGTTCTATGATGACATTTAAGATAGTCATCAATCTGACTACAGGGCAAGGTCAGTTCAGGCAGCTTCTCCACTATTGCTTAGGGTCTTAGCTGGGGTCATCCTTGTGGGTTCCTGGGAATTTCTCTAGTGCCAGGTTTCTTGCTAGCCCCATAATGGCTCCCTCTATCAAGATATCTCCTTCCTTGCTCTCTGTTCCTGTCCTTTCCCTTTCTCAGCTACCTCATTCCCTCAAGTTCTTCTCCCCCTTCCCTTTCTCTCTTCATCCTCTTCTTCCACCCTCTCGGCTCCAGGCTCCCAGTTTTCTCAGGAGATCTTGTCTATTTCCCCTTCCCAGGGGGCTCTATATCTGTTTCTCTTAGGGTTCTCCTTGTTACTTAGTTTCTCTGGGGTCATGGACTACAGGCTCATTATCCTTTGCTTTACAGCGAGTGTCCACTTATTGTGAGTACAAACCATGCTCATCTTTATGGGTCTGGGTTACCTCACTCAGGATGATTTTTTCTAGTTCTACCCATTAGCATAAAAATTTCAAGATGTTATTTTTTTTCCACTGAGTAGTGCTCCATTGTGTAAGAAACAACTTTTCTTTATCCATTTTTCAGTTGCGGGGCATCTAGGTTGTTTCCAGGTTCTGACTATTACAAATAATGTCGCTGTGAACATAGTTGAACAAATGTCCTTGTAGTATAATTTAGAGACCATGATGGGGATACTCACTGAAACAGCTTACCTGAGCTAATGGGAGCCCACCAACTCAGGCCTGACAGTGAGGGAACCAACATAGGACCAAAGTAGGCCCTGTGCATGTGGGTGACAGTTATACAACTAGGGGCCACTGGCAGTGAGACCAGGATTTATCCCTACTGCTTGAACTGGCTTTTTGGAACCCATTTTCTTTGGAGGGATGCCTTGCCCAGCCTAGATATAGTGTGGAGGGTCTTGGTCCTGCTTCAAAGCAATGTGCTAGACTTTGTTGACTCCCCATGGGAAGCCTTACCCTCTCTGAGGAGTGGATGAGGGGTAGGATGGGGGGAAGGTGGAGGGAGAAACAAGAAGGGAGAGAGTAGGAACTTGGATTGGTATGTAAAATGAGAAAAGATAGTTATATTTTAAATATTAATTAATTAAAAAGAATAGTACATTTTAGCTGGGCGGTGGTGGCACATGCCTTTAATTCCAGCACTTGGGAGTCAGAGGCAGGCAGATCTCTGTGAGTTCAAGGTCAGCCTGGTCAATAAGAGCTAGTTCCAGGACAGGCTCCAAAGCTACAGAGAAATCCTTTGGAAAACAAACAAACAAACAAATAAACAAAAAGTAAATTTTGAAGAGAAAAAGAGCACCAGGAAATGTAGTGGAGCTAAATCCTGTGTTCAAGGAGATAAACAGATTAAGAAATGGAATAAAGGGAGTGGTGACCTCAGGGCAAGATTCAGGTTAAATTTCCAATTTGTGGAAAGAAACTAAAGAAAAACTTAGAGCTGGGTGTGGTGGGGCACATTTTAATCCCAGCACTGGGGAGGCAGAGACGGGCAGATCTCTGAATTTGAAGCCAACTTGGTCTACAAAGCAAGTTTCAGGACAGCCAAACTTAGGCAGTGGAAAACAGAAAGCTGGTGCAGCTGGCAGCTGAACAAGGAGGTTGTATTCCAGCCCCAGCAAGCAGTGGAACTTGGCAGCTTCGACCATGTGATTCTTACTTTAGAGTTAAGGATAGAAGAAAGGAGGTATGGGATAAAACCATTGAGACCAGGCATGTGTCAGGAATATTCCTGAATGGAGACCTAACAGAGAGGCCATTTCCTGAAGTTGAAGCCTGGATTGCTTTGGAGAAACCAAGAGGTTAGAGATTCCAGAGTTGTGGGATACCTGCCGAGGAAAATTGCTAACATGGAGTGGAACCAGCCCAAGAGAAAGAAGTGTGTTGCAGTCAACAGAGCTGAAGAGAGTCAGAGATCTGAAAAAATGTTCCAACATCAGACATGCAGATGTAGAGTTTGAAGTTTGCCCAGCTGGCTTTCCAGCTTGCTCTGGTCCGGTATTTCCTCACTATGCTCCCTTCCCTGCATTTTGCAATGGTAATGCATATCCTGGACCATTACATGCTGGAAGTATGCGATCGGCTTTATTTTAATCTTCAGGGTGTCTTTGGGTTTTTATTGCTGTGAATAGACATCATGTCCACGGCAACTCTAATAAAGAAAACATTTACTTGGGTGGCTTGCTTATAGTTTCAGAGGTTCAGTCCCTTATCATCACGGCAGGGAGCATGTGGCATGCAGACAGATGGTGCTGGCTACATCTTGGCTTGCAGGGAGCAGGAAGTAGACTAAAAGTCATACTGAAGGAAGCTTGAGCAAATGAGACCTCAAACAAAGCCCGCCCCCACAGTGACACATTTCCAACAAGGCCCCACATCTCCTAATAGTACTTCCTTGGGGGCCATTTTCTTTCAAATCACCACACAGGGGCTTATAGTTAAGAGATTGCCATGAGTCGCAGAATAGACTTTGAAACAAGTTTGAAACTGTTACAGACTTTCAAAGTTGAACTAAATAAATTTTGCATTATGATGTTGTTACAAGCTTGTGGGGGCCAGGGAGTGGAATACAGTAGGTTTTTTTTTTTTTTTTTTTTTTTTTTTTGGTTTTTCGAGATAGGGTTTCTCTGTGTATCTCTGACTGTCCTGGAACTCATTCTGTTGACAAGGCTGGCCTCAAACTCACAGAGATTCACCTGCCTCCGCCTCCCTGAGTGCTGGAATTAAAGGCATGCACCACCGTTGCCCAGCTGAATGTGATAGTTTTAATGTCTCTTCACAGAAATAAAAATCATAACTAAGACAGAGGGCTACTGATCTTTTTGATTTAATCTTGTATCCAGTCATTTTGCTAAAGGTGTTTATCAGTTATAGGAGTTCCTGGTAGAAATTTGGGGTCACTTAAGTATACCAACCTATCATCTGCAAATAGCAAAAGTTTGACTTCTTCCTTTCCAATTTGTATCTCCTTGGTCCCCTCCGGTTGTCTTGTTGCTTTAGCTAGAACTTCAAGTACTATGTTGAATAGATATGGAGAGTGGACAGCCTTGTATTGTTGCTGATTTAGTGGAATTGCTTTGAGTTTCTCTCCATTTAACTCGGTGGCTATAGGCTTGCTGTAAATTGTCTTTATTGTGTTTAGGTATGTCCCTTTTATCCCTAGTCTGTCTGAGTCTTTTATCATGAAGAGGTGTTGGATTTTGTGGAAGGCATTTTCAGCATCTAATGAGATGATCATGTGGCTTTTTCTTTCTGTTTGTTTTTATGGTGGATTACATTGACTGATTTTCATATGTTGAACCATCCCTCCATTCCTGGGATGAAGCCTATTTGATCATGGTGAACGATCTTTTTTGATATGTTCTTAGATTTGGTTTCTGGGTATTTTGTTGAGTATCTTTGCATCTATATCCATAAGGGAAATTGGTATGTAATTCTTTCTCTGTTGAATTTTTGAGTGTTATGGGTATCAGGGTAACTGTAGCCTCATAAATTGAATTTGGCATTGTTCCTTCTGTTTCTATTTTGTGGAATGATTTGAGGAGTATTGGTGTTAACTCTTCTTTGAAAGTCTGGTAGAATTCTGTGCTTGAAAAGTCCAGTCTGGCCCTGGGCTTTTCTTTTTTGGTTCAGAGACTTAATGACTACTTCTATTTCCCTAGGAGTTAAGGTCCATTTAAATTGCTTATCTGATCTTAATTTAACTTTGGTAATTGCTATCTGTCAGAGAAATTATCCATTTCTTTTAGAGTTTCTAGTTTGTGGAGTAGAGGTTTTTGAAGTATGACCTAACGTCGCTCTGTATTTCCTCCGTGTCTGTTGTTATGGCTCATCTCTTCATTTCTGGTCTTGTTAATTTGGATGGTCTCCCTCTGCCTTTTAGTTAGTTTGGATAAGGACTTGTCTATTTTGTTGATTTTTCTCAAAGAACCAAGGAAATAAAGCTTTTTTACCTTTGGATTGTGTGGTTATTTTCGTGAGACTCCCAGCCCAGACCTGTTTCTAACACCGCCCCCACCACCCCCACACACCGTTCCTGTATAGTTAACAGCTGTTTGCCGGTTTTCTCCTTTCTTCGACATAAACCTGCAGTTTTCTAGGAATGTCACCAGAAAACCCATTTTCAAGGAAAAGACACACGCTAAACCCCAAGTGTCACCCTAGTGTTTTCTGACTTCATCTTATCAGGCTGTAATCCCACCCAAGGCCTTTAAAAGCCACCCGATGATCTCATTCACCAAATGAGAAGAAAGGGACTAAAATGGCCTCTTACAACCTTTTAAAACATAACAGAGCCATCCAGACAGATACACGGGTGGTGCCTAATGACAGCTCTCTCTCTCTCTCTCTCCGGGAGCTGGCCCATGCCTGAGAGTACAGCTTACCTTCTTTCTCTCATCACCTCTCTTTATCCTAAACCTTCTGCTTCGAGTTTATATTACGATATTGGTACTGAAATACTCAACTGTATGCCAGTGGTGGTGGTGGCACATTCCTTTAATTTCAGCACTTGGGAGGCAGAGGATCTCTGTGAGTTCGAGGCCAGCCTGGTCTATAGAGTAAATTCCAGGGCAGCCAGGGCTATACAGTGAAACCCTGTCTCAGAGTCTATTCTAGAAACGTTTCCAGAGGATGAGTGCTCTTCACAGGGTCCCGGTCAGAGCCAAGGTCATGGGGTATGGCCTTAGAGCACTTGTCCCCTGTTGGTCTCTTCAGGTAGCAGAGGCAGAGGAGGAAGTGTTTTATACATGGCTGCTACTCTGTCTGATGAAGCAAAGATGGATGAAACACACACAATCACCATGAAGCGCCTAAGACAGCCATGCTACAAAATCTGCCCCAGCAAGCAAGGCTGGGGGGCGCACAGAAAGCACATCCTGTTCCAATCCGCCTCGACTGTCATGGCGGGGAGCTTAGAGAAATGCGCGCATGCAAATGTGTGCTGCTTTCCCATTTAAAAATAAAAAAACACAGTAAGACTTTAAAAAGAAAAACTGGCTGAGAATCCCAAGGGCAGAGCTCTGAGTCCCAGGGAAAGCTTTCCCCAGGCCTTGAACTCTAACGAGGGCATAAAACCGACTCTAAACCAGTGCCTTCCTTGTATTTTCTTCATTGCCCTACCTACCTTTAGCAAGTGAAGCTAACTCACCCTCTACTAGTCCCGGCAGGCACGTTGGGACCGTTTAGTTTCTAGAACTGTGCTCAAGGATTATTGGTAACTCGCTGGTTACTGGTGGCGACTCTTACCCACACACAGCCCCACCAGAGGAGGTAGCAGATGGCATTGTGGACTTTGATGAGATGATGACGTGTCAGTCTCAGTGATGAGACTTCGTGTTTTTGAGTGTGCACTGCAACAGAACGAACCTGGGAAATTCTGGGATGCGGTGAATGCTCCCTCGCCCCATTCCCCCAGGAGCGTACTTCTGAGGGTCTGAGGACAAAACTTCCTCCAGGACGGACTGCCTCCCATGGACCTAGGTTTTCAGGGCACTTGCTCAGCTCCGCGAGGTCAGGATGGGCAAGGGATGGAGTTCCCTAGAGGCAGTTTGCCAGCGTAGGCGGTTGTCTGCACGTGCTTTCCGTCCTGTCTGGGACCCAGAGGCAGGCCGGCCAGATGCGGGGCACCAGGGCCCAGCAACTGGGTCAGGGCTGGAGCAGAGCATGCCTTCTGGCTGCTCTTCTCTGTTTCAGCTTCTTGCCACTCCATGCCCAGAACTACACGCCCCCGCAAAGAGCACCACTCACTGTGGGTGTGTGGCCCATCCCCAAAGGTCCCCAAGCCCAGCAGGACGGTAAGTGCTGAGAAGAGGAGACAGATTTTGCGGGACATGTCCCCTCCCTTTCCCTCGGAACATAGGCAGTTGCGAGGCTCTGCAGGCCTTTACACTGAAGATGAACATTTGGAGGTGGGGGTCTATACCGGATACCCACAGCCTCTGCTGAGTCTTTCCCGTTGATCTCTGGACCCCTCAATTCAGGGTCAAGGCCATGCACGAGGCTGTACTATGCTCTTCCTTGGGTTGAGACTGGAGGGCACACCCATCCAAAGACGATAATGGCCTCTGTCAGCCCCGGTTTCCGCCTCTTCAGAGCTGTGCTCCTCACATTAATAAGGTCTGAGGAGAGAGCCTGGTGGCATCCTTCCCTTTGCCTGCACCTCTCTTCTGTTGACCCTTCTTGAGAGGCTCTCAGCCTGACACCTCCCACCCCCCATCCCTGCCATCCAAGAGACTCTTTGTTAACATGAACTATGCCATTCCACTCTTGACCTTGGTTATGGCCACCTGAAAATGGAGAAGAGAGGCCATCGTGTCCCCTGGGTCCCGCTGATGCTGACATTTGGGGCACCAAGCACACGCATCCTGAATGCAGGTGCCTGGCGGCTGGGATTGTCTCCACAGTATGTGGCAGGACCAATTTCCAAGGGAAGATCTATGGCAGTCAGATGACCAGTTCTGAGCGGTGGCCGTGGCAGGCCAGTCTGCTCTTTCGTGGCAGTCATATCTGTGGAGCTGTTCTCATCGACAAAAACTGGGTAGCCAGTGCTGCCCACTGCTTCCAAAGGTGCGTGTTCCCTCCCCGGGGCACTTTTGCTGGGAAAGGGGTGCAGGAGAGAATCACTAGGAGGGAAGGAGAGGGGTGAAGGATGCAGAGCTGACAGTCCTTCTAGGCTGAGTTCTGGGATAGCTTGCTGCCAGTGGGAGTCCTCTGCACTGTTGCCCTGCCCTTGCATGGTGCCCGCCACCTGCATTGCCATCCCTCAATAAGGAGAGGCCCAGAGCTAGGAAACATATTTTTCCTTTTAGGTATTCCTAGAAGCTCTGAGAAAAACAATTCTCACGCAGCCCTGAGAGGGATCTGGTCAGGGCTGGAAGTGAGCAGTCTTTCTGCCTCCAAGATGAAGCAGTTGGATGCACTTCAAATAGTTTTTAACGGGAATGAAATCCACAGCTCCTTGGATACTAGGGTATGCTGGAGAAGTGATTGGAAGCCTCCAAAGGGACCAAAGTCCTCAGGCTGCTGGAGGTCATCTGCCCTTCAAGAGAAGAACCATCCCAGTATCAGGAGGGGAGGACTATGATGGGACATGCGATATGGCTGCCCGTAGGGTGGGTAATTCAGGTGACAATGTCAACTGTCAGCAGCTGTCACACTTAGAGGTGCTGCCCTCCAATAGGTCCCAGAAACCATCTGACTACCGGATTCTGCTAGGGTACCACCAGCTGGGCAGTCCCACTAAGTACAGCCGGCAGATGACAGTGAATATGCTCATCTTGCACGAGAACTATAACAAGTTCTACCATCAGGGGAATGACATTGCTCTGATTCAGCTGCACAAGCCTGTGACGTACAGTTCCTCCATCTTCCCGGCCTGCGTCCCGGAGAACACCACGAAGGTGTCTCCGTATAGGTCCTGCTGGATAAGTGGCTGGGGGATGCTCAGAGAGGATGGTGAGTACACAGGGCAGGTGAAGAGAGTGAGGGGCAAGAGACTGTGGAGGCCTTTCCTGTGGTTATTTTTTTTTTTTAACCAGAACCTCGGTTTCTGGCTCAAAAGCAAAACTCCACCGTTCAGATCAGAAGTGCGGGCTCTTTGATCCCAGAGCTCTAAGTGTGGTTGACTCTGTGCACTGCAAGGTTCTCACCAAACAGTGGTTGCTCTACCCTGGCCAGGAAAGACATGAGGTATCCTTAAGAGGATGAAAGCAGCCAGGCATGGGGTAGGTTGTGGTGTTTAACTGGGAGCCATTCACCTCTGAGAACCTTACTGCCCAACCCTTAAGGCCAGAGAAGACTGCCTGATCCGGTCACTTGGGGACCAAAAGCCTGAGTCTTGGGGACTGACATTCTCCTTGTCCTTATTCCCTAAACAATACAGTATTGCTATTCTCTGTATTGCATTTGCCTTGGGTCAGATAGTGTTTCATCTAGAGATGATTTCAAGTGCACAGCTTTTCTGAATACAAGGGAATTTAGTGTCTTTGGAGTTTGGTGTCCTGGACCACAGGGAGAGCTTGCTGTCAGCAAGGAACAGCTGTAGATGTTTAGATTGAGAATACAGAGTTCCTTGGCAGTGATTTTACACAGGATGCTGTAGATGGAAGTTTCTGTCCCTCCTGGTCCCACAACCATTCAGTCCCAAAGAAACACACAAAGACTTATATTAATTATAAACCGTTTGACCTATTGCTCAGGCTTATTAATAACTAGATCTTACAACTTAAATTAACCTATAATTCTTGTCTATGTTTAGCCACATGACTTAGTACCTTTTCTCAGTAAGGCATTCTCATCTTGCGTCCTCTGAGTCTGGCTGGTGACTCACTCTCTGCCCTTCTACTTCCCAGAATTGTCTTAGTCTGGTCGCCCCGCCTATACTTCCTGCCTACCTACTGGTCAATCTCTGTTTTATTAAACTAATATGAGTGACAAATCTTAAAAAAATACAAGAGCATTATCCCACAGCAGAATGCTTTTGATTTAAGACAATATAATGGCAAGTTAAATAAATTGAATATAAATTTGACAAAATTTAGGGTCACAATCTGGCAAAGCAGCCCCGAGGAGGTTTACAGTCACATGTTTCTCTGAGATCAGGTCTAGGAACCCCATCCCTGCTCCTGTAAGTGGTAGTCCCACAGTCTGTCCCAAGAAAAGAGGCTCAGCAGCACTAGAAGGGACAGACTTTCACTCTCTAAGGGCCTATGTCAGGGCAGGTAGGGTCTTCAGGTCTGGCCAGGCGATGGGAGTAGGAGCACAGAAGGAAGGTGTGGGCTGGGGCAGCTCTCAGAGCATAGAACCTGGCCTCCCTAAGAGACAGCCATATTCTGTCACGCCCCCTGCTGACCATGGTTGCTGGGCCTCAGGACAGGTTTGGGTTTGCTACACACAGGCAGCCCTGACCAGCCTTGAGGGATGTGCACGGTGACCACCCCCCCCCCCCCGCGCATGAAGTGAGCTGTGCTGCTGTCAGTCTGCTCCTGTGAGGTGACCCCAGGCCAGATCTGTGAGAGCACTGGGAAGCGGAGTTCACATCTCCAGGTCCAGTGGCTCCTTGTGACTGGCCAGTCTTCTTGTCGCGGTCCTAACCATTTCTGCACTGAGCCCTATGCCACGGCTGCGCTCAGGCTCCAGCATCCCTGCACCCAGACTCCAGCATCCCTGCACCCAGACTCCAGCATCCCTGCACCCAGACTCCAGCATCCCTGCACCCAGACTCCAGCATCCCTGCATCCAGACTCCAGAATCCATGCACCCAGACTCCAGAATCCCTGCACCCAGACTCCAGCATCCCTGCACCCAGACTCCAGCATCCCTGCACCCAGACTCCAGCATCCCTGCACCCAGACTCCAGCATCCCTGCACCCAGACTCCAGCATCCCTGCATCCTGACTCCAGCATCCCTGCACCCAGACTCCAGCATCCCTGCACCCAGCCTGGGCTCCACAGAGCAGCCAGAGCTGTTGGAAAGCTGAGTTGCCCTTTCCTTGGCTGCTGTGCCCTTGGGTACAGTCTCAGTCCCCTAGCCTGCTAAGGAGGCTCTGCCTGAGGTCTCCCCCCTCACACACACACACCGCTGAGACCTTTGCAGTGGCCCTGACTTCCAGCCTGCTCCTGTCTTCCACAGCCCTGCTGCTTGCTCTTGACTATCACTTCCACTGGTCATCGCACGCCTGTCATGAGCCCTTCCCTGCCACTGTGGCCTAGAGTGACTGCCTCATCCCGCCCCCCCCCCCCCCCCAAATCGTCCTGGAAAGGGAGCTGGCATCTTCCCTCAGCTGCCTCTTACGGCTGAACCCTTCTCCCACAGAGTTCCTGCCGTCACCTTTCCCTCTGCAGGAAGCAGAGGTCTCCCTCATGGATGACAAGGAATGCGAAACCTTCTTCCAGACTCCAGAAAGCACCGTTCAATATAAAGCTATAAAAGATGATATGATATGTGCCGGGGACATCAGTAACGAAAAATCCATCTGCCCAGTAAGCGACGATGGCGCCAACACTGCAGCTGAGCTCAGCCATCTCTCTAACCCCGGCCAGCAGGCCACCGCGTGTGTCCTTAGTGGCTTCCTCTCCCATGTGGGTGGTGGGACAGATGCCAGATGTTCAGCTGTTCTAGTTGCCATCTGCATACTAAAAATCTGTGGTTGCCCCAGGTAGGTGCTGTACAAGGTCCCTCTGCAACTGTACTAAGTAGAATCTATGATCCTGCCCCGAAGATACTGACTAGAGAGGTCTCCTATGTTTTAAATAAAAGCAAACAAACAAAATATGCCTCCGTGGACTCAAAGGGCACCACTCAAGATAGCTGTAGAGACCTCTGGTCCCCAGCAAGTCCTTTCTAGCTCGGGCAATGTGTGTTCCTTTCTGAATCTACCAGCTATGTCTTCTCTCTCCTCAGGGAGATTCTGGTGGTCCCCTTGTCTGCTCACTGAATGGCTCCTGGTATGTGGTAGGGCTGGGCAGCTGGAGCGCAGCATGTCTAGAGCCAATCTCCAGCCCTAACATCTTCACCAAAGTCTCCTACTTTTCCAACTGGATCAGGAAGAAAAAGGAAGAGACACCAGACGCCGACCCCTTCTCGGCACCTGCTGAGGAGAACGCACCCACTCTGGTCGGCTGGAGGAGTTTTAACACTGGCACTATTCTCAAACCCAGTATCTGCAGAGCCTTCCTCTCTTCTCAAGTCCTCCTCCTGCAGTGGATCTGGTTCCAGGTTCTGTGATGGCGCTACAGAGCCGTGCTGGCTCTCAAGATCTAGCAATCTTTTCTCTGACCACCACTTTGAATGCTTCCATCTGTGGGTTCATCTGCCTAGCTGATGCTATCCCTGCTCCAGGCCTGACAGAATAAAACAGCTGAAGAAACTTCTGGATCCCTCTTCTTTTGTCTCATTAGCACGAACCCCCCCCTCCACAGTGTCCCACCGGGCTTCCAGTTCTTCAATATCATAAGGCTACTTCCTCTCTGGGTGGGAACAGTAGTTGAGACAGCCAGGGAGCTGGCCTACCAGGGTAGGAACTGACTGTCTCCCAGCTGGCTTCCAGAGATACAGTCCACCCCCTGCCCCTAAGGCTGTGCATTATTTCCGAAGAATGAGCCACTGTATTGGGCCAAGCCCTCGCTATGTTGCCTTGTGTTCCTGGAGCAAGCCCCAGCTCAGGCATGAGGGGCATCTTGCAAGCCCAAAGTCACATCAGTGCTTCTAGAGAGTTTGACAGCAAACTATGAGGGTCTCCAAGGTCTGACATCTCAATAGTAATCCTTAAAGCTCTTCTGCAAGGGCAGCAATCTCCCTAATATTATACCTCCAAACTCCAAACCCCACCCCCTTGTCTGATAAGCCCCGCCCATAGTCCTTGCTTCTGCCTGCATTGGCTGAAGCTTGGCAGTCCTGGGAATGATTGGTTTAGCCCTGAGCTGCTCCGCAGACCTCTCTGAGTCACCACGTCCTATTCAGTCTGTCTGGGAGCTCACTAGGGCTCCACACCATAGTCTCCACCCTTCAACATGAACTGGAGACAAGGGAGCCACTGGGCTCCTTGCAGACCCATGATGCCCTGGGAGAAATCCAGAGGCTTTGAGAAACTCTTTCCAAGCCTGTTAGAATATCCCAGGCCCTTCCCAGCAAGTGGGAACAAAACAGCTCTTGTGTGCACAACCAGCATGCTGTGCCCACTTCAAGACCCTCTGCTGCAATGCCAAGATTCCCAGCGTGCACCCTGCCCCTTCCTCCCTCTCTGCAGGTCCACCCCTCCTTTCCTCCCTCCTTTCTTTTCTTCCTGTGCTCAGAAAGGGCTCTGACTCTATTCCTGGGACAAGACACCTGAGGAATCCATGTGAAAAGCAGCAAGGTGGCTATTTTGGCTAATGGTTTCTTTTTTTTTTTTTTTTAAGGATTTATTTATTATGTATACAACACTCTGCCTCCATGTATGCCCGCATGCCAGAGGAGGGCGCCAGATCTCAGTACAGATGGTTATGAGCCACCATGTGGTTGCTGGGAATTGAACTCAGGACCTCTGGAAGAGCAGCCAGTGCTCTTAACCTCTGAGCCATCTCTTCAGTCCCCTGGCTAATGGTCTCTAAAGTCTCTGCCCTTGGTGTGTTGGCCTGTTGCTCTGACCGTAGTGGCATAGCATATTACGGGTGGTGTGAGAGCCAAAGCTTCATTTTAAGTTTTAGTTACTAGGCCTAAGAGACCCATGAAGCAAAAATGCCCCTATCTGCAAGCCACTTATCCCAAGGACAGATAGTACCACAATGCCGGTGGCTGTTGTTATGGGACATAGCAAGCCACATGTTTTCATTCCCCTAACAAGTTTGTTTGACCCATTGTGCTTTGTCACGCGTAGGCAGGAGGTTCACAGGCAGGGAATGTGTCAGGATGTACGCTTGCCCCTGCTTGGGCCTGATGAGCAATGGGAATTGTGGGTTTAGCATTCTTAAGCCCCTGCAAAACTTGATTTGGGGCCATTTCTTCTTTTTTTTTTTTTCTGAAAAACTGGAGATGGACCTGGCTAGAGCCCATCCATGATGCACGTGACCCTGGCAGGTCCCCTGGTGGGTGGGAGACCACGGCAGGTGGGAGACAGATAGATACGCCATGCAGAGAGAGTGCTTGGGTACAGAGTTTATTTAGTGGGTATTGGGAAGGGTATAAGGTATAAGGGTAAGGGGGTTATGGAGGGGAGAGAGAAAGGGAGAGAGAGAGATAGAAGGACAGAGAAAGAGAAGAAAGAGGAGGAAAGAGAAGGGAGGTGCAGAGACTACCTCTTCAGAAGAAGGATAGACAGAGAAAGAGAGAGAGAGAGAGAGAGGAACACGGCTTGTTTCTTAAAGGGGTAGGGTACCCAGGTGACAGCAGATTTATTACAACATTCCCGTCTTTCTCTTATAATAAAAAGGTGAGGAGTTAGGCATGGCAGGTTAAGGGGATGAGGGCGTCAGGTTCTCAAGACTGCTTCCTGCTTATTTGTGGGTGTAGGAGTCTTGGGGGACCTGAGAAAGCTGGGTGCTGGTCACATCCTGGAGAATCTGGTTGCTTCACTCCTATCCAGGATTTGTGGTGTGGAACTGTCAAGTGTCTCTTGGACCTGGTGAGGTGTTGGCAGAGCAGAGAACAAGGTTAAGTTTAGGAAGAAAAGAAATTTTTTTATCTCCTAATAATTGAGGAGGAGGGTGTCAGGACCAGGAAATTAAGAGGGGTATTATCTGACCTGTTTAAGGTAAGTCCTTAAATTCGACTCCCAGGAACTCACAATAATTCTTTCAGTTTGTAAATTGTAAGTTTTAGACACATACATTGTATAAACATCAGTAATTTCTGCCAGAATAACTGTGACAGATGTTTTTGCATAAAGAAATGTATCTTTAGAAAATGACTAAAAAAAATTTAAAATCTTGATCTTGCAGTAGAGTCCTCTGCCAGAGTTAGATTAATAGCTTATCAGCATTTTATTGATAATGTTAAAACTATGAAAGACAGTGTGAGAAAGAAACTTCCATTTGTTTTCAGACCTTTATAACTTACAGGTACACACCTTAATAACTCACATTTGTATATCTTAAACACCTTTAATTTAGAATATGGTAAGATGTTATACTGAAATTTGTTTGGTGAGGTTGTCCTTTTTAAACTGGCAAAATCTCTCAGCTACCAAACTGCATCAGAGATCTTTGAGAAGGATAAAATTTCACATGAGTTATTGATTTAAAAATGATGGAGAACTTACTCGATTGGCTACCTTGAGCCACTCCTCAGGGTCCTCCATGGTCATTGAGGGCAGGGACTTTGAGGGCTGTATTTGCCTTCTGTTGTTAGAAGCAGAGCCTGCCAGGCTTTAGAAGATCCTATGGGTTAGGAAGTCTGTAGGAAGGCAAGCCTACCTTGGCCTGAGCAGCTAGGCTGTTGATTCCACTTTTCCTTTATTCACTGTCTGGAGATTTTTCAGTTTAGATGAAAGACAGTTTTCCCCAGTGGTTAGCACTTTCACTTGGTGAAGCGAATTGTGGATGGATGTTGTTCTGTGCCCACCTGCCTTCTGTATTCTTTGGAGGAAATGGGGTGCTGCTGCTAGGAACCAATCTGACTCCCTGTTATTAAAAGCTTTTTAAATAATTAAACATTTAAATGCCATGTTCCCCAGATCTCTGAACACTTGAGGGCTGTTTATCAGTATAGATAAGTTATGACTATGGTATAGGATCTGCCTGGAGAGCTGGATCCAGGCTTGACCATACCTGTTTTTAATATAACAGGTGAGATTTATACTTGTGAAAGACAAAGAAGAAAACACTTTGCAATAGAAGTTTAGCAGTAGTTTTTTTTGAAGAGCTCTTTTTTATTATGAATTATTAATTTATCACTTTTAAAAAACAGATATTTCACATTTTAGTTGGAGGGAACTTCCTTTTTGTTATTAGAAAAGCTATGGCCTAGGACTTCGTTAAGCATGCAAGATAAACCAGTTTGGAGGTAGTAAATGTTTATTTCCTCTCTTTCAAATTCTTGCAAGTTAGTAATTATCATACATAAAAAGTCAACTAGAATACCAGATGGTAACTTATCTCTGAACATTTCCTTTTAGGAATTCTTGTCCTCATAAATATTTATATACACACACACACAAACACACACACACTTCTTTTCTCCTCAAAAGCTGCTAATTGGCAAATATGTGTTTTGGGTCAGTTTTATATGCTGCTTTTAGGGTTGACTTTCTTGTTTGTTTGTTTGGTTTTTGGTTTTCTGAAACAGGGTTTCTCTGTAACCCCAGTTGTCCTGGAACTGGCTCTGTAGACCAGGCTGGCCTTGAACTCAGAAATCCTTGAGCATTAGGATTAAAGGCGTATACCACCTCTGCTCCGCTGAGATGGACATTCTTAGTTTTTACCCTGAGATCCTCTGCTCAAATGGGTCTTGGTGTTATCCTGAATGTTTCCACAAGGATGACAGTGCTCAAAACCCTGGGTGACCGCCGGGCGGTGGTGGTGCACGCCTTTAATCCCAGCACTCGGGAGGCAGAGGCAGACGGATCTCTGTGAGTTCGAGGCCAGCCTGGTCTACAAGAGCTAGTTCCAGGACAGGCTCCAAAGCCACAGAGAAACTCTGTCTCGAAAAAAAAAAAAAAAAAAAAAAACAACAACAAAAACAAAACAAAAAAAAAAAAAACCCTGGGTGACCAATCCCTCATACATGCTTTCCTGCATGAATCAATGAAGTTCCTTAAATCAAGACATTTCAAAGTCAAAGAAAACTAAGACAAACAAAACAGAAAACAAAATACCTGCCAAGTTTCGAAAATGAACAACATTCAAAATTCCTTTAGAGTCAAAAGCAAGTAAACAAACAAACCAACCAAATGTCTAGACAAAAATGCTTACAGAGCAAAGCAAAGCAAACAAAACAGAAAACTAGACAGCTTAAACTAATCTCTAAAAGCAGACAAGAACATCTAGAAATTAGGAATCTTGACTATTCTACTCAGAATAAACAAAGGGACTGTTGACCAAACCAAGGGAGGTCCAGAGCGCCCCAAAGGACTCACCAACAATCTACCCAAGGAAATAGCACCAATCTGTACTCAATGGATCCTGCAGGTATCTATCTGGTTGCCATTCAGATTGTTCCCAGGAAAGGGAATCATTGGGCTGGGTGTAGTGATATACACCTTTAATCCCAGCATTCAGGAGGCAGAGGCAGGAGGTGATTTCAAGGCCAGTCTGGTCTACACAGTGAGCTCCAGGACAACCGGGACTAAATACAGAGACTCTTTTTCAAAACAAAACTGAACAAAATATAAAAACAATAAACCATCAAGAAAATACATAAATAAGAAAGAAGAAAGTGGATCATTCTTGGAGCCCCACATTGTGACATCATAAGGTCTATGCAAAACTCACAACTCTCATGTGGCTATAACTCAGGAACACAGATTTAGGTTATCCCAAATTCCATGCTCCTGCCTGGGAGCCTTCCCAAGGATGTAAACAGAAGCTGGAGTGAGGTCTGGGGAGCAGGGTGCCAGATTCTGTTGACCCAACCAGGTGTCCCAGTGCCTCCTCTAGTCCAGCCATTACCTACAGCTTCTAGTCAAGGGTAAAAATAGTAAGGAACTGTTATAGGAAGCCGTTTGCTTGGTTTTAGCTGTTTAGCCCTGAAATAACAGAAACCATATTAATACTGTTTGGCCAATAGCATAAGCATATTTTTGGCTAACTCATATCTTAAATTAACCCATTTTCATTAATTTGTGTATTGCCACAATGCTATAGCTTACCAGGTAAAATTTTGGCACCTGTCTCTGGCAGGGCTATGTGGCTTCTTCTACCCAAGATTTAGTATTATAGTCAAATGTCTCAATATTTATTGTATGTAGGATCTATTTATCCATTGGCGCTGATCTAAACTTTAAAAGCCCAAGTATTTAGACCGGTCCACCTAGTTGGTGTGGAGTTGGGATCCATGTTGGGTGCCAGATGACGATGGATGCTAAAAAGAAATCCCACACTATCTCAGAATTGAGTATAATAAAGGGTTATTTATTTAGGGGTACACTCACAGATCACAGTCCTCTGCTGGAATGGGGAACAGCAACCAGATGCAGCAGCTGGAAGAGAGAGGGACCACACGCTTTACATCGGCATTTATAGTATAAGAGGCCTCTCCCAAGTGGGCTGGTAACATAAATCCTACTGACTGAAGGATCCAGGAACTCAAACCACTTTCGGGCTTCCCTAGTCTCTAGGGAAGAGATTCTCAGAACTGTTATTGTGTGGCCCCTGCCCTGCCTGACCTGTTTCTACCTCCTGTTCTTAGCATTTGACATCTGGGAGAAGGAAAGCATTCCTTTGCTCATGGTGACTGCAGCTGAGCTGGGAATCGACTCTTGGACAGGTCAGCCTTAGAGTGGTTCACACGCATCCCCTTCCAAACAAACGCGTGCGCGCGCGCGCACACACACACACACACACACACACACACACACACACAATTGTAAGGCCCCAGTTGATCTTCTCAGGGCATAAATCTGCTTTACTCAGAGTCTGTCAATTTACAAATTAGTTTCATCTAAAAAAAACCTTAAGATATGTCTACCCTAATGTTTAACTAAGTGCTGGGCCACCCTGTCATTCAGGCATGTTCACCAAATTAACCACCTCAGAAGTTTTTTTTTTTTGTTTTTTTGTTTTGTTTTGTTTTGTTTTGTTTTTCGAGACAGGGTTTCTCTGCAGCTTTTTTATTTTTTTTTTATTTTTTTTTATTTTTTTGGTTTTTCGAGACAGGGTTTCCCTGTAGTTTCTAGAGCCTGTCCTGGAACTAGCTCTTGTAGACCAGGCTGGCCTCGAACTCAGAGATCCGCCTGCCTCTGCCTCCCGAGTGCTGGGATTAAAGGCGTGCGCCACCACCGCCCGGCCCACCTCAGGAGTTTTGTGGGAAATGTTTTCAGCAATGACACCAGGACACCAGAGAGCTCCTGCCTTGGGTCAGAGCACAGTGTGGTGAAGGAGCAGAAAAAACTCCATTTTGAGAAAGAACTTCATTTTAGACAGGACCTAACTGGGGGGGGGGGGGGGCGATGAATGCAGCCCAGCAAAGTCATAAACATTCCCAAGAAACTGTGCCAGCCCTGGTCAAAGTGACCCACCAGGGGGTCCAAACAACGTCTGCTTACTTCAAATGTCCTTGTAGGTATCTCTGATTAACCATTGTTTTAAAATTCCTGTCTGCTGAGAGTCACTGTTTGAAATTCCCATATACTTCAACCAACAAATTCAAAAGTCGTACATCTTTGCTCACTACCGAAATATCAAGGCTTGTACTGCCCTGCTTGTGGTTTTTCCTTTTAAAAACCCATTAGCCTGAGAGCTCCGGACAGTTCTCCCGGACTCACTGTGTTAGTGTGTCAGATTGTGGTCTGACTTAGCTAACTTGTAACCAATAAACCCCAGTTTGTTTGTGTGTCTGCATCGGACACCAGCTCTGTGGGGGTCTTTGGGAGTCCTGTGATACAGGCTTAGTGGTGGCAAACCCTCTCTGCCCTTCAGGTCTGAAGGAAGGCAGGTCTGGCACCATGGGGAAAAACAGGCAGAGGAGAACACAAGGAGAGGAGACTCACGCTTGCAGTAGGACTGGCCAGGGGTCAACCAAGTAGCTGTGAACAAGTGACTGTGCCCTGGGGTGGTCTCAGACTCACAGGGTGGTGCACTCATCTTCGCAGTGAACAAATGCATAGGTCAGAATTAGCTTTTCCAAGAGGCACGCACAGCCTGTGCTCAGTATAACCACCACAAATGGAAAGAAAACACCCCAAAATCAGAGCCAGAAGAAGGCTATTGCTACATGCTCGTAATCCCAGAACTGCGGAGGCGAAGGTAGGAGATTGGAGTTTGTGGTTAGCCTGGCATACAGAGTAAGACCCCGTCTTAAACAAAAAAGGGTGACAATATAACTCATTTGATAGAGCACTTGCCTGGTGTGCAAGATGCCCTGGGTTGGTCCCCTGTACTGCATAACCCAGGCATTGCGGTGCGCTCCTGAAATCCTAGCACTCAGCAGTAGAGGCAAGAGAAGCAGAGTTTCAAAGTCATTCTCTCATCCTTGGCTACAAAGTGAATATAAATCCAATCCTGGCGATACCAGATTCTGACTAAAAACAAACAAACAAACAAACAAACAAACACAAACAAACAAACAAACCCAAAGCATAGCCAAACTTTAGGAGACAAGTATTTAGGAGACAAGAAAGATTTTATTTTACATTCAATCCAGGGCTACATAATGGCGATAATGCACTAACCCCCTGAACTGTAGCAAGCCCCCAATTAGATATTTCCTTTTATAAGAGCTACCGTGGTCATGGGATCTCTCCACAGCAATAGAGCAGTAACTGAGACACATCCCAAGGAAAGAAATAAGACCACCAAAACAAATCAAATAAAATCCAATCCAAACTCAAACTGTCAGCCATGGTGATGCACACCTGTAATCTCAGTACTAGGGAGGTGGAGGCAAGAAGATCAGGTCGAAGTCTTTCTTGGTTACATAAGTGATGGGGGAGCTAACCAATCCTCTTGTCTGAGGGATGTGTCCCCTGGGGGGGGGCAAATACCTTTAAAACATCCGTGTGCGTTTGTTTTCGCTCTCTTTGTTTCCTGTGCTTAGCTGGAACTCTGGCTTTGTAAGTTTTCCCCTTTTCCTCCTTTTATTAAAGCTGAGTATTTTATAATAAAGCTAGTTTGGTTAATTCCAATTGCCGACGGACCACGCCCCTTCACATAAGAAGTTAAAGGCCATCGGAGTACACAAGAGACTTTGTCTTAAAACAAATACCAGGAGAAGTAAAGGAGAGCAGAAACATAAGTAATTCAGGCTTTTTTAAATGGCAAAGAATAAAATGCATCCATTCTTCATTTAGGGCTTTTCCTAACTAACAAATGACCACAAAGCTACTGGTGATGAGTGTCCCTTTCTGCACAGTTCTCTGGACACACTGCCAGAGAAATGAAAATACCATTTAAAATTCAAATTAAAGATTGCAAAATGACTCGGAGAGCAAACAAGTGAAGAGTATTTAAAAAAAAAAAACACCTTTTAGTGGGTTGGTGATATAACTCCTGCCTGCTTTGTGCTCACCAGGCCCCACGTTCACTCCCCAGTGCACCAGAAAATAGAAACTTCGGGCTGGAGAGATGGCTCAGTGGTTAAGAGCATTGCCTGCTCTTCCAAAGGTCATGAGTTCAATTCCCAGCAATCACATAGTAATCTGTAATGAGGTTTGGTGCCCTCTTCTGGCCTGGACACACACACACACACACACACACACACACACACACACACACAGAGAGAGAGAGAGAGAGAGAGAGAATATTGTATACGTAATAAATAAATAAATATTTAAAAAAAGAAAATAGAAACTTCACACTTCTTTACTGTAGAACAGAAACCTTTCATCCTGTAGCAGTGGCTATTCCCAAACATGTCTGTCGTACTGTGAGCCTATCCCTCCATGTCCCTCGTCTCCACTTCCAGTGACCTTTTCTAAGGATTCCTCTCTCCACCTCTTATGCTGCTACTATGTCCTGATACCAGAGGAGGCCTCTGCCTGCTTGTTCACCTGATCTGTGTGCCAGCACCTTGATCTCACATAAACTTCTGTTCTCTATAAACGACCCTGACACGGTTACTATGCTATAGCACCGTGACCAGCTAGTGACCAGCTAGTGACCAGCGTGACCAGCTAGTGACCAGCTCGTGGTTGGTGATGTAGCTCAGGAGTCTTGACTGCTCAAGGACTTGAGTTTTGTCTTGGATCTGTCTTAAGGAGGAAGACAAGGAGTGTCAAGGAAGAAGAGTGGGGGGAAAAGAGAGAGAGAGAAAAAGAGAGACAGAAAGGGAGAGACTAGGGGTGGGGGTTGGACAGAGTGTGGAGAGCTCATGGCATCCTGGTCTTCCCTGACCTGGCTGCCCTATGGGGTCCCATGAACCAATAGGGAAGACAGATGACCTTCAGTCACCCAAGTTACACCATCGATCAGTTCTATTGGCAGCCTTGGGCAGTGGGGACCTCAGCTCTGCCATCTGACTTGCTCTAACCCTCAATGTGGGGAGAGGTATATGAACCCTTGTCACCAGGTAATGTAAGACTTATGTCTAGGAAAAAGCAGCAAGACTCTGTGGAGGTTAATAGAGGAGATTATACAGGGGAAATTCAGGTCTGGCTGTATTAAAAATAGCTCAGCTAGTGGTATCGTTATGGAGTTTGTGACCCCTGGGAAAAGACCATAGGCTCAATCCAATTCTAATTAAAAAGTTTATTGATTAGCTGCTAGCAGAACAAACCATCTCTGATCCAAATTTGAGATTGCCTTGAAGGAGGGGTATGGGGAAGGATTTTCAAAGGGGGAAAAAAAACACAAGAAGATCTTTAGTATCTATATAAGCAAGCAAAACCTGTTCTGTTCTGCCAAGTTAAGTGGTTAAGACAGGTCAAAATGACCTTTGGGTCTCTGCACAAGCAAGTTACAACAGCAAAAGCAAAGCAAAACAAATAAAAACGAAAAACAAAAAAAAGCAGTCAAATCATAGCAAGTAGATAGTCATGGACAGCTGTACATTTTTGGGTGGGGATCATTGAGTTGGGGTTACTGGAAGCTTATCTTCCAGGGATGGTGGCAGACACAGAGAGCTAGTGGGCACAAAGATGAATGCCGAGCATGAAATGGGGTTTCTTTCGTCCTCACAGTATTCCCCAGTGTTAAATGAAAAAATGCTCGTGGATTAGTCCCGTGAAGACGAGCTTTCAGGTCTCCCATTCATGCTTACTGGGTACAAATAGTGTAGTGGTTTGAATGTAACTGGCCCCGATGATCTCATAGGGAGTGGCACTATTAGGAGATGTGGCTTTGTGGGAGCAGATGTGGCCTCATTGGAGGAAGTGTGTCACTGTGGGGGCAGGCTTTGAGGTTTCCTGTGTTCATGATACTGCCTGGTGTCTCCGTTGCCTGCAAGATATGGGACTCTCAGCTACTCCTCCAGTGCCATGTCTCCACCATACTCCCTACCATGATGATAATGGACCGAACCTCTGAACCTGTAAGCCAGCCACTCAGTTAAATGTTTTCTTGTAGGAGTTGCCGTGGTTATGGTGCCTCTTCACAAGAATAGAAACTCTAGCTAAGACAAAGAGTAATGTACACACATGTATGTATATTACACATGTGCACACACACATATACATATATACACATCTGCAAACACACATATATACACCTGTCCATACATAGAAAAACAAATGCATGACAGACACACACATAAACACATAAACACACCTACCCATGTATACAAGACAAATGGCTCAGCAGTTAGGAAGGAACACTGGCTGTTCTTCCAGAGGATTCAGGGCTTGAGTATCAGTACCCACAAAACAGATTGTAACTCAGAATATCTAGTGTCCTCTTCTGACATCCATGGGGACCAGACACGTGTGGTACACAAACGTGTGTAAACAAACTACCACACACATATTTTTAATTAAAAAAACAAAAAAATAAAAGAAGATAGAAGAATGATTGAGGAAAATTCTTGACACCTAGAATTTTGGGCACATCAGAGACATTTGTCTGACCCAGTACTGTGTAAGAGAAAGAAACATAGAAAACCAAATTTGTCCACTGCTATTTGTCTCTGTTGTTAAACAGACAACAGGCTCAAATTATTATTACTATTGTTATTGTTATTATTATTACTACTACCGCTATTGTTTAGGGGTTTGGCGATCATTGTGGATGAGGACAACATCACCTTTCAATGTGAAGGAAAGATTCAATGTTTCTGAAATCTCTAATCTGCAGTCTATTTGGGAAGCCCCTATTGTTAAGTTTTTCCTATCCAACAAACCTCTCTGCCAATGCAATAATCCAAATCAAACAAAGTCAGGCCAAATTAAAAGAAGCCCAGGTTTAATGGATGCCAGCGTTCCCAGGCATCCCCCAGGGAAAATACAGAGAGGGAAAAGGGGCGACCACAGAGAACTGGAAAGACAACATGCTCCTTCTTTAGGGGGCAGTTTAAAATAGCCTATGGGAGTGGTCTTGACTCACCTTGGGGAGGGGTCACTGTTTGGTAGGCTTTCTTGGAGGTGGAGTCTAGACTGTGACAACTTCCAGATTTTAGTTGGTAGGTGTCCTTTTGAGCCAGGAGAGTAGGTACCATTGATGAAGCCCCAGGACCTGGTCAGGTGTTGCGTTGTCTGGAGAACACTTTGTAGGTTGGTCTTGGCCCAGACAGCAGGAGCGACCTGTAAAATACACTTGAAAATGGGTGGGGTTAAAATAGGCTCTGGAGTCTGCTAGCTTTTTACCAGACCTGATTTTTGATACAGCAGCAGAACTTTTTTCAGGAACCTGCAGGTATCTGTAAGACAATTGGAACAGGGACATTTTAGAAGACAATGAAAGGGGATTGGGAACTCTGGATCTCTGAAGATACACCTGAAACCTGTTAATGCAGGGCTATGGAGCCTGTGAAAGAGGCACACCTGCCTGCATTTTTAGCAGGAAACTTAGCATAAGTCATCGAATATCATTAGACAGATCTAAGGGAATAAATGAGCAGAAATGAGACAGGCTTGTTGTTTTTTTTTTTTTTTTTTTTTGGCTATGTAGGCAATCCCAAGTCTCTCCATAGTCTTTGGAGAACATCAGCCTTAGAAGCAGTGCTTGCTATTAGCTGATGAGTCCATGAGGCCTGAAGATTTTCCTGTGGGGGGGGGGGAATTTAGTCTACCTGTCTTGGCAGGATGAGATGATCCATCCCCCGGTGTAGCTGATGAGATGGAAGGCCACTTTTTGCTGTGTGGGTGGCTTTGCTATACCCAAAGGCAAGCCTCCAGGTGGAAGGTCTTTTGTAACCATGCATCTTCTTGGAGGAGCTATAGGATGCTGCAGGAGCTGGCATGTCTCTGTGTTAGAAGCTCTTTTGTTAAGTACTATACTCCCAGGTCTGTAAAGGCACTTGAGAATTGGGTACCATTACCTGTTAGTTATATTTAAATTAGACATATAAGTTAAATTTAGACACGTATTTTGCCCAATTAGTTACAGCTTACCAATACTAGTAAATGTAAGAAGATTAAAAGGAATATTTTAGTAAGTTAAAGAAATTTGGAGATAGAATGTCTCCTTGGTAGGTCTAGCACACGTGGGTACTCTTACCAAAGATGGAGCTGAGATCAAAATGGCAGCTACCTATGTGTTTGTGTCTTTTTAGAGCTGTTGTAATCTGGAGTTACAAGTTTTATGTATCTTAAAACACTCACACATATACACAGAGAAGTAAGACAAGCATACTATGGAAACAAACATATATACACACATAGACATAAAAGTATAGTGTGGCCACATTATTTTAACAGACAGACAAAGTTTTTTTAGGAACCTGTGTCAGCTGACCAACTTAAAAATTCTGGTGTAGGCCGGGCGGTGGTGGCGCACGCCTTTAATCCCAGCACTCGGGAGGCAGAGGCAGGCGGATCTCTGAGTTCGAGGCCAGCCTGGTCTACAAGAGCTAGTTCCAGGGCAGGCTTTAAAAAAGCTGCAGAGAAACCCTGTCTCGAAAAACCAAAAAAAAAAAAAAAAAAAAAAAAAAAAAAAAAAAAAAAAATCCTGGTGTAGGCAGCAGAAGCCAGGAAAGCACACAGGCAGTCCCAATAAGGACCAGATTAGCAGATGCTGCAGGAGGGAACAGAAACATAAGGACGGAACACCTATACAATTTGGGAGTGGAAGGAGGGGGAATAAAATGGATCCATTGTAGAGAGACCCAGAGTGAGAAAAAAAACACCAGCAAACAGAGAAGCAGGGAAGGGAGCAGGGAGGGGATTGGGAGCTGGAGCACAGCATCGGGAAACCATGGGCATTTGGAGTCTTGTTTGTTTTATGTTAGGTGTTAGATAGCCACAATTTAACAGGATTTTTGTAAAAGGCTTGGAGATCAAGCCTCGAATTACAAGTGTCCATTTTATAAGTCTATGCCAAGTCTTGGGACTCAGTGCCTACCACAATACATCCACTGTGATAAGACTCTTGAGTCATAAAAACAGTGCAGTGTGAGAATTGCATGGCAAGACGTCTCTGTCCCACGGAATCTTACCTCATCGAGGACTGCCTCGCTGCTGGTGGGGTCAGGTGCCTGGCACAGGCCGCGACTTTAACAGACAACCCAACAAATGCAGGAAGGGCATTTTCCAACAGGTAGCCCTGAGCCAGTGAGAAAAACAGCTCATCCCAGTGGAGCCTCCAAATGTTAAGTTTTTCCAGCCCAACAAACCTCCCTGCCAATGCAATAATCCAAATCAAACCAAATCAGACCAAGTTAAAAGATGCTCAGGTTTAATGGCTGCTAGCGCTCCCAGGCATCCCCTGGGGAAAACATGGAGAGGGAAAAATGGAAGACCACTGAGGACCAGAAAGACCATGTGTTTGTTCTTTGGGGGACAGTTTAAATAGCCTATGGGAGTGGTCTTGACCCTCTCTGGGGAAGGGTTGCTGTTTGGCAGGCTTTCTTGGAGGCGAAGTCTGTACTGTGGCAACTCCCCGGGGGAAGGGGCTTGAAATGGAGCTTTCCACCCAACATTCCAAAATGGATGCCAGGAGCTGGGGTGAAACCCCACTCAAACATTCCAGACTGTTTGGATAAAGGGGTGCCATGGAGCTGAGGTGATGCTTCCAACCAACACTTATGAGTGAGATGGCTTCCTCTTCTTCCCTTCTGCCCTTTTGTCCTAAGAGGCATACCCACCAAGACAGAACCTCCCATGGAGCACATCTGGGGATAACAATAGTCTGTATTCTGTCAATTATATTTTAAATAAACACTGATTGGCTAGTAGCCAGGCAGGAAGTACAGGTGGGACAACCAGACAGGAAGTAGAGGTGGATCAATGAGAACAGGAGAATTCTGGGAAGAAGGAAGTCCTAGTTGGCAGATCTGACCCAGACACAGAAGAAGCAAGATAAGGTACCAAGCCATGTGGCTAACATAGACAAGAATAATGGGCTAATATAAGTTATAAGAGTTAATAAGAAGCCTGAGCTACTGGGCCAATCAGTTTATGACTAATGTAGACATCTGTGTGATTTCCTTGGGACTTAATGACTGCAGGAGCTGGGCAGGACAGGAAACTTGAACAACAGGTATACACACAAGTTCAGAGCTATTCAGAAGCTAGTACTCCTAGGTCACAGGCTGGGTCTACCCACAGGTATTTATTCATTTATTTGTTGACTGGTTTGGTTTTTTTTCTTTTATTATTGCCACATGTGCTGTTTAAAGGAAAAACCGAGGTGTAGAAAGTGCTCAGTGGCTAGGAGTGCTTGCTGCTCAAGCGGAGGACCAGAGTTCAGTTCCCAGCACCCAGGTCTGGTGGCTCACAGCCACCTGTAACTCTAGCTCCTCAAGCCCACTTCCGGCATTCTTCACGGATGTCTGCATATATGCAGTGGCTATGCTAGAGACCAACACTGCTATAGTCGTTTGGATTTCTCCTTGCGTTTCTGGAGATGGAGCACAGGGTCTGGCGTAGGCTAAGCAAGGGCTCTGCTGCTGTACCATCTCCAGCCCATCATCAGTTGCTGGTACTAATGAGTGTTTGTTCTTCATTCTGGGGGACTATTACTGGCTAGTTCTAGTACTGCTAGTCTTAGTAATGGCTAAAGCAGGGGTGGGGCCACGCTGCCTGCCTCCCCAGTGCTATTTACAGGGATGACAACAGCAGGGTGGCCAATCCTTGATGTAAACCATTGGGGACAAAGACAACAGCCCTCCTAATCTCACTAGAAAACAAACAGGAAATGGAAAAGGTTGAAATCTCAACATGGACCAAAGAGCTTTCCAGGAGACAGACCGCTGAGTCCTCGTACTGGGAGATTTTGAAGGGCTCAGCTGGAGAGGGACTCAGCAGCTGAGGGGTGCTTGCATATGTCCTGTGTGCTTAACAGGAAGGCAAAGGGGTCACTGCAGGCTTGGCTTTCTGGGGAGTTCATTTGCTCCCACACATGGAGCCTCTGCCCTCTGCTGTGCACAGCACTCTCTGGGGGAAGACAGTGTTCTTCCCTGATGTCACAGGTGAGGAAGCTGAACGTTGAGTGGTTAAGCCCTTTGACAAGCAGATCCCTCAGAAAAAGAAAAAGTAGACACTATAAGGAGCCCACAGCCTATCTATGCATAGTCCCTTTTGCTGGAGCAGAAATGCTGCAGGCTGCAGCCTGATTGATTGGAGCTGATAGCCTAGGAACTGCTTTGGGCTCAGGTTTTTCTACCTGCTAAGACAGACCCTGAGCTCTTTTACATCGTGAGGAGACCCTGCAGCTCCAGTGGTGAACTCTCCTGGACTTCAAACTGTAACCTGCTTGCTTAATAATACATCTTCTATAGTGGTTGGCACTGACTTTGTTCATTTTTCCTTTAAATGTGAGCTTCATCAAAGAGGTTGTTACCCCAGGAAGGAGTTGATGAGCCTCCCTGGCCTGTGATCTCCCAGGGAAGGGCTCTGTGAGCTTCCAGAACCAGCCAGGAACTGGCAAACACAGTGGGCCAAACCCACAGAGGACAGGGCTTCAGGACTTCAGGGAAACACAAAAATGCATTTTTCAATGTAATGTTTATCACTAGTAACGAACGCAGTTCAGTTGGATGTGTAGAACAAGGACATGTTATTGTTTCAAATCAATATAAACTTCTACATGAAGAAAATCATCCATATGCTAAGCAAGTGAGTGTATGTCTTTACAAGCAATGCAAAGAAATTTTTAAAAATGGTTCATTGTGCTGAGTTCTGAATTCCAGCACTCAGGAGGCAGAGCAGAACTCAGTTCAAAGTCAGTCGGTTCTACAGAGTGAGTTCCAGGACAGCCAGGGTTGTACGAGAAACCCTATATAAACAAACAAACACAAAGAAATAAAATTGTTCATTGTACAGCGTGGCCCAGGGAACTTCCTGAGAATACTCACATTGTAAGGAGCCATCTCGAATCTAATCTCTCTTCCACACTAAGATTTCCATAAAGGACATTCCAGTGCCAATGTGAGAGTTGGGAAATTGACCCAGTAAATTCAGACTCACTATGTCAGCATGAGCCTGGCCTATCCTATTTCCCCCTGGCCTTAGTTTTCAGAGTTACAAACAGCAGCTCCCAGACACTGTGCTTATCTGTTTTGCTGCTGTTCACCTGAGGTTATTTGCTTGCTAGGCAGGAGCTAAATCACCTGAGCCACATCCAGCTGCTCAAATGAGGTTGGAAGATCTGCACTTTATTGATGGAAACTAGATGAAAGGAAGGAAAGGCCTTGCCTGCCAGACCAGGAGCAGCATGGGATGCCCCAGCTCTAGGGTTTGCTTAGGGCCCAGGGGCCTGAGGAGCATCAGAGGGGAGGCCTGGGTGACAGACTGGTGATAAACTTTCTCACCATACTGTCACTTGCTCTGCAGCAGGCCTTTGTGGTCCAGGCTGAGCCATTTACTCCCCATCAAAGGAGTTTGGCATGTCACCCTAGACAGAGCTGCTGAATGTCTGCCACCAAGGGGAGCCAGCAGGCAGAACTGCCTGGCATTGGCTGCCTGGGAGAAGGGGAGAGGACTTGTCTCTGGTTATTAGTTGTAAAGAGATAAGGCTGGAGCCACCAATCTCACCTCCTGGGGGGCATTGTAACTCCCAAGGTGTGGGAACTGGGACCTCCTGGCCCAGGACAGGATTGCATGCTGTGTCCCCTGTCCCCTCTCTCAGTGCCTAAAACTATCCCTGAGGAAATGACCTGACAGAGAATAGGTGAGAAGGATTCTCTAAATATGGCCTAGAGCTTCTTGGGTCCAAGAGCAGGAAAATGTGATTTATCCAAATTCCAGAGTGCTTGGCTGAGCCATTCTCTGTCTGATCTTTTCTTTCCTTGGATTTCATGGGAGTGAAACCCTACTGTGTTTGTCCTTTGAGTTCTTTTTGTGTCACTGAGCGTGAGCCCAGGGCCCCTTCTGCCCGTGTCTGTCCTTTGGTGCTTGTCTCACTTCAGGTTGCCACATGTCGTGAGCTTCAGGCATTTGCCGTGTACGTCAGAACCCCGCAGTTTTTTGCCGCTGAAAAGTATCTCACTGTTTGTGTGACAGGACTATAATAAGTCTAGAGGAAAATCGGAAGCCTTTCTCTCCTGTGGCGTTATCTGTGATACAGAGCATGGGCTACCAGCCAGAAGACTGTGAACAGCGGAGGCTGTAGGCCGCCTCTTCGCGCAAATGATGGTGTTCTTGTTCTAAGAAGCTTTTTATTTTCATGAGGTCTCATTAGCCCGTTGTTGGTCTTAATGCCTGTACTGCCAGGTCCCTCTTCAGGAAGTCGTCCTTGTTCCCTGAGTTGAACTTGCTTCCTGTTTTATCCTCTATCAGATTCATGGTATCAGGTCATATGTAGAGGTCCTTGATCCATCTGGGCTTCAGTTTGGGCAGGGTGAGAGGTAAGGATCAAATTCCATTCTTCTACATGTAGCGGTCCACATTTGGATAGCTATCCAACATGGTTGGTTAAAGAAGCAGTGTTTTTGCCAATGTGTATGTGTGTCTGTGTGTGTGTGTTTTGTTGTTTTTGTTTTTGCTTGGTCTGAAAGAAAGAAAGAAAGAAAGAAAGAAAGAAAGAAAGAAAGAAAGAAAGAAAGATAGAAAGAATCAGGTAGCTGTAGAAATGTGGGCTTGTATCTGGATCCTCAATTCTATTTCATTGGTCAGTATGTCTGTTTTTATGCCATGTTGGTTTTTGTTCTGTTTTTTTATTTGTTTTATATAGCCTTATGGTATGCCTTAAAATCAGGAATTATGATTTCTCTATTAGTGTTTTGATTGGTCAGGACTGTTTCAAGTATCCAGGGTCTTTTGTGTTTCTATATGAATTCTGAGATAATATTTTTCAGTTTCTGTGAAGACTAGCATTGGGAGTTTGATGAGGAGCGCACTAAATCTGCAGACTGCTTTTGGTAGAATAAACATTTTCACAGTGTTAATCCTACCAATTTTTGAGCGTGGGACATCCTTCCATCTTCTGGTGTCTTCTTCAATTTATTTTTTCCAACATCCTAAAGTTTCCACTGTAAGGTCTTTTAGTACAAGTTTTTTTCATGTCTCCTGGCCCCAAGAAGCTCTAAGCCATATTTAGAGAATCCTTCTCACCTATTCTCTGTCAGGTCATTTCCTCAGGGATAGTTTTAGGTGCTGAGAGAGGGGACAGGGGACAGCATGCAATCCTGTCATGGGCCAGGAGGTCCCACACCCTGGGAGTTACAATGCCCCCCAGGAGGTGAGATTGGTGGCTCCAGCCTTATCTCTTTACAACTGATAACCAGAGACAAGTCCTCTCCCCTTCTCCCAGGCAGCCAATGCCAGGCAGTTCTGCCTGCTGGCTCCCCTTGGTGGCAGACATTCAGCAGCTCTGTCTAGGGTGACATGCCAAACTCCTTTGATGGGAAGTAAATGGCTCAGCCTGGACCACAAAGGCCTGCTGCAGAGCAAGTGACAGTATGGTGAGAAAGTTTATCACCAGTCTGTCACCCAGGCCTCCCCTCTGATGCTCCTCAGGCCCCTGGGCCCTAAGCAAACCCTAGAGCTGGGGCATCCCATGCTGCTCCTGGTCTGGCAGGCAAGGCCTTTCCTTCCTTTCATCTAGTTTCCATCAATAAAGTGCAGATCTTCCAACCTCATTTGAGCAGCTGGATGTGGCTCAGGTGGTGTAGCTCCTGCCTAGCAAGCAAATAACCTCAGGTGAACAGCAGCAAAACAGATAAGCACAGTGTCTGGGAGCTGCTGTTTGTAACTCTGAAAACTAAGGCCAGGGGGAAATAGGCCAGGCTCATGCTGACATAGGGAGTCTGAATTTACTGGGTCAATTTCCCCAGCTCTCACGTATGCACTGGAATGTCCTTTATGGAAATCTTAGTGTAGAGGAGAGATTAGATTCGAGATGGCTCCTTACAACGTGAGTGTTCTCAGGAAGTTCCTGGGCCACGCTGTACAATGACCATTTCAAAAATTGTTTATGCAAAGGAATACACTCACTCCTTCAGCTGAGGGGTGACTTTTATTTTTAGATTTGTTTTGTTTTGTGTGCATGAAGATTTTGTTTGCCTGCGTATCTGTGTACCACGTACATTCCTGGTGCCTGCACGCATCAGATGAGGTCTTTGGATTCCCTGGAAGTGGAGTTATGGATGATTGTGAACCACCATGTGGTGCTGGCCACTGAACACAGATACTGCAAGAGCAACAGTGCTCTTAACTGCTGAACCATCTCCAGCACTACGTTTTTTGTTTTTTTTTAAATATACAATTGTATAGCTCATAATGAAAGTTTGCGTTGATTTAAAGTTACAAATGTATTTGTTTTGTACATGTGGTTGAACTGACTAATTTACCAGTAATAAACATCACATTTAAAAGTGTATTTTTGTCTCTCCCTGAAGTCCTGAGGCCCCGTCCTCTCTGTGGGTTTTGCCTACTGTGTTTGCCAAGCTCTGTCTGGTCCTGGAAGCTCACAGAGCCCTTCCCTGGGAGGTCACAGGCCAGGGAGGCTCACCAGTTCCTTTCTGGATTAACAGCCTCTTTGATGAAGCTCAGGTTTAAAGGAAAAATGAATGAGGTCAGTGCCAAGCACTGTTGCAACGGTGGAGGAAACGATATTTTAAGAAATGAGTTCCTACATTAAAGTCATAGAAGAATTTACCACACCTATTGCAAAGTGCCCTCTTTTATGATAACGACAGGGCTCAGGATGCATCCTAGCAGATAGAAAACCGGAGGAGCAGAAGCCCCGGGCCACCGGCTCCAGAGATTCAGGCTGCAGCCTGCAGCATCTCATTTTTGCATCAGGCAAAAGGGACTATGCATAGATGGGCTGTGGGCTTCTCATAGCGTCTGCTTTTTCTTTTTCTCAGGGATCTGCTTGTCAAAGGGCTTAACCACTCAACATTCAGCTTCCTCACCTGTGACATCAGGGAAGAACACTGTCTCCCCCAGAGAGTGCTGTGCAAAGCAGAGGGCAGAGGCTCCATGTGTGGGAGCAAATGAACTCCCCAGAAAGCCGAGCCTGCAGTGACCCCTTTGCCTTCCTGTTCAGCACACAGGGCATATGGAAGCACCCTCAGCTGCTGAGTCCCACTGCCCAGGTCCCTCTCCAGCTGAGCCCTTCAAAATCTCCCAGTACAGGGACTATCCAGTAGCCTCAGCATTCAGTCTCCTGGAAAGCTCTTGGTTCACGTTGGGATTTCAACCTTTTCCATTTCCTGTTTGTTTTCTAGTGAGGTTGAGGAGGGCTGTTGTCTCTGTCCCCAATGGTTTACATCAAGGATTGGCCACCCTGCTGTTGTCATCCCTGTAAATAGCACTGGGGAGGCAGGCAGCCTGGCCCCACCCCCTCTTCAGCAGGACTCTCTCTAAGGGACAGCCCTTCAAGCCTGGATGGCAAAGCAGCCCTGGCCTGAGGTCTTCAGCATCTGGCTTCACAGATCTTCCTTCAGCTCTGTGTCTCCTGGTCCAGGCAGAGGGCAGCGACATCCCCGTCTTGCAAGCTTGTGCCTTCCGTGACTTGCTATAGCGACTCCAAGGCCAGGAGGAAGGGCTCCTCCAGGGCTAGGGCACCGAGTTTCATCTTCTGCGGCTATTGATCTCCAAGCACAGATGAGAGGGGACTCACCAGCCCTAGGTGTTGTTTTGAAAAGGCACCAAGCCAGGTAAGCACAGAAGTCATCCAGGTACTCGAAAGCCAGGCTAGGGGTTTAAAATTCTCAGGCATTTTCCGTCTCAAAACCTTTTTAAACTTTAACTGCATCTTCAGAAATCTACAAGTACTACAGTGATTACTAGGCTTGTAATTTTTGTTAACGTCTAAGTGTGCTATATATTTTATATCATGACTGACATGTGAGTTGTGCTTACACTGACTGCATGCTTGAAACTTCAACCATTTCCTTGAAACATTCCAGGCCTCTGTTCTTGATGTCTCTAGTGTTGCAGCTCATCCATATGGGAAACAGTAAGTAACTCCCCGCTCCCCAGTTTCAGTTCTAAGTCATAAAATTCCCGTTTCTCCGTTATTATTACTCTCTTACTTTGCTGTTCTTCAAAGGCTACCAGAGAGAACCAGAGAGTGCCAGAGAAGTCAGCAATATCCTGTCTCCAAAGATCCCAGGAACGACTCTGGACCGGACCTTGAGTGATTCCAGCAGAATGAATGGCAGCCAGGAGGGGTGGCGCCCACGGGACTCCCCTCCCCACTCCCTTACTTTTGGCGAGAGTAAGTCTTCATTCCGTGCCATCCTGTGCAGTGGATCCTGGGGGAAAACAAGTGGGATAAACCAGGGTGAAAAGGAGACACCGCAAGGAGCATCTTTTCACCGTCAAGTTTTAAAAAAAATTAAGAAGAAATTCTAGTGATGTGTTTACGCTCAAGTTTCAAGGTTTCGTGGGCAAAAGTAGCAGCTTTCCTCTGTCGCTAAGGCAACAGGCTCTTCCCTGACATTCTGGCAGCTCCAGGTGGCGCTAGCGTCATCACACCCATGGGTGGTCCTGCCTGGGAGGCCTGTGGTTAATCACTGTCCACAAAGTCACACGCTAACTTTAGCAGTGGAAGGGTGAGATGAGAGAGAAGCAGCAGCTTGAGGGTGTCAAGGGCTGTCCCGGACCCCGCCCACATTCCTGCTAGCTTGTTTTTCAGCCTTCAGCTAAAGAGTGAGGTTTACCGAGCAAACACACGCAGCAGGCAAGGTCCCCTCTCAGGCTGTGGCGCCCTGCCCTCTGCGAGAGGGGACTAGGGGAGCTCCAGAGGCCAGCACAGCTGCTGACCCAGGTCAACCTGCAGGTGCGATCCCTGGATCCCGCTGCTGCCACAACGGAGGCACCTGCGTTCTGGGCAGCTTTTGCGTGTGCCCTGCACACTTCACTGGCCGCTACTGCGAGCACGACCAGAGGCGCAGGTGGGTGGAACACAAGTGGGCTGGGCGGGGTCTGACCTGGGAGAGGGGGGTTACACCGACACAACATTGACCTGTCTTGGCCTCTGCAGAGACTGTGGCGCTCTGGGGCATGGAGCTTGGACCCTCCACAGCTGCCGCCTATGCAGGTGCATCTTCTCAACCCTGTACTGTCTCCCACGCCAAACGTTCGGCCACTGTGGTAAGAGCACCCGCCCCGCCCCCGCGCTCCAAACGCGTCTGCCGCATACATGCATACACTTGTGTTGTTGTTAGTGGATGGTCCATAGAGCATCTGCCTGTGCCAGGAGACATAGAAATGAGCAAATTAGATCCGTGCGTCAGTCAACAGACTTTCGATCGTGAAACTGAATTTATTACCGTTATTTACATTTTCCTTGTGGGGTCTACCATCTCAGCACTGGGTTCCCAGAAGCTTCAAGGTGCAGAACAGAGTTAATCTGGGAGCCAAACTAGCTCAGCAGATCACTAGTGGTGCCCAAACCCTGGGAACACAAGAACTGCAGTGAGTGGGAAGGGAGGGGTTGCCACACCGCCACCTGATGTCTTGTGCCACAGTCTTCCTTTTATCAGGAGTTGGCTTTGACTCCCAAAGGTAGACAAGGCAGCGAAGGTTCACCCTTCAGCCCCCTGCCCCCCTGCCTCTGTCACTCCTGGGTGGTTTGGCTGTCCACTGTGTCCAAGGAACACTGCATGAAATGACCTCTTACCCCGGCCCCAGAACCATTTTTATGCCCTTTCTCAGGCAACTCTGAACCTCTCCAGTGGATGTGGCGCTGAGCGGTTTGTCCCCGCTCCTCCACCAGGCCTTCCAGAAAAAGCAGTACCAGAGCAGGGGAAAAGTCTGCACTGCCTGGCCCCACCCTCTGGCCATGGCATTGAGTTAGGTCATTTAGTGATTGCTTAGCTCCTGAGTCCTCTTCCCCTTCCTGCGGAGCACCAGGAATGTCTCCAGGCCCAGCCATCAACCCTCTCCATGCCTTGAGTGTTCCCCCCAAAGCCCTTTCTTTCCCAAGCAAGCTCCATCTGTTAGGTTTAGGTCTCCCCCCCCCCCCACCCCCCAGCTGCTACTCCTGAAATTTTGGGAATCAGCTTAAGTTTACAAAGTAAATTTGGTAGTCTCACAGGTGACGTCAGTTCTTATCAACAGTTCTTCCCTGGGAATGCCGGGAAGGGGCTCTCTGGGGTCTTCAGCAATCCCCCATGCAAGGTCTTGGAAACATTCAGGGCGGAGACTTTTTTATCTGCTGCCAAGGCTTCTGAAAATGCTTCCATACGTCAGTTAGACAAAGTAAGAGAGCTCCTCCTCCAGGGTAACTGCTTTTGATCCACGAATCCTGCTGCCCCTGAAAAGGGTGGGTGGCAGAAGCAGGGAGTACCTGGGTCGAGGTCTCTAGCTGACTGCTGGTCATGGCAAGGGCAACACCTCTGGTTGTGCTGACTGTATTCTTAGTCTGGCCTCTTATCACATTGGATTCCACCACAGTTTATGGAGTAGGCATCCTCCATAATCCATGAACTCTCTGTTTGAGGAAAACAAACTCGGGAATGAGAACTCTCCCTGGTAGCTAACAGACCACTGAGTCAACCATGTACCTTTTCCTGTGAAAATAATTCTCAATATGAAGAATATCTTCATGTGTGATAGCGTTTTTTGTTTTTTTTTTTTTAGAATATTGAAAAGCAGAAGCCAGCCTGGTTTACAGAGGGAGTTCCAGTGAAACCCTATCTCAAAAAACAAAACACCTCCCCCAATCAAAAAGTTGAAAAGTGGCCATGTTTGAAATTCAACCCCAAAGAAAAAAACCAATTGAGATCCCTTCATGAGATGTCGTGAGGCTTTTGAAGGCAACATGAAAAACCACTTTGGAGATAATTATAATACTTTGAAATGATATCTATGAGTGGGAAGAATCAAAAATAGATATCATCCTATAAAGTAATGTCTGTGTCTCCCCCTCCCTCCACAGCCCTCGAGCTGAAAAATCTCCACAAGTCTCCTCGCTCTGACTGGGCCCTCCAAATGAAAGAACACAAAGCTTCCCCCTAGTGCAGGCTAGAGCCAGTTGAAGCTCTTCCCATTAGAGCAGCCCTCAAGAAAGAGGAAGAAATGATCTTGAGCACCAACTTAGAAGGGCTGGAGGTGGAATTCATCAGCAGAGCCCTTGACTAGCATATTCCCCGCCCTGAGCTCCATCTCCATGAAAAAAAAATTGACTATTGTGTAGCATGGTGATAGTGTATTTATTTAGAATGTTCTAGACCCCGGATTTAATCTCTAGCATCAAACATGGGTGTGAGTGGTGGTGGGGGACAGCTGGTGTCATGAGATAAACATGTGATGAACCCAGGCCAAGCTGCAACAATTTCACTTCTCTCTTTACATTCACTCATGTATTATTTATATGTACATGTCTATCTTTGTGAGGATGCCATATATGTGCAGGCGTCCGTGAAGGCTGGAAGTGGGCTTGAGGAGCTAGAGTTACAGGTGGCTGTGAGCCGCCAGACCTGGGTACTGGGAACTGAACTCTGGTCCTCTGCTAGAGCAGCAAGCACTCCTAGCCACTCAGCACCGTCCAGCCCTTGGTTTTTTCTTTTCTTCTTCTTTTTTTTTTTTTTTTTTTGATTTTTTCTAGACAGGGTTTCTCTGTGGTTTTGGAGCCTGTCCTGGAACTAGCTCTTGTAGACCAGGCTGGTCTCGAACTCACAGAGATCCGCCTGCCTCTGCCTCCCGAGTGCTAGGATTAAAGGCGTGCGCCACCACCGCCCGGCTCCTTGGTTTTTTCTTTAACAGCACATGTGGCAACAATAAAAAATAATAAACCAGCCAACAAATAATTCCTGTGGGTAGACCCAGCTTCTGGACCTAGGGGTACCCGCTTCCAAGCAGCTCTGAATATACACAAGTATACACACACACACACACACACACACACACACACACACACAGTCAGTGCTGTGTTCAACCATCCACAGACATGCCCTGGGAGGTTTTGTCTTGGTGGGCATGCCACAAGGGGAATGAGAGCAGGAGGGGAAGCCATCTGACTCAGAGGGACTTCCAGCAGAGAATCTGCTTCTCACTGGGATGTCTTGTTGCTCTCATCATAGAAGTCTCTAAAACCTCTAAGAGTAACAGAAATAAAAATAACTCAATCCTGTTGTCTATTCGGCTGTAAAGGGATATTGACAGGTAGCAAGTGGTCCAACTTGGTTTCATTTCTTTTTTTCACATATGCCAAAAGTAATGGGCATGACAAAGGTCTTCGTCATGTGCAAAAATTTAGAAGACCTTTGATAAATAATATAAGGTCTCAGGTTCCAGTAATAAACTATCCACTAGGAACAGGATTTTTTTTTCTTTCCTAGTGTGACATAAAATAGTGGCAGTTCACAGAATAAAAAATATGTAGATTTTTAATAAACATAAAATAGTAATAAAACACTTTTTAAAAGTTTTTCTCTAAATGTATAGTGGTGTTCTAACTTTTTTTCTTTTTAATCTCAAGGGATCTCCTTAGGAAGCACAGCACAGTGGTCACAGGGCCAGTCTGGCACCCCAGGTTGCTTATTTCACAGAGCCTGCTGTAACTGTGCATTTGAACTTGTAGTTTGTGTGTGAGACCCAGCTGCCTAAGGGGCCTGAATCGCCCCCTGTTGCCTCCATTCTCCCAGAGAAGGTGACCCTGTATGATTGACCCTGTCCTCACCTGACGCCACGTGCATTTTCCTGTGATTGGCCAAGATCTACGTCAGGAATCCCCATCAGTTGCTATCCCCCCTCTTCCTCCTGCTCCTTCCCTTCTCCTTGTCCTCCCTCCCTGTCTTCCTTCTTATTTGAGACATACAGGGCATCACTGCATCTTTCTGGCTACCGGGGAACCCACCTATTTCTACATCCTAAGAGCTAGGACTAAAGATGTGAACCACCACACCCAAACCAATATCAAAGCTTTTGTTCTTTTGTTCATACATGTCGGGTTTTGTTTTTGTTTTGTTTTCTTGATGATGCCATCCCTGGGGTCCTCTGGCCAGCCAGCTTATCCTAATCTATGAGTCCCGAGTCCAAGTGAGAGTCATTGTCTCAAAAAAAAAAAATCTGGACGGTGCCTAAAGAATGACCACCAAGGTTGACCTCTGTCCTCCACAAGCGTACAGCTACCTTGTACACATGTGTGAATACATACCAGCACACAAAGACACAAAGAGCTAATCTGGACGGAGAGTTGCTGCAAGCTGCTTTAAATTCTATTTGCCCTGGCTGCATCCCATACAACATTCTGATAGGCCTCCCTCTTCCGCTCCTGAGCTAAATGCACCAGGCTAAAGAAAGGTCTGTTTGTTCGCCTGTAAAAACGGTGGAGGCTTTTCCCTTCAGTTTTCAGTGTCGCACCAAAATTTAGATGTCTCTGGAGGCGGGGAAAATAAGTCATTTGTTTGTCTTGAACACATTCTAGGCAAGAGTTCTGTTATCCAGCACTAAACTGAATGAAGGTGTCTGGGCGTGGTGGTACACACCTTTTGTCCCAGCCTTCAGGAGGCAGAGACAGGAAGTTCTCTGTGAGCCAGAAACCAGCCTGGTCTAAATAGTGAGTCCCAGGCTGAATACTGTAAGCCCATATAAAAAAATTATATACACACATGTACATAAGAGAATATATATGCACACACACACGGGGTGGGGCAGATTCTAGCTATAAAAGGGCCAGACTCAGAGCCAGACAGAAGAGGGCTTTAGCGGGACCGGGTGCAGACATCTCTATGTTCCTTTAGCCAAGCCCACAGCCGTGAACTTTATGTGTTCTCTGTTCTTTTCCAGACCTGAAAGGCTTCCTCTCGTCAGGGACCAGAGGGGCGAGTACAAGCGGTGCCGTGAGTCTTCTGCTGCTCGGCCTCCTCCTGCAGGGCGTGGCTGGTGACGGCTGAGGCTCCTAAGCCCAGTGGCAGCATCTCCTGGGGCTGCCAGGAGTCATCCTTGGTTGCTCATGGTGCTGCAGCATGCCAGCCGGAAGGCTGGGCAGCGGGCATCTGCTTGGATGTTGTGTGTTGTAAATAACAGGACGGCTGAAATGTGACGGGTCTTTGTGCTGTGCAGTAAACACGTTCAACAGGGAGCCCTCCTTGCTCGCTGAGCCTCATTTCAAAAGGTCTCCAGTGGAGGCAAACCTCAATAGAAGAGCCCAGTATATTCAACCCAGAATCTCTTTCTGAAGGCTTCTGGATATACAGTGAACAGGATTGAGTGAGACCTCCCCAACAAGCAGTCCTTCCCAGGTGACAGTCATTCTGAACAGCCTGGACCCTCCCTTGTGAGCCTCATTGCTGAGGCTCCCTGTCATCCACCGTTCGCTGTCAGTCTCTGCACTGACCTCTGAGCCCATGGGAGAGGGACGGTGGGTCTGCGAAAACCAACAACCTTAAACATTCTGTGCGGATATTGTAAGGAAGACAGGAGGGACTGGGGGCAAGCATCCCGGAACCTGCCTCCTCATTCTTAGTAATCAGGCCATTCTCAGCAGTGCACAGCATCTCCCTAAAATATATGCACATGTAAAATGAGGCGTTTGAGTGGAGTTAACGTGTTATCAAGGGGAATGCCCCAACTAGATATTATATGATAACAAATAAAAAAAACCCAGTACAAGGGATAGGTTGCATCTTTTGAGAAATTGGTAATGAGATTCCATAATTTCCATAAACATCCCCCAAACATTATTGCTAATACTATTGGTCACCATCCACAGCATGATGGTAAGGTCTTATTGCTGAAGACATCACATTGTTACGTCAGAACATGGAGACTTCTAGCTGTCACTCAACTGGAAGCTTCACCACTGCTGGCTAGTGTTCACAGTGCTGGCAGGTGCCACACGTGTTACTGGAGGAGAAAAGCTGTTCATCTTACCCGGCTACGCACCTTCAAACAACAATAATGGCCTGCCTGGCAAGACATGCTCTCCTCTGGTGCGACTGTGGCAAAAATGTCATGGAAGTAACCAGCCTCTTTCCTTAAGCTGGGTTTAAGAACCACTCCATGAGATGGAACCCATACTTGACACTGTCAATAAGGTCAAGAACATGAGACTAGATAGATAGGTCATAAGTCCTAAGGGAAAAACCTAATACTATTATTCTGCTAGATGGCGTAGCAATAAAACAACTCATCATGACCACTCAAACGCCTCATTTTACATGTGCATATATTTTAGGGAGATGCTGTGCACTGCCGAGAATGGCCTGATTACTAATGCTTTATCATAGATCCGACACTGTCGATAGGTCAAGAATCTGATTCTAGATAGGTCATAGGCCCTAAGGGGAAACCTACTAATATTATTCTGATAAATGAGCATAGACATAAAAATAAAACAGCCCATTATGACCCATTGCTAACCTCATAGATTACATAGGTTTGTTGTACCTCGCGTTTCCTTCCGACTCCGCGGAAAAAGAACAACCAACCCATGATACGAATCCCACTGGCCGGGATACATCCCAAGTGCTGGAATGAAAGGCGTGTACTACCATGATTTGTTGTTATGATCTGCTGGGTATCCTGTTCTTTTAAGAGGCAAGTCCCACGCACTCGCAAGCCCCGCCCACTCCCCCCCCCCCCCAGGCAAGCCTTGCCTCCTCCAACCTGCACTTTCTCTTTTCTTCCCTCTACCGGCCTGGGCCCCTCCTGGGACCGGCCTCCCACCCACCCACACACCTTATCTTTAAAAGAATAACATTTATGTCTCTAGATATATTAAAGAGAGCCTTGACTGGGGCCACTTATTTTCCCTATGTGAATGCTCCATACCCCATCTACGTCCACACCTTTTCCATCCCTTCTCAGAGGCAGTCTTCTACCCCCCCCCACACACACACAAAATTAAACCTCTCCGTAAGGTCTGTCATGGGGTGTGATCTTGTGGCATTCCTTGGCCCTCCAATCACTGCAAAATACAACATGAGTCAAAATAGCCGCCTTGCCGCTTTTCACATGGATTCTTCAGGTGTCTTGTCCCAGTGATGGAAACTCAGGAATAGAGTCAGAGCCCTTTCTGGGCACAGGAAGAAAAGAAAGGAGGGAGGGAACGAGGGATGGACCTGCAGAGAGGGAGGAAGGGGCAGGATGCACGCTGGGAATCTTGGCATTGCAGCAGAGGGTCTTGAAGTGGGCACAGCATGCTGGTTGTGCACACAAGAGCTGTTTTGTTCCCACTTGCTGGGAAGGGCCTGGGATATTCTAACAGGCTTGGAAAGGGTTTCTCAAAGCCTCTGGATTTCTCCCAGGGCATCATGGGTCTGCAAGGAGCCCAGTGGCTCCCTTGTCTCCAGTTCATGATGAAGGGTGGAGACTATGGTGTGGAGCCCTAGTGAGCTCCCAGACAGACTGAATAGGATGTGGTGACTCAGAGAGGTCTGCGGAGCAGCTCAGGGCTAAGCCAGTCATTCCCAGGTCTGCCAAGCTTCAGCCAATGCAGGCAGAAGCAAGGACTATGGGCGGGGCTTATCAGACAAGGGGGGTGGGGTTTGGAGTTTGGAGGTAGAATATTAGGGAGATTGCTGCCCTTGCAGAAGAGCTTTGAGGATTGCTTCTGAGAGGTCAACCTCAGGGACCCTCACAGCTCGCTGTCAAACTCTCTAGAAGCACTGTTGTGACTTTGGGCTTGCAAGATGCCCCTCATGCCTGAGCTGGGGCTTGCTCCAGGAACACAAGGCGGCCCCAGTGGCTCATTCTTCTGAAAGAACACACAGCGTTAGGGGGCGGGAGTGGACTCTAGTCTGGAAACCAGCTGGAAGAGAGTCAACTCCTACATTGGTAGGCCTGCTCCCTGGCTCTCTCAGCCACTGTCCCTGCCTAAGGAAGAGGTGACCTTCTGGAACCAAGCAGCTGGAAACCCTGAAAGAGGATAAGGAGCTGGTACTGAGGGGACAGAAAAAGTCAGAAGTCTCGTTAGCTTTTTGGTTTCCTTTATTATTTATTTATTTATTTTTTAAATTTCGTCTGACCTAGGGCAAGTACTGCTTCAGATAGGACAGCCCACAGATGGTATGGAGGTCAATACCCAGAATGCTCACAGGACATGCTGGCTGTTCAAGGCCCTGTCCTTCTGTCACAGGTTCCTGAACTAACTCAACTGGAGAAGGAGGACCCAAGAAGACAGCAGGACCGTGCAGATCATTGGCTTGATGGCAATGCCTTGGCCTTTGTTACTGTTCCAGGGATTTCCACCACCAGGGGGTCTGGGATAGTGAGGGGGCCTGGGATAGTGAGGGGGCCTGTCGGGCCCCTGTGGGTTTGGGTCAGGCGATGCTTTCTTGTGTTCTTTAATCCAGTTTTCAAAGTAGGAGACCCTGGCGAAGACACTGGGGCTGGAGAGTGGGGTTTCACATGGGGTGCTCCAGCTGGTCAGCCCCACCAAGTACCAGGAGCCATTCAGTAAGCAGACCAGGGGGCCCCCAGAATCTCCCTGAGGAGAGAGAGGACACAGAGAGTAGGGTGACCACAGGGAAGGACACACACTGACCAGGATGGAGAGAATGTGATGGACACCAGGTGTCTCTGCCATCTGAGTGGTCTCATCTAGATCATTGGAGCAATTTTACAAATCCAAGCACAGGTGGCCTCTTGGTATCTTCATGGAGCCCCATTCCTCAAAGCTACCAAGGAACCCCAGATACCATTTGGTGGAGAGTCTACAAGCTGAACCTCGGCTCTCGGCCGTCTATGTGGGAGATGTCGCTGAAGTCCCAAAGGGTCACTGTGGTGGTTTGAAAAAAAAAAATGGCCCCCAAAGGGAGTGGCACTATTAGGAGGTGTGGCCTTGTTGGAGTAGATATGGTCTTTTCTAGGGGAAATGTGTCACTGTGGAGGCAGGCTTTAAGGTCTCTTCTATGCTCAAGAACTCAGTGAGGCAGTCTACTTGTTGCCTAAAGGATGCTCGGCTACTTCTCCAGCACCACGTCTGCCAGCATGTTGCCCTGTTCCCCCCCCCTCCCCCCACGATAATGGATTGAACCTCTGAACTGTAAGCGAGCTACCCTAATTAAGAGCTTTACTTTATAAGAGTAGCTTTGGTCATGGTGTCTTCACAGCAATAGAAACCCCAACTCAGACAGTCTGTAACCGACTAATGGGCCTGGAGACATGGTCCGACATCTCTGGCTGATTCCCCTGTCCCAGCATCATCCCACATGCACCTTTGTGTTTTACTTAATAACATTATGAGTGATTCTTCAGTCCCTTGGCTGAGCTCCTTTAGAAGATGCCGAGCTGTAGGGTGTGCTAAGCTGGCACAGGGGCCCAGCCAGGAGAGAACCACAGGGAGCCCTTAGGCTCCTGAAGAGAGGTGGGGACTCCAAGCACAGCAGGGTAGAAACGCTCCTGTCTCAGACCAAAGCGCAGGAAGCAAAACAACACAGCCCCCAACAACTTTGTGTTGAAACACACGTCAAGACAGTCTTTGTTCCCAGAATGCTCAGGTCCCAGGGAGGATTGTGGGCACACACCTGAAGATTGTACATAGGGATAATGAGCCGCACAGACGGCGGAAGGACACTCAAGGGGATGCACAAGTCGTCAGAGGGCTTCTCTGAGCCAAGACTGGAGGGAATCACTGAGGCGTGACTGTGACAAGCTGTGGGCAGAGACACAATTGCTCAGCAGGGAAGCAAGGGGCCCTGGTGAAAATTCCGGAGATTCTGAGACAGGGCTACAGGCCTGGTCTTGGTAGGTTACCGTAAAAGGGGAGGCAGTCGGTGGAAACACAGGACGGACCCTTTCTTTCTATTGGAAACTCCAGAAACCATGGTGCAGAGAGAAACAACTACCATAAGTTAATGTCTGACCTTCACATATGCGCGTGAGCGCATGCACTCTCAAACACACATACACATGGGGAGGGACTAAATTAATTGATTACTCTAAAATGCAAAGCAAGCCGGGTACTATATACATATAACCCTGGTCCTCCAGAGGCAGAGGCGCAAGGATTGCAAGTTCAAGACTAACCCGAGTTACAGGGTAAGATTATTTCTAGACAAACAAACAGATGACAGAGTAATATATTAGACAGACAGATAGGTAAATAAATAGACAGATGGATAGATAACAGATGAACAGATAAATAGATTTGAAACAAACAAAACCAGCAACAAGAAAAATTCAAAGCAAGAACAGGAAGCTGGATTGTGAGCACTGGCGTCAGAAAGAGGAACCAAGAGAACAAAAGAGCAAAGGGCCATCTGAGCAGGAGCTCAGGATGAACTGAGCTAACAGGGTAGGACAATTAAGGGCACCTGCTGATACCGCAAGAGGAGCTTGGCTGGGAAGGGGTTGTTGAGAATTACCTGGCTCCTGAGGAGCAGGGAAGGTGCACATAAGATGCAAAGGCACACACTTCTGAACCAAGAGGACAGCCACAGGAACAGAAAGAGGAAGACAGACACTAGGGCCAGCAGAGACCACAGGAGATGCTTCTAGTTGCCCACTTCCTTTCTGGCTTCAGTGGCCCCACCATTAAATGTAAACAATACAGACTGCACATGAACGAGTGACAAGCTCATGCCCCAAATATAAGAGCTCCTATGAATCATTATGGAAGACACATGATTGACCAATGGTGACAAACTGACCTCGCAACCTTGAGAATATACTTCACGGAAAAAAAAAACAAATAAATGGCAAACCTCATTAGTCATCAGAAAAATGCAAATAAAAAAATTACATACTGCTGGGCAGTGGTGATACACACTCATCCCAGCATTTGGGGTGCAGAGCCAGGCGCATCTCTGGGAGTTGGAGGCCAGCCTGCTCTGCAGATTGAGTTCCTGGACAGCCAGGGCTACACAGAGAAATCCGTCTTGACAAACAAAACAACAACAAAGATAGAAAGGTCATATCTAACAGTTAAAATCAAGTGGCAGATAATCCAAAAAACTGGTACAACATGGAGCAACCTAAACTCTCCATGGTACAACCACACTGGAGAGCTGCCTGAAGTAGGTATAGGACAAGAACACACGCGCATCTCACGGCACGGTGGTTCTGCTGCTAGCATGAGGACCCCTCGGGCCTGTTCGGGGCAATGCCATTGCAAAGTCCTCTCATAAAAACTGCCACATGCCACCAGGATAAGAACAAATAAGGAAGAGTGCAGCACATCCATACAGCAGCATGAATGGATGGCATCCCGTTGACTAAAAAATACAATCAGGCAAAAGCCTGCACCCTGCCTGATGCATGTTTAGGTAGGGTCCTAGCATGAAGCTGTAGTGCTTCTAAAGCCAAACAGGACCATTCTGGGAGCAAGGGAAAGGAAAGGGCACCAGGAGGACCTTTTGGGTGCTGTTTACATCAGCGTACCAATTTCTTACTTTTAAATTAAATGTTAGTTCATTCATTTTGCATGTGTGTATGTGCTTGTGTGTGTTTGTGTGTGTGTGTGAGAGAGAGAGAGGGTGTGAGCACATGTGAGTATGCACACACACACACTCAAGACATGGGTGTGGAACTCAGAGGGCTACTTGCAGGAGTTGGCTTTCTCCTATCAAGCAGGTTGCATGGTAGATCAAATTCAGGCCGTTGGGCTTGGTGGCAAGCACCTTCATCCACTTGATGCTCTCATGGGCTTGCTGAGCTGATTTCTAAGAATCCCCAAGGCATGACAAGTGATGCCTGTTTCCTGATGGGCTGCTTTTTCAACAACGTGTTTGAAAGCCTAACCAGACAGATGAGACACACATGGAAAGGAGGAAAGGGCTGAACCAAGACAGAAGGACAAGGGTGGCCAAGCCCGACTGACTGCACACGGGAGCAGGTGTCACTTACGGCACATATTGATTTGGTCATGGAGTAATCGGCAGCGCACACCATATCATCATAGATGTAGTAGCTTCTAGTGGAGCTAGATTCTGGCGGCGGGAAAAATGATTTACACATGTCATTGTCCATGAGGATGAGCTCTGCTTCATAGAGGTCGTCAGGTAAGGGCAGGATCACTGTGGGAGGGGGAATCAGGTGTGCTCGTGAGCAGAGAGGAGCTGCCGTTGCCCCTCCCAGGATGATGGCTGATGGCAGTGGGGGTGGGGCAGCTGTCCTAGGCCACAGTGGCAGAGAAGGGCTCATGACAGGACTGCAGTGAACAGGGAAAAAGGGCAAGCGGAGGGGCTGTGGAAGACAGGAGCAGGCTGGAAGTCAAGGCCACTGCAAAGGTCTCTGCGGGACATGGGGTGGGGACCTCAGGCAGAGCCTCCTCAGCAGGCTAGGGGACTGAGACTGTACCCAAGGGCACAGCAGCCAAGGAAAGGGCAACTCAGCTTTCCAACAGCTCTGGCTGCTCTGTGGAGCCCAGGCTGGGTGCAGGGATGCTGGAGTCTGGGTGCAGGGATGCTGGAGTCTGGGTGCAGGGATGCTGGAGTCTGGGTGCAGGGATGCTGGAGTCTGGGTGCAAGGATGCTGGAGTCTGGGTGCAGGGATGCTGGAGTCTGGGTGCAGGGATGCTGGAGTCTGGGTGCAGGGATTCTGGAGTCTGGGTGTAGGGATGCTGGAGTCTGGGTGCAGGGATGCTGGAGTCTGGGTGCATGGATTCTGGAGTCTGGATGCAGGGATGCTGGAGTCTGGGTGCAGGGATGCTGGAGTCTGGGTGCAGGGATGCTGGAGTCTGGGTGCAGGGATGCTGGAGCCTGAGCGCAGCTGTGGCATAGGGCTCAGTGCAGAAATGGTTAGGACCGCGACAAGAAGACTGGCCAGTCACAAGGAGCCACTGGACCTGGAGATGTGAACTCTGCTTCCCAGTGCTCTCACAGATCTGGCCTGGGGTCGCCTCACAGGAGCAGACTGACAGCAGCACAGCTCACTTCATGCGGGGGTGGGGGGGTCACCGTGCACATCCCCCAAGGCTGGTCAGGGCTGCCTGTGTGTAGCAAACTCAAACCTGCCCCGAGGCCCAGCAACCATGGTCAGCAGGGGGAGTGACAGAAGATGGCTGTCTCTTAGGGAGGCCAGGTTCTATGCTCTGAGAGCTGCCCCAGCCCACACCTTCCTTCTGTGCTCCTACTCCCATCGCCTGGCCAGACCTGACATAGGCCCTTTAAAGAGTGAAAGTCTGTCCCTTCTAGTGCTGCTGAGCCTCTGTTCTTGGGACAGGCTGTGGGACTAACACTTACAGGAGCGAGCAGGGATGGGGATCCTAGACCTGATCTCAGAGAAACATGTGACTGTAAACCTCCTCCGGGCTGCTTTGCCAGATTGTGACCCTAAATTTCATGTCAAATTTATAATCCCTTTATTTAACTTGCCATTATATGGTCTTAAGTCAAAAATGTCCTGTGTAGAATCCTTGCCAAGGAACTCTGTATTCTCAACCTAAGCTGCCCCTTGCTGACAGCAGGCTCTCCCTGTGGCCCGGGATACCAAACTCCAAAGACACTGAGTTCTCTCTGCACACTGTATGCAGAGAACCTGTGCATGTGAAATTGTCTCTAGATGACACACTATCTGACCCAAGGCAAATGTGGTACAAAGACTCACAATACTACCATAATGTTTAGGGAATAAGGACAAGGAGAATGTCAGTCCCCCACACTCAGGCGTTTGGTCCACAGGTGACTGATTCATGGGCCCCTGTGTATACAGTTGGATAAGCTGGTAGAACAGGCAGTCTTCCCTAGCCTTAAGGGTTGGGCAGTAAGGTTCTCAGAGGTACTGGTCCTTAGTCAAGCACCCCAATGCTCCATGCGTGGTTACTTTCATCTCCTTAAAAATACCCCATGTCTTTCCTGGCCAGAGTAGAGCAACCACTGTTTGGCGAGAATTTTGTAGTGCACAGAGTCAACCACACTTAGAGCTCTGGAGCCAAAGAGCCCGCACTTCTGATCTGAAGGTCAGAAGTTTGCTTTTGACCCAGAAACCGAGGTTCCCAACCTCAGGAAAGACCTCCATAGTCTCTTGCCCCTCACCCTCTTCACCTTCCCTGTGTACTCACCATCCTCTCTGAGATTCCCCCAGCCGCTCGCCCAGCAGGCCTTACCGCTGGGAATTTTTACGTTTTTATCTGGGACACAGGCTGGAAGGATGTGGGAACTGTACTCCACAGGCGACTCCAGCTGCATCAGGACAATGTCACTTCCCTGGCGGTAGTATTTGTCGTAGTCTTTGTGAACAATGAGCTTGTACACTGACATCTCCCTGCTATACTTAGTGGGACTGCTCAGCTTGGTGTAGCCCAGCCTGATCTGGTAGTCATTCGGGTTGTGAGACCTATCGCAGGGGGGAAAAGCTCTAAGTGTTGGCTCAGTCCTGTCTCCCCGACTACCCACCCTGCAGGCAGACAGACCTTGTCTCTTTCTCATTTCAGGCCTCTCCTCATTTTCTAATACTGTTTTTTTCCCTCTCTCTTTCTTGAGGGGGCAGGATAACCATGCACAGCCTAAGTGCACAGATCTTTTGAAGGCTTCTGGTACCTCAGAATCCGTGGGACTGTCAATCTCATGATTGGGTAGAACCATCGGAGGTTCACCAAACTGCACCCCTTCATCTTAGAGGAACAAAGACTCACTGAGCCTTCTCAGATTTGTCATATAACTGTATGGTTTCTCAAAGACTTCACCTCCTGTCTGGCATGACCCATACCCCAAATGTCACACTTTGTCTTTTCTCAAGATTGACACTATCTAACTATGGGCACTCAAGAAGTATTTGTGGAGGAAACAGAGTAATAAATGAAAGCTTACTATTTCTGCAAGACAAATTATACTCTAGTCCATGTGTCCGCTGATATGGCCCTCTTATATGCCCACTCCACATTCCCGAGTCTCCTTCCTTAAGGGCCCCTCTAGCTGTATGACTCACTGTATCTCCTTGACATACCTTCATGACCTACCACCATGGGACATGGCCTTTGCCTCACATCCTCTGCATGACCCTCCACATCGGGTCTGGCACACAGGGATGCTGAGTATGTAAATGAAAACCCATATGCAGTAATTTGTCCTCCTTGCCTCCTTTGGGCTCACCGTGAGCTCAAGTTATATCTGCTTGACTCTGTTAGTACACAGATCATTCCAGCTGGAGGAATAGTGACATCCCCCACGAAAGGAAAGACAGGAACACACACATGAGTACCAGGATGCCTCTGGAGAGAACTATGCTCCAGTGTAAGTGTGGTCTGAACCCAAATAAACTCCCAATAAATATGCCCTGGATATAGGCTGCAGAGAGCCCTGGACAGAGGATGCTGGATGCTTGTCCACAGAGGTTCTGACTATGTCCAGTCTTGGGAAGAGGGCCTGGGATTGTCACTGTCATTAAGCACTGGACCTGTTGCATGTCTATCTAGTTCAGGTCACAGTAGCAATGGTTTCCAGGAGAAACCAGACCCGCTGCTGTCTGCAGGGACAGTCTGGAGGTGAGCAAGAGTCAGATACTGAAGTGTACTTGAAGGAAACAAAGTGTTGATCCCTAACGTTCATGAAACAGAAAAGAGAAAATGGGAGGGGACCACCTCAAAGCTAAAACTGGGTTTCCAGCCACTAATTTAATGATACTTGGGGGAAGAAATTTCAATTAGTTGTTTAGAAGTAAGGTGTGTATCACTGTGACAGTCACACTAGTTAGTCTCCGGGAACAGGAGAGGACGTCCCCAGGGTGAGAAACAAAATGTGAGATCTTTGTCTGTAATGCTAGACTAACACTGGCAGGAGATGAGCAGGGGTGGCGATCCGGGTGGAGGGCACCACTCAAGGGCAGGGCTATCTCAGAATCCAGCCTAGAAGGACTGTCAGCTCTGCATCCTTCACCCCTCTCCTTCCCTCCTAGTGACTCTCTCCTGCACCCCCTTCCCAGCAGAAGGACCCCAGGGAGGGAACACGCACCTTTGGAAGCAGTGGGCAGCACTGGCTACCCAGTTTTTGTCAATGAGAACGGCTCCACAGATATGCCTGCCATGTAAGCGCAGACTGGCCTGCCACGGCCACCGCTCAGAAGCTGCTTTCTGACCACCAAAGATCTTCCCTTGGAAATTGGTCCTGCCACATACTGTGGAGACAATCCCAGCCGCCAGGCACCTGCATTCAGGATGCATGTGCTTGGTGCCCCCAATGTCAGCATCAGCAGGACCCAGGGGATGCAATGACTTCTCCCTTTTCAGGTGGCCAGAGCCAAGGTCAAGGGTAGAATGGCATGGCTCATTTGACAAAGAGTGGGGAGAGAAGGTTAGATTGACCCAGCGCTTCCTCTCAGCAAGGCCCATAGCACAGAGGTGCAGGCAAAGGGTTGGGTGACATCAGGCTCTCCTCAGTCCTTATTAACTTGAGGAGCACAGCTCTGAAAAGGCAGAAACGGAAGTAGAAGCCAAAGCTGGCAGAAACTGTTATTTTTCAGGTCCATGGTCATTTTAAGCTCCCCCTTAACCCAATGTAAACGGTGGTGGGTCAGCCATAACACAACCTTGACCCTGAACTGAGGAGACTTGGCATCAATGGGCAAGAGCCAGCAAGACCATCCCGCCGAGGTTCCCAGTCTCAAGCCCCTCCCTTTCAACGTAAAGGCCCGCAGGACCTTCCAACTGCCTATGTTCTGAGGGAAGTCAGGGAGGGAACGCACCTACTGGAAACCTGCCTTCTACTTTGGGAGTCACTCTTGCCCCTGCTTGCTTACCCTGAGACAGGGATGGAGTAGTTCTCGTAGGCTGGGTGGTTGTTATATTTGTAGCGCTGTTACTGCTGGCAGATTTGGTGACCTGGGCATGCTGGGGCAGGAGGCTGAGCCAGAGCAGAGCAGCCAGCAGGCAGGTTCCATACCCACCCTGGCCCGATTGCTGGGCCCTGGCGCTCCACATCGCATCTGGCCGCCCTGTGTCTGGGTTCCAGACAGGACAGAAAGCACGTGCAGACAACCGCTGACACCGGCAAACTGCTTCTAGGTACCCTCTCTCGCCCATCCTGACCTCGCGGGAGGTGAGCAAGTGCGCTGGAAACCTAGCTCCACGGGAGGCAGCCTGCACTGGAGAGAAAGTTTTGTCCTCAGGTCCTCTTCTCTGGCTTCGGCAGACGTACGCTCCTCCCGGAGTGGCGAAGGCATTCACGGCACCCCCGAATCTCCCTGTTTCGTTTTGTTACAATATGCACTCAAAAACCAAAGTCTCATCACCCAGATTGGCATGTCATTAGCTTATCAGCCCAAAGTCCCCAGAATCAGAGGAGAGCAAGAGAGTTCCTGACGCTAGCGTTACAGGAAGTGTGAATCTTTGAAACCCAAACTCGAGTCCTCTGGAAGAGCAGCAAGTACCCATAACCACAGAACCATTCTAAAGCTCTACAATTAAAATTATTTTATTTTTTAATTAAAAAATTCTTTGAAATGTTCATATATCTCCATAGTGATTTTGGTCAAATTCACCTTTCACACATGCCCTCAGTTCCCTTCAGCACCCCGCCCCCATCATATTTCCCAACTTCGTATTCTCCTTACTTCATTTATGCGATGAGTGTGGCCCACATGCACGTGGACGCGGGGTCATCTACCGGGACACAGGGAAGTTACCAGTGGCCACATGCCAAAAGAAAAGTGGCTCTCTTTCCCATAGCAATCATCAGCTCCTGAGCTGGAATCCTGCCTCAGCAGCCCCACCCGCTCTGTGCTGATTTTTCAATGACTTGACTTTGTGTAGGTCTTGGGTTAAGTACCACAGCTGCTGGGAGTTTTAGCTGTTTGAATTCCTGTTTTCTTTCTGGCCACTTTGATTCCATAGACATAACCTCAGCAGAGTGGCTAGTTCTGAGCTTAGGCAAGTTTGGTTTTAGCACCCAAATTGTCTATGTGCCCCAATTGCGAGCACATACTGGGCAGACATTAGTGGATGCCAAAGGACAACCTATGCTGTTGCTCCTCACCTACCTTGTTTGTTGAGACTCTGTCTGTCACTGGCCTGCTAACTTGCCGAGAAGGCTAGGCAGGTTGGCCAGTGAACCCCAGGCACTCACCTGTCTCTGCTTCTATGGTTCTGGAATAATAAAGGTAGGACCACCAAGCCCCACCTCTCTTCTTTCCTAGTCTCTGGGGGTTGAACCCAGGTCTTCACATTTGCAAGGTAAGTAAGTTCTTTACTGACTTCATCATCACCCAGTCCCAATATCTAACTTTTTGTAACTCCTGTTTGTGATAACCTCATCTATCTCATTATTTTACCATTAGCATCAGAGGAAGAACACGGACATTCACATTACAAAAGGAATTGGATAACAGTTATTTTTAGCCCCCCCCCTCCATTAACATCTTCTATATCAGTAACAGCATATTAACCCAACTGGTTGGTCCCCGTTAATATTTTCCTTTTTTTTTTTCTTAGTATAAAAATGTTCTATTGTTTTTGACTCTAGGAGTTTGGATCCAAATAGAAGCACTCCAAAAATGAAGTTCCTTTTGAAAGATTTAAGATAGCTTGCTGTTTGTTTAAAAACAGGATTTGAGAATCCAGACTTTAGTGAATAGTAAGAGGATTATTTTAGGAGGGCACTGAAATATTTGAATCTATAAAACATGAAGACTGGGTTCAAGCTAGGCAGAAGGGACATATAAGCAAACAGTCATTGCCATACATGACTAACCTAGTACCACCCTTCTCATCGGCAGCTTCACGAAAAGCAAGATCAACATTGCTCCCATCACACAGGGAGATATGCCAATGAAAACCCCATCTCAGACCACTTCTAAGATCTCTAACAGGGCGTAAGGACTGTGTTACAAAAGGGCAAGAGTGGGCAGACATGGCATTGGGTCTTGTTGCTCTGAAGTCAGGTCAGTTGCCTCCCTCCTGCCTGCAGAGCCGATGTGACTCATGGGCCTTTGGGGGACTTTCTTTTTAAATATTATAAAAGGCGGAGACAGCAATCCATTACTCTGGGTAAGGGGGCCTGCGTCTTGAGGGTCAAGGAACATTTCAGAAGAACAGTTACGGGGCTGGAGAGATGGCTCAGTGGTTAAGAGCATTGCCTGCTCTTCCAAAGGTCCTGAGTTCAATTCCCAGCAACCACATGGTGGCTCACAACCATCCGTAATGAGGTCTGGTGCCCTCTTCTGGCCTTCAGGCATACACGCAGACAGAATATTGTATACATAATAAAAATAAATAAATAAAAAAAAAAAAAAAAAAAAAAAAAAAAGAAGAACAGTTACTTGAGCCACAATGTAACCGAGCAGAGGGATTAAAGAGAGAGAGAAAGCCCCAAGGCAACAAGCGTCATCCATCAGGTAAGGGATGGAAAGGGACCGAGACAACTGGAGCGTGGAGAACCAAGAAGGTGGGCAGGGAGGGGGTGAGAACGGGGTACCGGGCCTCGTGCATAGAAGGCATTCCGTGTGGTTCTCAGCCTCTGTCACTGGGACAAAATACTTAATCAACTTAATAAAGCAAAGGTCCATTCTGGCTCACAGTTCAAGGGATCTCAGTCGACAGTCACTTGGCCCTGTTGTTCTGGCCTGGCATGTACCATGTGGGTATGAGACAGGTTATAAAAAGGGGGGTTAATGGAGACATAGGGAGGGAGATGGGTCCCTTGCTCTTGCATCTGGGTGAAGCCTCTGGCCAGTAGAAAATCAAGAATATTATTACAATTAGCATTATCTATAAATGTTGACGGACAGGCAATACTTTTTAAATACAGAGACATTTTCAAATAGAATGTTAAAATAGGACTAAGTCAGGCTTGCAGCCTGCGCAATATAACCTAGGGTAGGGTCGTACTCCTTTCCTGAATATTCTCTGGGAATATTGCAAACAGGACTACTACCTTTTGTTTCAGAGAAGATATCCTGACCTCTCTCATCCCCATCTAGGGTTTACCTTATCAGCCGTAGTCCTGACTGAATACCCGGGAGTCACCCTTTCATCTCACTGAAAGTCTTCAGCAACCCTTAGAGAACAGCCTCAAAACCCACCCGTACCCTGCAACTGTTGTAAAGTCAATGATGTGTGACTCTCCTTGTGACTCCACACCTGTTGTCTCTCATTAACTTTCCAAAACTTAAACCTATTAACGTTCCCTTCAGTAAACTCCATTTCTGCTTCAGCATGGCTTGCCCTGAGATTCCATTCTGCAAGAAAGTCAAGGACCTATCTTTATCTGAGCAGAGGCCTCTGAACTCCTCAGACTGCTGCATGCAGCAGTGGAAAGCAGTCATGCAGCAGCATAAAACAGTCATTCAATGGGAAGCAGCCATACAGCAACAGGAAATAGTCATGCAGCAGTGGGAAGCAGTCATGCACCAGTGAAAAGCAGTCATGCAGCAATGGGAAACAGTCACGCAGCCTTGGGAAGCAGTCATGCAGCAGTGGGAAGCAGCATTGCTGGGCTGCATCCTGCACTGCAGACAGGTGTACTTTCTCTGTACTAACTAGGAAGCAAAGAAAGGGAGAAAGAGGATATGTCCCCATATCTTTCCAATGTGCATCATCAATGACCTAACTTCCTCCCCAATAGGTCTCCTAAATGTTCCACCACCTTCCAATAACTCCACAGACCTGGGACCATGCCTTTAACACATAGGCCTACAGATTCCAGCAACTTTGATTCTCTTTATAAATAACAATGGGAAAGAAGGGGAAAGCTTTATTCAGTGTAGAAGCATCGAATGAGGCAGGTCTCTGCTCTGTCACCATCTGTGGGGGCTTGAGTCTGTCTTCCGTGTCTAGGTTCCCCTTAGAAACGGAGAGAAAAGATCTGTGGTTGAAGGTTAAGGAAGGACTGGACATCGGGGAAAGCGAGTGATGAACACCGATGTCAGCTGATTTGCAGAAGCTGCCCGAGGCCAGGGTCAAGGTGACTGTAGGAAAGTGGCCGGTCTTCACTCTGCTCTTGCCCCAGGAAGCTGCATCTATTAGGAAGGCCTGCGTCCTTGGCAACTCAGCTAATGAGGTGACCAAAGTCACTGACTGAGGAGGTCTTTGTGTTTGGACTGAACTGCAGAAACTCTCTAGGAACTGGAAGTAACCAGAATACACTGGTGCCCAAGAAACTTTATGTAAAAACAAGATCAAAAGGCTTAGTTATAAAAGTGGCTCCCATTTCTCCCACGCTCTGGAAATGAAGTGGTTATATTGGCTACAGCTAGCTGGGGAGTGGTACCATCAACTAAGGCATTTGCTCCCATCCACGTTCGTACCAATCTCTTGATCAAGTAATTTACTGAATTAGCTCATGCCTCCCATTGTTGGATGGCTCTAGCAGCTGATGGGGAGGTGCTTGCTGGAGCTATGACAGCTGTGATCAGGTGGGACCAGGATCTACAGCACATCATGTAACTCCTTGGGAAGTTACAGACCTGCTGCACACTATGAGAGTGGCTGGCATTGCCTGTGGTCATACCTCATTCATGGATACAGCAGAAAAGGGCAGACAGGCTAGAGAAACTATGGCAACTGGCTGACCCCAGTAAGAGCAGCGACTCTACAGCGAACGCGTGTGGACCATATTATTTATAGCTATGACATATCCTAGCACTACCTCTAATTATAGCTTGCTCTCTGCCTGGGGAGCTAACACATACAGGCGGCTGGGAACTGGCAATAAAAATAACCTGCTAAGCCCAGCACGTATCTTGGTGGGAAAGAAAGGATTGTCAGCCCGCCACGCCACCCACACACCTGCTGCCCAAACCCAGGGCGTGCACGTGTACACGTGTGGCCAATGCCAGAGTCGGTCCAGGCTTCTTCCCGCTTTACCTGCTTCTCCGGCAACCGATTAGGCTTTTGCCTGTCCTGCTCCCTCTGCCGTCACAAGGTGCCTTCTGTCTGAAGAGCATGAAGAGTTACAGAGGGACCAAGGAAAGACTTTGATAGTCCAGAAACTGCTGAGCTGCAAGTTTTGAGTAGATGGGAAATAAAGTTATGTCTGAAGTTTTGAGTAGACGGTAAATATATTCATATCTATAAAGCTGCTTTGAAGTCAGGTGCGAGCACTTTTTCCTATTGGAAGGAAGCCATGAAGGAAGTGACGGAAATAGTCTGGCATCCTTACCCCACACATGGCACCTTTCTTCAGTACCTCTACACAGACACGGGAGGTCTGCCACGGAGGCTGCCATCGGTCTGTTGGACTTGGTGATACCTTACTTTGGAAAGAGACTAAAAGCCTTATTCAGTACATCATTAGGCAAGGAGTTTATTGCTAAAGCAAACGAATGCGAAGCCTTTAAGAGCTGGAGCCTGGGACTGTTGAGCTGTGTGAGTGGGTGCTTTGGCGGCACTGTGGGTGGAGTAATTCTTTGGGTGAACCCACCAGCTTGCTTCCCCGCCCCCACATCGGAGATACAGTGCCCTGAAGGGATATATGAAGGATGCATGCTTTTCCTGACCCTGTTTTCTTCACTCGCTCTCTTTCTCCTTTTTTCCCCCTTTTTTTGTTTTTTGAGGCAGGGTTTCCCTCTGTAGACCAGGCTGGTCTCCAACTCAGAGCGTCATTTGCCTCTGCCTCCCAAGTGCTGGGATTAAAGCTGTGTACCACTCAGTTCCACAATTCTTATTTGTAGATGTTTTCCCCACATCTGGGCTGGAACACTGGGAGAGGATGAAAGTTTAACTGTTTTGCTTTTTTCATTCTGTTGGAAGGAACTTCTGAACTTTGGAAAAAGGAAATTGGTGACAACCTTCCTGGATCATGTACCACAACCCTCTGACACCAGGAGTGACCACAGGTGTGGTATCTGGGAGGAACACAGACCTCCACCCCAAGAATTCCTTCCATCCTGGGAATGGTTGTCAGCATCCTGTGAGGTTTTTGCTGCTGTGCTCTTGGGGTTGACGTGTTAAAGCTTCAGGTATTTCCAAAGAACCCTGAATTTAATATGATGTTTACATCATTGAAGTAAATGGAGAAAATTTTAGGTTTGTCAGGATTTGCTTAAGATTGAAGAAAAAAAGGAAGCAGCAAGCTGACACTGTGATGTGGATATGGTGGCAGTGCTAACTGCAGTCACAGAGATGGCACTGATAATAGTCTTGTTGTTCCTGATACGGTGAGGAGGAAGAGGATGCTGGTGATGGAGCAGAAGTTGGGATGACAATGATGACTTTGACAGAGTGTAATAATGATGAAGACATATTTCCTGAGACGGGATGGGAGTGAAGATATTATTAGTATATTGTCCTAGCTTATTATTATTATTATTATTATTATTATTATTATTATTATTATTGATTCTGAAGTCTTCTAGAGACAGTAGCAGGAACGCAGTGCAATGAAGAGAAAATAAGGACAAGATTTGGAGTGAGACACATTCCTGCTATGCCACTTATTTGCTGGGTGACCTAGAGAAACATAATTAGCCACAAGTGTACCTTAATTTCCTCATCTTCATTGGGGTTCCTCAGGATGAGATGATATGGATAAAACACATGGCTGTGGCAGTTTGAATGCCATTGGCCCCCATCAGTTCATAGGGAGGGGCACTCTTATGAGGCGTGGCTTTGTTGGAGTGGGTATGGCCTCGTTGGAGGAGGTATGTCACTTTGGGGGTGGGCTTTGAGGTCTCTTTTGCTCAAGCTCTTCTCAGTATGACTCTCAGACCATTTCATGTTGCCTGCAAGATACAGGACTCTCAACTCTTCCCCAGCACCATGTCTGTCTGCACACCACCTTGTCCCACCATGATGATAATGGACTGAACCTCTGACCTGTAAGCTGCCACCCCAACTAAATGTTTTACTTTATAATAGTTGCCGTGGTCATGGTGTTCCTGTTCTTTTACTCCAGAAGTCACAGCAAGTGAAGACTCTGTAAATATCCAGTAAGTAGTATCCCCCTCATCCACTTAGGCAGCCCAGAGCACAGGTTGCCAGTAGGCATACACAAGTCTACAAAGGCAAAAGGCACATGTCTCTGACCACAAAGCCATATTTATACAAAACTTAAACAAAAGCGAAATAGTACCAGAGAAGTTTCCACCCTGTAGAAAATGCACACAGTCCATTCAGACTCTGGTGAGGGCATGCTCCCAGCTTGAATCTTTTTATCTATCTATCTATCTATCTATCTATCTATCTATCTATCTATCTATCTATCTATTTATCTATCTAAAATTTCCACCTCCTCCCATCCTCCCACTTCCCTCCCCCTCCCTTCTCTCCCTCCTCCTAGCTCTCCAGTCCTAAGAGAAGTCAGGGTACCCTGCCCTGTGGGAAGTCCAAGCCCCCCCATCCAGGTCTAAGAAGGTGATCATCCAAACAGACTAGGCTCCCAAAAATTCCAGTACGTGCAGTAGAATCAAAATCCGGTGTCATTATCATTGGCTTCTCAGTCCACCCTCATTGTCAGCCACGTTCAGAGAGTCCGGTCCAGCTGGAATCTTGTATGGCAGTAAAACTGGATAGAAAAAGGCTTACGTAAGAGGTAAGCAGGGAAAACTGCGCATGGGTCCCGGTAGCTGTGTTTCCTTATGTTCAGAATGCTTTCTCATGCAGTTCAACATCCTTGAAGCTGCAGTGAGGTTGTTCCCATCGTATTGATTCCTGTCACTGTCTGTGTCACCTTGGCAACAGAGCACCCCCTCAGCTGGAACAGTTGTTCTGTTTGCAGCCTGGAGAGAAAAGAACAAGCTTTATACATTCTCTACTGTATTGTTACACTATGTTCGAGCACACACCAGGTTTTCCTCACACACCAGTGGGGCTTCCTCTAACTTAATTCTGTTCTCATACTATAACTGGTGATAGCACCGGATCCACAGGTTGGCGTCTAGGTCCCCAAGACCACCATGTTGCTTTGCCTATGCTTGTGACTAGCTGGCAATAAATCAATGTTTCCCATTGGCACCAATTGCCTGGCTAAAGGTTCTATTGCTCTACCTGGCTAGAAGCGAAGAAGGCAAGGTTTTCAATGCTGGTCTCAGGGGTTTTCTGTTTTCTCAGAATTTAGTAGCAGTGAGTGTCACAGTAGGTGGACAGATAACAGCAGTAGCAGCAGCAAGTGGTGCCCTCTGGTGTTACTTTATAGTACATGTGCAGTCCTCCATACTGGGACCCTCTGCCCCAGGAAGAGGCTAGTGTCACAGAAAGCCTCCACACTAAGAACTTGGCAGCTCTCTGGAACACTTATGTCAGCCAAGACCTGTAGGGTCTCCTGTGTGAATCTTTTGCCTGCTCTGTTGTCAGAGACTGGCTTTGATAAAAATATCTGTTGTCTGAGGTTTCTTGTCCTGCCCAGTCCTACAGACATTCAGTCCCAAAGAAATCACACAGAAGATCTACATTAGGTATAAACGGATTGGCCTAGTAGCTCAGCCTTCTTATTAACTCTTATAACCCATATTAGCCCATTATTCTTGTCTATGTTAGCCACATGGCTCGGTACCTTATTCAGTGGGGCAGTCACATCTTGCTTTTTCTGTGGCTGGGACAGGACTGCAGACTCCTCTTCCCAGAATTCTCCTGTTCTCCTTGACCCGCCTCTACTTCCTGTCTGGTTGTCCCGCCTATACTTCCTGCCCAGCTACTGGCCAATCAGCATTTAATTAAAATATAATTGATAGGGTACAAACCATTGTCCCATTGCAGAGCAGGGGTGTAACAGAGAAACAGGAGAGAAGGTGAAGTGGAGTGAGACAGAACTGAAGATGCCATGGTAGTGAGGAACAAGCTGATATGGGTGGCCAAGGTTGTCAACTGAGGTCATGCTGATGTCCAGCCCAAGTTGCAGCTGAGAGCCATGTCTGGGTCTGTGGTACTGCCACAGCTAGGGTCTGAGATGGTGTCCATGCTCTGTGTTATCAATGGAAGCCATGGGAGAGCTAGCCCCAGTGGCCTGGGCAAAGGAGAACTGGTCTAGTCCCTCACCAGTGACCTCAGCAAGAGAGCTTCTTCCTCTCCCATAAGAACTGGTCCCAATGGTGTGAGCACAGGAGAGTCACAGCCATTGACAGCCCTGGGAGAACTGCTGCCATCTGGCTGACCACCCCAATGGGACAGCCAGACCCATCCCTTACCATGCGCTCAGGAGAACTGGTCCCAATGATGTGGAAAACTGGCCTTGACCCTTGCCTGGAAAAATGGTTCCAGTGGAAGCCTGGACTACCACCCAGGCCCACATCCAGGGCTTTGAGTTGGTCCACTCCAACATCTACCCCATCTATGACCTGCTGGAGCATACAAAGAGATTTGCCCTATGGTTCTATGGAACAGTTTCAGAATCTCCATGACTTGGGGCAACAGCAGGATAGCCAAGAAGTTTTGGTGAAGGTCCAGAATTGATGGTGTACCAGAAGCCAGAGGTCTTGAACCACACCAACAACTCACTGCAAGGAGCATTTGCAAGCAAAGCTGTTTGAGTGGCACTTTATACTGTGTGTGTAACACACACCAGCTCCCAAGGCCACTACGACAAAAGAAAAACGTGATGGGACCATCTACTGTAAGCTGATTGGTGACTTCTCTGATTGCCATCAGAGATACTCTATGTAGTAACTGATGGAGACAGAGGCAGAGATCCACAGACAAGTGCTGTGCTGAGCTCCAAGAGTCTTGTGGAAGGGAGGAGGAAATTCTACCAGTCAGGGGGTCCATGGTGGGGGAACCCACAGAGACAGCTGACCCAAGCTTGTGGATGCTGGTCCAACAGTCAGGGAGCCTGCATGGGATCGACCTAGGCCCTCTGCATTTGTGTGACAATCGTGTAGCTCAGGCTTCTAACAGTGAGAGCAGGACCTCTCCGTGGTGCTTAGCAGACTTTTGGTAGCCTGTTCCCCATGCTGGATTACCTGGCCTGCTTCTACTTAAGGGGAGATTCAGCTTGATGTGCCATGCTTTGTGCAAGACCATGGGAGACCTGTCCCTTTCTGAATGGAGATGGTGAAGGAGTGAATGGGGAGGGGGGCAGACGAGGAAGGGGAGAGGAAGGAAGGAGAGGAGGGAGGGGAAACTTGTTGGTATGTAAAGTAAATAAAAAATGTTATTTAAATAAAAAAAGAGTATATGATGGAGAGGCAGGAAAGAGAGAAGCAAAATGTTTTTATTTTTCTTTTCTTTTCTTTTTTAGGGAGAGACTACAAGAGTGGAGGGCAGATATGGAAGGGCTGGGAAGAGAGTGGGATTGGAGTGCATGATGTGAAATTCTCAAAGCATCAATTCAAAAATGTTAAAAAAAAAGACAGAGAAGGATCCTCACCATATAATGTGTAGCCCGTGTGCCTATGAAATTGAAGTTTGTGGTAACTGTGGAAATAAGACATTGCTATTCTGTTTAATAACGAACCTGAGAAAACATTGAAAACAAAGTGCCAACCGCTAGTTGAAATTCCAGTTGTTAGTATTTTCCCATGTTTCTTTATGTCTCTGAATGTATAGATTTCAAAAACAGCATTATTATACTCAGCAAAAGTTAGTCCAGTGTGTGAATCTGCTATTGCTAATTTATTTATATTTCTTTAATTATTAATTAATCTGATTCCCATTTTTACTGTGTGGATTTTGATAGGAGATGCCACTAGGGACATTGTTCATCTATGAATACTATTTTAAATGCATATTGAAATATTTCAGTGTATAATGTCAATTTATTTGTAATATTTTAGTTCAGATTAAGTAAAGTCATTTCAATGACATCAAAGCATGTTACCCAAGAATAAATATACACATATTTATGTTAAACCCAAAGATGTGAGGAGTAAGACCACTTATCCAAATAATTATGCTCAAATTAATTAAAGCATGCATTTTTATTCACGTACAAGGGCTGCCTCCCCCTAAGGCAGGGTTAGAGAGGTCAGTGTTGATGTAAGGAAGACAAAGTTTTTTTATAGCTCAGGGGTAGGGTGTTTCCAAATGGGGCATATGTGGGCAAAACAGGTGGGGTTACAGGAGCAGAACATAAGCATGAGAAGTTAGTTCCTCCTGAAACAAAGGCATAGTTGCAAGGAAGACACAGCAAGGTTGTCATAACAACAGGTAGTCATAACAAGGTAGACATAAAACCTTTTGAAACAGAGGTAGAATTGCAAGATGGTTCTACACAGCATTTTGAAACAAAGCCATGGTTGCTGTCTCCCAGAACAGGCAGTATAGAAGTATTTGTAGTTGAGGTTACAGGTGGGGCATAGTTCAATTCTTGAGAAACAGATTTAATCATAAACTGGAATGGACCCAGCTTGTCTTTACTATAAGATGGCTTTCGAGCCCAAGGCAGAGGTGGGCTGTCAATGAAAATTCAAAATCTTATCAAGGCATTAAAGAAAATGGAAACAGATTTTTTTTTTACTGTAATCTTGCATGGCTTCTTTTTCATATAAACTAATTTCAATATAAACATTTATTTTCTCCACTTTTGTTTGAACATTTACTTACTTAGTTTTTGTGATTAAAGAACCAGTTAAAATTTATAAAGACTGGGGAGACAACTCAGTGCTTAGTGAGTAAAGTGTTTACCAGTCAAACATGAGGACCTGAGTTCAATTCCCAGCTCTGAAGTAAAAGGCAAGGTGTTTGGAAGTACATGCATGCATGTGTGCGTGTGTGTGCACGCACACGCACGCACATGGTGCATGAGCCTAGGCTGGGGGAGATGCCATGTAATTCTAATGCCCTAATGCTGGTGAATTGGAGACAGACAGATCCCTGAAGCTCATTTGCCAGAGGACCTAGCCGAATCTGCCAGGCCTAGGTTTCAGTGAGACTTCCTTGCTCAAAATTAGGCTGAATGGTGTCTGAGAAATGACACCCACATTGACCTCTGGCCTCTACACACCCCTATAATCATGTTCATTGTACCTGCACACACATGAACATGCATACACTCCAAAAAAGGAATAAAAAATTGTTTGTTGTTTAAAATACTGTAGGAAAGTATAAACTGTAATAAAATAAGAAAGAAACCACTTGTAGCAATAAGTCACTCCATCTGTTAGTGTCTCTAATCCTAGTTTATTTAGGGTTGGAGAGGCCATCCTTCTGTGTGGGTCTCTTCCAAGGACTAGAACACTTCTCTTCATGCCCATGCCTAGTGTCATGGTTCCTCCTCCCCATCCAACCATCCACTCCAGACCAGGACTCCTGAAGCTTGCTTCTGACAGACAGTTCCAACTCTGCCAGCCTTCTGTATGGAGTTCACTCCTTCTCCCCTCAAACCCCTTAGATGTGGGGCTCCTCATGGCCACAGATCTGGACCCTGTAACTCCACTAACGCAGCTGACGCCACTCGTGCCATAGACTTCTGGTTCCTTTGGACTTTCAGCGTACGGAATCTGAAAGGAGTGTGGCCAGAAAATTGGCCCTCAGGACAGTCAAGTAACCAGGTAACCAGTGCCAGAGAAGAAAAGAGAGAACATGGTTACAGTCACAGAGCAGATATAGATGGTTTGGGGGACAGCTCAGCCATTTAAGTGCCTGCCACACAAGTATGAGGATCTGAGTTTGAATCTCCAGCACCCACAGAAAAGCCAGGTGTTACATGCAGGTCTGTAACCCCATGGATGGGGGGGTGTGGTGGCGGTGGGCAACGGGGTGATCCGTGGGGGCTCATTGACTGATGCATGAGCTCTTGTCCAGGGTTCAGTGAGAGACCGTGTTCCGAAACAATAACAACGGGGAGTCCTTGAGGAAGACACTTAGCCTTTGACCTCCACGGGCACGCGTGCACCCATCCATTCACACGAAGACACACGTACACCGCATACTTAAGGGAGGTGTCTGTACCTAAGCTGGGCACTGGGTAGAAAGAAGATTCAATGGTGCAGCTCATCTAGACGTGGTGGATCGTCCTGGCTGTCAAATATTGTCAGGGAGTGCCTCTAGACCCTGTTGACTGATTATAGCGAAGTTTCAACTGGTGGCGACTTACCAAAGCACTGCAGACCAAGGTTGGAACACTTTGGATACTGGGGCTTTTCATATGTAGGACAGAGAGGGAGCCTGCTGGCTCAAGGAAAGGCGTAGCCCTTGTCAATCACCAGGTCCTCTTTTTCCCTGGTCCTTAGCCCAAACCTAACTGATTCCTCTGCGACTGCTCTTTCTGCCTGTGCTCACTGCGGCTAGCACCCTGTTAACATCAGCCTTTCTCTAACACTAGCAGTGCGTTCCCCACTCCTGGCTCCACTGGGGAGGGCAACAAGATCACCTAAACCATAGCGGAGTTTGCTTCACCCTTTATCTCCTAGCCCTGGACACTGGGCCCAGCCTGCGGACCCTTTTCCTCAGCTCTGCGGAAGGGGCTCCCCACATCGATTCTGCTTGTCATCAAAGCTGCAGCAGGGGACAGCACCAGCAGACCACACAGTAAGTGCGTGGAAGGGAAACGCCTCTTTTATTCTTGGTCATAATGTAATGTAATCAGCTCCAAGAAGGGTACATAAGGAAGATTATGGAATAGCCCACTTTGCCTCCTGGCACTGGTTTGCCCCTTCTTCCAAGCCTCAGAATCTGGAATCTTGAGTAAGAATGCTAGCGAGACTGCGTGTGATATTGCCTTTTGGAGACAGCAGGAGTCAGCCGGCCCTGGACCTCCGGGATGCAGGGGGGCGGGGCACCCACACCTGTAGTCTCTTGGGATGTGGAACCCCCAGACTGGGGGCAACAGGGCTTTAGGGATGCAAAACCCACAGCATTATGGGAGCGGCTGAGTGGGCAAAGGGAAAGAGCTAGAGAGAACAAGAACAAAGCCAGCAAGCAGAGACGTTCTGGATGGCAGCGTCCCCTCGCACTCCTCCGCAAGTCGGCAGCGTCCTCCCGTCCCCGCCCTCCGGAGCGCGGAGGAGCCGGGGCTGGTGTTGCGCGCGGGTGCCCGGAGGCCCGCCCCCCACGGCGGCGCGGAGCCTGGAGCTGGCCGTGGTGCTGACGCTGACTCGGGCGCGCACTCGCTGCCTGGCTCGGGCGCGGCCGCGCCCTGCGACACTCCCCAGCCTCAGCGGTAAGTGGCCGGGGCCCCAAGAGACTGCGTCGGTCCCTGCCTCGCCTGTCCTCATCGGGAATTGGGGGGACCAGGGAATGTTAGAGCGCTTTCTGCAATGGACGGCTGAGGGAAGGGGCCAAGATGGGCACTCCCTCCACTCCGCGGCGCTCAGCAAGGATTCGCGGGGCCTGGGGTCTGAGCGTGGTGACTGGTTTAGGTAATCGGGGAAACCCTGTCACCGCGGACGAGGGGTCTGGGGAAGAAGGAGTAAGATGACAGTGGCTCATCTGTCCACTTGCCAGGGGCTCCTCCAGAGTAGGTGTGCCAGGACCTCCACCCAAAGGGCCCATTGTCTCCCTAGTGTGGGAGTGGGTGGCTCTCACCGCAGATTCTATTTCTGCTTTATTACCCACCCCACCCCCATCCCAGAACACCAGAGCTTTTTCATCTCATTTGGGCCTTCACCAGGCCAGCAACAAGGCATACTGCCACGGAAACAAACTACTGCCCCCTAGCCTCCACTACCCAATCTCAAACCCAGTGAAGTCACTGGGCAAGGTACCTCACCTAGGCCTGCTCTTCCTTAAACACCTCTTTGTAGTTCACTGCCTGCTGTGACTGGGGGTGGGGGCGGGGGCAAACACGGGGGAGGCATTTCAAATACCAAAAGTACTGGCCCTGTAGTCCCTGGAGGGTTTGTTTTTAATTTTGCTCTATAATATTTTTTACAACACACACACACATACGCACATGCACACGCACACAGAAAGAAAGGCACAAGATTACCTTCCAAGGGGAAAAGAAAACCCTAGATAGCTGATCTAAAATTAGATCTAGAGGGGTCACTTCATGGAGTGTTCATTTTGTAGTAAATTGAACACCAGCAGCAGACATTAGCATCTCTGTGGCCGCCTTTCTGCTGGCCTCTGGGGCAGTTGGTTTCTAATCCATCCTCTGCTTGGCCTCCACTCCTGATTTCCCATTTTCACCTGTAGCTCTTTCCTGGGACCCAGGTCAGATGTGGTCTCCTGACTAGTCTCCTGGCTTGGTCCCATTGCTTGCTGTCCTGATCACTGTATCCACTTTTACACATTTGAATGTCTCTTTCCCTTGTCCTTGGGGCCTTTTGCAGGGTGTGTTCACTGGCTGGGATATGCATCCTGTATTTTTTTTGACTGAATGCCTTCTGCTGTCTTTTCGGTTTTATTTAAACAGTACAGCCCTGGAGCAGAACTGATTAAATAAACACACTGCATGGTTTCTGATCTCATGGAGTTTGAAGGCTCATCTTAGCTTTAGTGTGGTTGGGGCCTGTCTTAGAAAATTATCAGGATAAACTGCATTTGTAGAATTAAAATGTCCAGACCGGCATCCTAATTAGGTAACTGAAATGTATGACATTGCATCAAATGAAACATATGGTCTAGATGTTTCAAATATTTAAAACACTTCATTTAAATAAGCAGTATCATGTGAGTTGAAGCTCTGGGCCTTAAAGACTGTTCCTGGAGATTGGGGAGAAAACTCGGTCAGGGAAGAACTTGCTATGGGGGCCTCTGGGATAAGTCAGTGGCTAAAAGCACTTGTCGCCGAGCCCGGTGACCCGAGTTGGATTCCTGTGACCCAGACAGTGGAAGGAGAGAACAGATACTGCAGGTTGTCCTCTGACCTCTGCACACGCATCATGGTGCTTTGGAGCACACGCATACACTCGCACAATTGAGTAATACAACTTTTGTTCAAATTTCCATGCAAATGCGGAGACCGGTGTTCAATCCCCAAGAATCATATAAAATGTCAGTCATAGCGGCATGCCCTTCAAATTCCAGCACGTAGCGAAACAGATGGACCTTGGGGCTCACTGTCAAGGGTCAGCCTCGTTTGCTTGGCAAGCCCTGGGTCCCAGGGAGTGACTGTTTCAAAAGCAAAGAGGATGGCTCCTGAGGAGTGGCACCAGAAGTTGACCTCAGATCCCCATGCCCACAAAATATCACTCCCCAAGCCAAACACACACACACACACACACACACACACACACACACACGCACACGCACACACGTGCACATGCACACACATGTGCAAGTGTGCAACAGTGCATACAGCTGTCTGCTACAGTTGAAGTGCTGGGCTTTAGCAAACTTTAAACCTTGTTCTAGAGCAATGCCAAGCACTAGAATAAAAAAGATCACTGGTAGCTGAGCTATGTGGATCACGAAGGAGAAGACCCTTGGGAAGAGAGACGGAGAGATGGCATGTGTGGAGGAAGGACATGTCATGAATTCCTACTGACAGGATGTTAGCCACAGGGTTACAAAAACCAACTGTGCATTTTTCCGACTGAGAACCTACGTACATTTAGCCTTCGCCCCCAGGCAGTGCTGGCATAGCATCTGGCTGTCTGAATAAACCCCCACTCTGCTATGAAAGCTGTGGTGGAAGGCGACTGCCCAGCCCACCTCCCACGAGGCAGCTCGCCTTCCACCCACATTTCCAAAGAGACAGGCTGGATTCAACATCTTAATGGGAGAAGTGACCGCAGCGACAGGTCACACTGCCCAGTGCTGATGCCTCTGGTGCACAGTTACCGACTTTACCACTTGTTCTTACTGTATGCAGAGTGTGATTACATTCAGAGCAGTCTTGGCCGTATCTCTATAACGGAGTCCAGTCTTTGTATTATCATACTTGGGGGACCACGCTGTAAGTTCAGAAGGAAACAAACTGTCCTCTCTTTCCTGATCTGAGCTCAGTTGGTCGCTCTGAGAGCTGGAAAGCTGTAGTTTGACTGAATGAGATCTCTGTCCAAACGGTTTAATTCTTTTAGGTGTGAAGTTTTACAAACAGTGAAGCGGGCATGATGGTGGCCGGGTGGAGCTATTTTCCAGGGCACAGTAACTCAAATAGGCCCCCCAAACACTGAATGGCATGAGTGAGCTGATAGGTTATTATGAATATTTCCATTAAGATTACACTGCTTTCAATTAGAATCTTTCTAAATTTGGACGAGTTGCCCTTGCAGCCAGCAGCTTTCACCTTCGTCTTATTTTCCAAAATTCCTCATGAGGACACATTTATTACTCTATTTTAAGGTTTCTCACAAAAGATAGTTTCAGTGGGATGTGGTAGTGTACAACCTGTAATCCCAGTCCTCCAGAGGCTGAGGCAGGAGCATGACAAATTCAAGGCCAGCCTGGGATACTGAGCGATGAAGGACGAAGTAAAGAGAGGTAGAGATCTTGAGCCATTGGTTCACAGGTTCAAGTCCCAGCCTCACCACAGATGGGTCAATTAATTGACTTTTCTAAAGCTGAATTTAAAAAAAAAAGATTTGTTTTTAATGTGTGTATGTATGAGCATGTGCATGTGAGCACAGGCACCGGAAGAGGCCAGAAGAGGAGGTCATAGCCCCCGACCCTGATCCAGAGCTAGGAGTGATAGGCAATTGTGAACTCTCTAGTGTGGATGCTAGGAACCAAACTCTGGTCCTCGAAGGGAGCAGCAAGTGCTCGTAAGCTCTAGGCTATTTCTCCAGCCCCTGAATTTATATTCTGTAAAGTGATGACTACAGTAAATTGTCACGTGCCAGCTTATTGGTCAAGTTTTCTGCTTGGTTAGGAGGGTGTCGCCAATGTGCAAGTACCAGGCCCTGTATAACGTGTGTGCCAGAGTCCAAAAGACCCTTAAAGGAATGTCTGGGGTGGGATGTTTGGAGCAGAAATCTGTAGGTTCTGGGTAGGAGAGGCTTGGGTACTTGCCATCTCCCAGTAGGCTGAACAGCCACCATGGTGCCTGAGGCACGGTGCCCAAGAGCTGGTGTTCTATGCCTAGAGGGGCCGAGTAGGAGGGCCAAGCCTAGGCTGTGTGGCTCTTTTGCCTCTGAAGATTACTTTTCATCTTGTTCCCCAGCCAAAAGTCCCAGATGTCACCTGCAGGGGAGGAAGTGCTACCCACAGGTGTGAGCAGGTGGCAGGAGCTCAGTCAGCTCGCCCGTGAGTCCCTGTGATGCTGGCTTTGGCAGCCGAGCAGAGGCAGGCCCTCTGCCCATTCGGAGCTGCATGCAGGGGCACTTTAGGGACTCTGGCCAGCCTTGACTGTCAGCTGATGGCTGTCATGCAGCCATCTGGAGGCAACCAGCATGCATCTTTGGGGGTGGTTTACAGGGCTGAATATCCGCAGACCTTGAATCTGCTGCAGCCCCCCTCACAGGCTGGGACTGGGGTGAACTAACGCAAGGGATGATCCCAGGGCTATCCCAGAGTGGGAAGGAATTGGGTATCACGAGCCAGACTGACAGAGGCCAACCTTCAGGCTACTGCCAATGAAAGGAGATGGGACAGGCAGAGAGAGTTTCTACTGGGGTTGGGGGAAGAGCTCAGAAGGCTCCCCAGCCATGCTTTGACTTTGCCATTTCTTGCTGGGGTCCTCTGCACATTTACCCTAAGGGCAGCATGTTCTAAACCACCAGATTCTTCTCCCTTAAGACAGGTCTTGGATCCCCTGTGTAAATTGAGAGCATGGGACCTTGGGAGAGGGTTGAAGGGGAGGGGAGAGACCGGGAGGGGAGCAGAGAAAAATGTAGAGCTCAATTAAAAAAAAAAAAAAAAGACAGGTTTTGGTGCAGGTGCCCTTTGGATTCCCTTCTTGCCCTTTCTGTGTGTCTGCTGAATCCTAGTGTTACTGGGATTTCTTCCTTCGGAAGACCCTATACCTTCACTTCCAGAACAGTCTTCCCGTTACTCCAGCCTCAACCCCTGTGGTCAGCCTCTTGCCTGTCTTCATTGACAGCTTCCTTCATGTCCTGCTTCCACCCACTCACCAGAATGGCGACACTTCAGGGAACCTGGAATACGGCCAGGTGAGGCCCAGCTATGACCGAACAGTCAAGTCCGACTCCAGTGTCACTAGCATCCTCCCCAGTGAACTTAGCCTGGTCATCAGCAACCATCTCTAGATGGACGCCAGGCAGTATCTGTCAGTGACAGCTGCCTGCCCTTCTGGTCTGTGATATTCCGTGACATGGGCCATGCCTTGCTGTCACAAGGTTCTCTACTCCCCTGGCTCATGCTTTGCAAACCCTGTGAATTCTTGGCTGCCGCTCACTTGAGGGCCTCTGTTCAGGCTGAGTCTTACCTTCCTCAGCAGACGCCTGGTCCTCCCACGGTCAGCCACCTCAGGCCTGGGAGGCAGCCTACTTAACTGAGTTCTCCATGCTGGCATGTCCCTCCTGTGGATGGGGTGAAGGTGTAGTGTGAGTTTTTCTTAGGGAGACCCAAACAAACGTCTGTTCACCCCAGTTAGAGCACTGAAGACTGCCAAAATAAATTTTTCCGCTGTAGTCTAACTTAGTGAAGCAGCTAGTTCATTGGAGTGACTTCCAGTAGAATAAGGATTGGGCTGCTCTCAGGAGTGGTGGCGACTCCAAGGCAGCTTGCACAACTTTCCCGCAGCTCAGCTGGTCAGCGATGACTGGCAACTGTTACAGCTTGTATAACCTGGAGCGGGGTGTGAATCTTGTAAATTTCCAGATCTTGTAGGCTTTGTTTTATTACTTCCCATGCCTCCCTGACTCCCCAGAAGAGAGTGTTTCAGTTGGGAAGAAACAGCTACATAACAGAGAGAGGTGGGATTGTTGATTCACTGGGCCTGGAAATGGAAATCTGAATTGACTGGGGAGCTTAGGGAGGGCTTGGGGAGCTTAGGGAGGGCTCAGGCAACTTGAAAATGCAGGGACTGGGCCGCTTCCAGACCCCAGTCACCTCTCATTTTGGTTCTTACCATGTTTCTGTAGGCATGGGACTTAAAAGATCTGGGCGCCGGTAAAAGCAGAGCCATGTGGCAGGGTGGTGTTGTCCCGTTTTCCTTCTTTCCCTCTCCATGGAGAACCCATTGGCCCTAAAGCACCGGTGTCCAGCAAGCTGTGTGAGCAGGGGTGAACAGGCCCTTGAGAGCCCACAGACTACACATTTTGGATCAGGCATTAATTTTCTTGTCGCAGTAACAATATACCTGCCCAAAGCAATTTAAAGGTGGATCTGCTTTGGCTCACAGGTTTGAGAGATGCATACAATCCATCATGGTTGGGGAGGCTGGGTGGCAGGAGCAAGAGACAGCCTGCTGGTCACATGGTATCCACAATCAAGAAGCAGAAAGAGTTGATGACTAGTCTGTCTCCCTTTTCAGTTAATCTGGGGGCTCAGCATGTTGTACTCCAAATTCAGGGTGTGTTTCTCCATCTCAATTCACCTAATCGAAAAACATTTCTCAGGGACACACCCAAAGAAGTGTTTTCATGATGATTCTAAAGCCAGCCAAGCTGACATTAGATGACCATCATCCCCGATACTAACTCCCCGCTATCTTCCTCCACAGTGGCAAGAACACTGGCAACATGGAGCTGAGGAGGGGAAAGACCTTCATCAAATCTAGCGTGCAGATTTCCCATGAGAAACTCATAGACTCAGCAGCCTCTGCACCAACCAAGGAGGACACAGGCCCTTGGTCACTCTCACTGGGAGGGCAGCCTAGATCCCATGGTGAGAAGAGCTCCCAGACTTCTCCCTGCATTCAAAGGTATGGCCAGTGCCCCGACAAAGAGATACCGTCTGATCCTGAAGGGGGTTCCACGCCCGTCTGTGGAACCACCTTCAAGTTGGTGCGCAAGAGCAAGACTCACGACAGTGTACCAGGGGCCGCGAAGGCAGCAGCAGCCACAGGACAGATGGTGGGGAGCGTGAGCTTCCCGGAGACCCCTGGGGGTCAGCGTATGATTGACTACCGCCACTTTGTGCCCCAGATGCCTTTCGTGCCGGCTGTGGCTAAGAGCATCCCAAGGAAAAGGATTTCCCTGAAGAGGTCCAAGAAGTGCTTTCGAAACCTATTTCACATCCGCAGAAGCAAGACTGAGAACTTGGCCTCACTGTCATCCAAGGGGAAGAGCCTGTCATCCCCTGGGGTCCCACTGGGTGCTGGGGCAGAGCAAGGCAGATCCTTCCTCTCCATGGGTGAGGGGCTGGGGCTGGACAGCCTATGCCAGGATCTGTCTGACAGTGAGTTTCTGCCTGACACACCCTTTGACCTCTGCAGCGCCCTGTGTGAGGACGTGGCCTCACTCAAAAGCTTCGATTCGCTGACAGGTTGTGGAGAGATCTTTGCAGATGGAAGCTCGGTGCCATCTGTGGAGATGAAAGAAGGTCCGGAGAGCCCAGCCCACTCACCTCAGGCTCTGGACAGCAAGACTCCCCGGGGTCCCTCCCAGGATAGCATGGAACAGCTGGCATCCCCTGCCCAGAATGAAGCATCAGACTTCACCAAGTTCTGGGATAACGTGAATCGCTCTGTGAAGCAGCAGCAGCATGCCCTGCTGAGCCCATGGCTGGTGAGTCCCCAGGGGACAGAAACAGACCAGCTTAGGTTAGATACCTGTGGGTTAGCCGAACTGCCCTTGTTGCCTTGCAGGGGTCCCCCCAGTGGCTCCAAAGCCAGCTCCATAGACACAGGTACCCCCAAAAGTGAACAGCCAGAATCTGTGTCCACAAGTGACGAAGGCTACTATGACTCCTTCTCTCCTGGCCTTGAAGAGGAGAAAAAGGAAGCTGCCAGCCCAGGGACACCTGCAGCCACTTTCCCCAGGGACAGCTACAGTGGGGATGCCCTCTATGAACTCTTCTATGACCCTAGTGAGGCCCCTGCTGGCCCCATCCTAGATGATGACCTGTGTGTGTCTGAGAGTCTTTCGGGGCCTGCCCTGGGGACTCCGCTGTCAATGTGTAGCTTCCACGTGGGAGCCGAGGAGAACCTGGCCCCAGCGCCAGGCCCTGACTTACTCAGTCAGGGATTCCTGCAGAGTACCTGGAAGGGCAAGGAATGTCTGCTGAAGCTCTGTGACACAGAACTTGCCATCACCATGGGCATTGTCAACTGGCTGCGCCGGACCCCACCCGCCCCTGCCCCTGCCACTGCCCCTGCCCCTGCCCCTGCTCTTGTCCTTAGGGAGCCTGTTGCCCCACCTGACCCCCATGGAGTCCTCAAGGCACCAACAGAGAGCCTAGAAGGCAGGGAAAGCCAGGCCTTATATACAGGCAAGGCCATGACATCCTTGGCACCCAGCAGACAGGCACCCCGGGCACACCCAGGAACAAAAGACTTGCTTGTAAGAGAGCGTGAGGTCCAAAGGGAGCCTGCAAGGTCTATTAATGTCCCATCTAAGGATGACTCTCTAGAGGAAGGAACACAAGACCTTTCTGAAGGCCAGTCCTCCTCTGCAGCTGCCATGACAACAGGCATTTCCGGGAAAAGCAAAGCTCCAAACCCTGTCATCCATGCTAGCTCTCAGAAGGAACTTGGGACACCTGGGAACCTGACGTGTACTCAAGACCCCTTAAGACCAGGGCATGGGGGAAGTGCTCTTGACCCAGGGCCCATGCTTGTAGGTTGCGTGGCCCATGTCGCAGCCTTGCAAATTTATCCAGACAGCCATTCTCCCAGAAAGGATAGGGGCTGCGGGCTCTTCTGGAAGCCTCAGACTTGGGGTCCCAACACTGTGCAAAAGAAACCTACAAGCGGCCACCCCGATGGAGCAGCTGCCTGTGGCTTCTCCTCCACATCCAGCCCACAGGACCAGAGATGTCATGACCTTTTCCTAGACCTGAGCCAGCTCAAGTTGGAACCCTCCAGGCTAGGAACCCAGGCCTGTGCCTCTGTGGACAGCCAGCCACAACAGCTCAGTCCCAGGGCTGCAGGGCAGGTACCGCATAGGAGTTCAGTGGGATCCTGAACCATTCTGGGCCCCTGCTGTCCAGTAAAGCCTCTGCGGCTGTCACCCGGAAATTCTGGGGCTTTCTTTGGACAGCAAACAGTGGCAAGTCGCTTCTTCACGTGAGCTACAAAATGCTGCCACGGCCTTCTGGCCATGGCCCAGACTTCTTTGTGGATAACCAAAAGTGGGGGCTTGCAAGTCAGCCATGGCTCAGGCGCACCCACAGGACAGGTTCATGTTTCTGCTGAAGCTGCATCTGTATGACTTCCTTCAAAAGAACCAAGGACCAGAGTCTTCGTCCTTATTGTCCTGATGTGAGGATTGTATTTGGGGTAGAGACAGCGGGGCTCAGGCACATGAGGGAGGGGGAGGGGAAGGGGGGGATGAGATGAAGGAATCCTTGCCTGAGCCCAGGGCCGGAAGTTGGAAGGCTGGAAGTTAGCTGCCCTTCAAGCCACAGAGCAGTTAGACTGATGGCCAAAAAAGCAGTTCATGTTGTAAATGAAGACTGGGGCAGCCGATCCATCTGTTTGAGGCATATGAAAAGGATGAGGGCTGATAGCTCAAGAGACTGAGAACCCCATGGGGTTGACTTCACAAGGACCCAGTGGCCTCATCCAAACTACTCTTTACATTGTCCACAGCACACTGCAACGTCACAGTGCTTCTCTTTGGGAATAACAAGGACCATCCCTGTCTTGGCAACAGGCTGGAGCCAGCCAGCATGGCGCATGTGCAGTTTTGTCGGGGCTGGGCAGACCCTAGCTAGTCAGTACCAGCAAGTTCTGTCATAGGTCATTCTGTGCAAGCAATGATTTCTTTCAACTTGTTCTCTGGGGCCTTGCGTGGGAAAATGCCCACTCTCCTTCCCACCTCTGCCGTTCTGCCTTGGAGTTGCAAAGGCCTTGACTTCTGCCCCTTACCCCATCAATGTCCCCATCTCTTCTCCAGGAAGCCTTCTGAATGAAGCTATGCTCACCACCCCTAGCCCAAAGGCAACACATGAACAGCACTGAAGCATTCAGAATCATGAAAGGACCTGGTGACTGGTGTCCCCGGGAAGGGTAGGCATCTCTTCTGAACCAGCATGAGGGCAGGGGCAGAGGGCCCATCCTCACTGTCAAGGATTTGATTCTACCTCAGTCAAAATAATCTAGTGGCGGCCAAAGGGCGAGGATGGCGGGTAGCTGCAGACTTTGTTTTCAGGACCATATGACAGACAGGTTGCTCGAGAGGTCACACTTCATATGCAGCTTCTGTGGAGAGGGTCAGGAGTTCCAGGCAAGCACTGTGGTCTCATTGGCAGCATGTGCTCAGTGCCTGAATGCCCAAAGTGACATTTAGACTAGAAAGGCTCCTGTGTGTGGCCTTTGGTGTCAACAGCTCTCTAAGGCTGCTGTGGGTGAGATGAGGGTTGTGCACAATAGGTTCAAGTGGGCATCAAGGTTGTAGCTGCGTAAACCTGGACACACAGAGATGCTGGGCCGCTCACCTGGGAAGCCACGGCTTTTCCTCCTATGGCAAGACTCCATCATGACATCACTGAGCCTGGCTGTGAATAGTGATAAATGGAAGGACATTCTGCATGACCCCAGCAGCAGTCTGAGGTAAATCTGATGCTCATTTTCAGACCTGGGGACTGGACACAGCTTGTGTGACCTTCCTTTGGACACACACATGTAGTGTGTGCAGATAGTGGGGTTCAGATCCCCTCCAAACCCTACTACAAAGCTCTGCTATGCCGTAGGTTCTGGAACATTCTGATGGTTTCCCTCAGCTGACACTCCCAGAGTCATCACCCCTTTCTTCTTTCGGGCCACAGATGCCTGAGCGCCCTAAGGTGCCAACCACCTGTCTTTTGTAATCAGGCTGAGAGCTCAGTAAGGAGGCCTCTCTACCCCAGTCACAGCCCTGGGGCTTCGTACTGTACCCGACAGAGAAAGTGCTCAGTAAATACTTTTTTGAAAGAACGTAGTGTCAAGGTGTGTGTTGTTTTTCTGCTTTCTTGGGGACTCTGGGTCTCACCTTTAAAGAGAAACAGTACTGAGGTTTAACAGGAACCTGGGGCTGGTGCAGTGGCTCCGTGGGTAAAATGTCTACCACACAAGTGTGAGGGTCTGAGTCCAGATCCCCAACATTCACATAAAAGCCAGACGAAGCGGCATGGGCCTGTAATCCCAGCACTGGGCAAAGAACAGAGAGAGGCGACAGGTGCATCCCTGAAGCTCAGTGTCTGGGGACACGCATGCACACACACACACACATGCACACACACATACACCAGGAGTCTACTTAAGAACCGTACCTCTTCCCAAAGCAGAGGACAGTGTTTACTTACCATGGCTTGTGATGAAGAAACTTGAAGTGATGGAGACAAACTATCCAGACTCAAGAGCACAACAAATTACACTACATGGCCCCAGACCTGGTGTGGTCTGCAGTGGTGTAGCAACAGAACCATAGAAAACCAGGGCTGTGGTTTTGTCCCTAAGTAAGGGGTGTTTTATATGATCCCAGCACCCCTGAAGATTACCTTCAGGGTCTGTAGTGGATCCAGGGTCAGGGAGGCGGGTGATGGGAATTCTCTCTGGACCATCTTTCTCTACACTCAAACCTCCAGGCTCCATGGGCCTTAGGGTGATCCACTGAGAAGGGACATTAGGGCCAGCTAAGGTGCTAACCTAGTTCTAGAAGTGGAAAAAAAAATCTGCCTCCTCCTCTTATTCTGAACTTTCTGACCAATCTTGTTTTTCTTCTGTGTATGACTGTATGTGTGTGTGTGTGTGTGTATGTGTGTGTGTGTGTGTGTGTGTGTGTGTGCAGGTGAGGGTGCAGGAGTGTGCGCCATGTGTGCACACGTGGAAGTCAGGGGCAGACACTGACTGTCCTGCTCTATCATTCTCTGCTTATTCCTACTAGACAGGGTCTCTCACGGAACCTGGAGCTAGGCTGACGCGTGTCCTCCTGTCTCTGCTTGCCATGGCTCACACAGGCGCATGTGGCCACACCCAGATTTTTATGTGGGTGCTGGGGATTCAAACTCAGGTCTTCAAGTTTGTGTAGCCTCTCTCTGGCCATTTCTGTCCATCTCATTCATGCATAGCTGTGGATTTTATACAGCGTGGTGAGGACAAGTGAGGATAGAAACTGCCACGCACCGCGCCCCTCGTCTGCGCTCTATGCGCTAGAATCCAGTTCGTGCGAGCTTCGGGCAAGGGGCTGGAGGTTGAGGAGACACAGGCAGAGACAGACCAGCACACAGACCTTCAAACACTGGTACCAAAAGCCCTTCTTTAATAGCACCATGGAGGCTTAAATACCCTGCAGTCAATGGCCAACAGGTGAAAATCCCATCCTCTGATCCTCTAGGCAAAGCACAGCTTCTAGTAACTTCAATTAGAAGGCTCTAGACAGGGAAGAGCAGCTGAAGGCCAGGACTTAATTGGTTTCAACAAGAAACATGAGATGGGGTGGGGGGAGTCGGCCTAGGGTAGATGAGCTGGAGGAGTGAGTTGGTGCAGGGCCTGGAAGGGGGTCTGAGAGATCGTAGCAAGAGAAGGCCTGGCGGCAGGACCAGCAGAGGGCGCCTGCAGGGAGTTCTTCTCACCTTCCTGCTTTCCTATTTTATTATTTTATGTCATGTAATAGAGATAAATGCACAAGGGGCTGGAGAGGTGGCTCAACTATTAACAGCACATATTGCTCTTGCAGAGGACCTGGCTTCCGTTCCGCAGGGGGCACATGTTGGGTACCTCACAGTCACCTGGAACTCTAATGCCAGAGGCTCCAAAGTCTGCCTTCTCAGGGTGCACATACCCACACAGACACATGCGTACACACAATGAAACTAAAATAAAGTCTTAAAAAGGAAGAAATAAACAGAATAAAAAGTTGGAAGTCACAGATGGGAAAACAGTAATAAGCAAATCCTTCCTCCTTGTGGTGGTTTGAATAAGAATGGACTCTGTAAGCTCATATATATGAATGCTTAGTCACTGGGAAGTGGCACTATCTGGAAGGATTAGAAGGATTAAGAGGTGTGGCCTTGTTGGAGGAAGTGTGTAGTCTGAAAGAAGAAAGGGGTGAAGGATCTCAGGGTGGGCTTTGATGTTTCAAAAGCCCATGCCAAGCCCAGAGTCTCTGTCTCTCTCTCTGTCTCTCTCTCTCTCTCTCTCTCTCCAGATCAGGATGTAGGTCTCAGCTACTTCTCCAGTGCCGTGCACACTGCCATGTTCCCTGCCATGAAGATAAGACACTAAACTCTGAAACTGTATGCCAGCCTCCAGTTTAATGCTCTTTTTTGTAAGAGTTGCTTTGGTCTTGGTGTTTCCTCACGGCAATAACAGTGACTAGGACACACCTCTGAAGTGTGGAGTTCAGAGGACGACTTTATGGAATTGGTCCTCTCCTCCCACCATACATATGGGTTTTAGGAATCAAACTCAGGCTGCCAGGCTTGTGTACCAAGCTCTCTTACCCTCTAAACCATTTTGTTAGTTCCAAAATATGTCTTTAAATTATAACATATTTTAATTGTTTTAAAATAAGCAAAACACAGACGACCCCCCCCCCCCCCGCCCGAACCCTGCCTGGTTGTCTTGAGCTCCTGCTATTGACATCTGTGTTACCAGACGTCATTGTCTGGACCAGCTGTAGCTCAGGTTCTTAATGCCCACTTCAGAGAACTGAAAAAGTGCAGGTAGATGGCAAAGTAGAAAAGAATTGTATTCAAAAGCAAAGTACAAGGTAGTTACAGTCTAAGGGAACGGTGGACTCTAGTGAGATTGGTCCAAGAGCCCCAGGTTACATCGAAGGCTGCTTTTCATGGGTCCTAGATTGGTTGCTAGGGGCAGGATATTGACAAATTGAGAATCAGGGCATGGTGACCCATGCATTTAATTTCAGCACTCAAGAGGCAGGCAGAGGCAGAGGAGGAGGGGAAGAGGGCAGAGGCAGAGGAGGAGGGGCAGAGAGACAGAAGGAAGTGACAGAGGGATGGAGGGGCAGAGGCAGATCTTTGAGTTTGAGATCAGACAAGCCTGGTCTACAAATTGAGTTCCAGGACAGCCAGGGCTACAATAGAAAGATCCTGTCTTGGGAAAAAAAGGGATGAGGAGGAGCATTTTAAGTTTTAGGGCAATCACCAACATTTTTAAAGGGGTTATAGTGATATGATGAAATAGAAATGAGAATAGGATAATGTAAATTACTTAAAGCAAAAAAAAAAAAAACCAAAAAAAAAGCAGGTAAAAATATTTGAAGACCCACTACCCGCTGTCTGGAATAAACTCACTTAAATGTACTGACACTGTCAGGTTAAGAGTAAAGACAGAGGAAATTACAAATACCAGATGAGTGACGTGGAAGGCCACCATGTCTGTTGCGATGCTAACTTAGATCAGTGACATGGAAGGCCACTGTGTCCACTGCAATGGATAACTTGTCGACTTGACAAGACTTGGAATGACCTAAGAGGCTCACTCTAGGATTACAGAAGGGAGACACTCTTCCATCAGAGTGGGTGGCACCTTCCAGCTGACCGTGCAGATACAGAGAAGGCTGGCCAACTATTCCCTTGCCTTTGCTTATTCCTGCTGTCACTGTGGCTACCACCTTCCAACGACATGAGCTTCTTCAGCTTTTCAGTGTGGACCAAAGACCAAAAGCTCTCCAGGAGCCTTCTGGGCCTTCAGTGACAGTCTGAAGATGCTGAAGCCACCAGCTTTGTAGATGAGGTTCTCAGTCTTCTGAGATCCAGATGGCCATCACTGAACTGCCCAGCTTGCACTGTATAAGCCAACCCAATGAATCTCTTTTATAATAGTGTCTCTTCTATTGCTGTGAAGACACCGTGACCAAAGCAATTCTTATAAAATAAAGCATTTAGCTGGGGGCTTGCCTACAGTTTCAGAGTTTAGTCCATTATCATTATGGTGGGGAAGCATGGTGCCACACAGGCAGACATGGTGTTAGAGAAATGGCTGAGAGTTCTATATCCTGATCTACAGGCAGCAGGAAAGAGAGAGAGAGAGAGAGAGAGAGAGAGAGAGAGAGAGAGAGAGAGAGAGAGAGAGATTGGCTGTGACTTACCTTAGCTATCTGCCATGTTCTTGACTTTCTGGAATAGGGGATTGTTGAGGGATATTCAATCACACTGTGAACCCCAAGTGTGCATTTGTGTTCATGAACTAAAATTCAGCTTGGGGAGGTTGAGTTAACAACTAGTTAACAGAAGATAATCATAGAGCATTAGCTGGCTTCTGGAAGAGATAGAGAGACACACTGGAAGTAGTAGGGAGGGGTTTGGAGAGGCGAGGTGTTTTTGTGTTTGTCAGAGTGGGAGACACCAGCGAGGATGGAAGGTTATCTAGGTGCTACCCAAACTCTCTGAGCTAGCAGGTTTTCACCCCAGCCTTTGAATCTCAGTTTTATTTGTAAACAGAACGATAGAGATTTAGTTAAAGCTGCCTTTAGCAGCAGCGACAGAGTTAGTGTGGGAACAGAATTCCCACCAGGCTGCGGCCTCAGTGACTGGGCCACTTCCAGAGAGGCAGACTGGTAACTGTGGAGTTGCTGGCTGAAATAGCAATAGATTATGGTACAGCCACTGTGCTGAAGTTAAAACCACAAGAGTTCTTTTCATATCAAGGACTGTATATCACATATCCTTTTGGAATGTCCTAGAAACTGTTCCATGAATAGTTCCCAGAGGGTGTGAGCCCAGTAGTTGCCTGAGCTTTAGAGCCCAGTAGAAGGGACACAGACAAGTAAAGTCCCCTCCTGAGTTTAAAGACCTCCTGACATAAGAGACAGCCAGCCTCTGCAGAGGGATGGTGGAAGAAGGTACTTCTGCCCTCAAGTGTCCATTGGAGACATCCGATGAAAGCTTAGACTCCAAGGACAAAGGAAGATGGGAGAATAAATGAAACGAGGGGGTGAGAGGATGGCTCAGTCTGCAGAGCTCTTGACTTGGAAGCACAAGATCCTGGGTTCGGTTTTCAGAACCCATGTAAAAATTCTAGGCATGATCTGTGATTACAATCCCTCTGCAGCAGAGACAGACAGATCTCTGGAACTTACTAACCCACCACCATGGCCTGATTGGTGATCTCTGGGCCAATGAAAGACTCTGTCTCAAAGGAACTGGAGTCATCCCAAGGATGACACCTATGGTTGTTCTCCAAATGCCTCCCCCCACTCTGCCACACGGAGGACAGAAGTTGTCAGGTACCTTTGCCAATCACTATATCGAATTTTTTGGTGTAGGGTTTCTCACTGAGCCTGGAGTTCACCAATTCAGCAAGACAGGGTGGCAAGCAAGCATGATCAGTCTCTGGTTCCCAGTGCTGGGATTACAGACTCAAGCTGCCAGACTCAGCTTTCTGGTTTTTTGTTTGTTTGTTTGTTTGTTTTGGGGGTATTAAGGATCCAAACTCACACTCTCATGTTTGTCCAACAAGACTTTACTAACTGAGCCATCTTCCCAGTCCTGACAGCTCCTTATTTATTTATTTATTTATTTATTTATTTATTTTTAATCACCCATGCTTTCCTGAAGAAATATTCATTTCTCATGGTTTCCATGTGCTTCTTGGACAAATTCAGGGTAGTTGTGTTATCACAGGCTGCAGCACCAAAGCACCACAGACTGGGCAGCTCAAAGAGCAGGGATTTCCTTGTCCTCTGCTGTGAGAGCTGGAGGTTCAAGGTCAAGGATCAGTAGGCCAGCTTCCCCCAGGCCTCCTCCCTTGGCTCACAGATGGCCGTCTTGTAGTTTTCCTCACAGGCCCTTCCTCATGTGTGATTCCCCAGCATACCTCCTTACCCAATCACATCTTTGCAGGAGGAGGGAAACAGAGGCAGCTATGCTGCTTCCATGTGAGGAGTAGAGCGAGACAGAGGGTCTCATGTTTAGAATGAGGATATGAAAAGCACAGGATTATTATTTGTTCAAGAAGGAGGCAAGGAGAAAAAAACGAAGCATTTTTCCTAAGGCCCAGGAGCATTTACACCATTTTTATTCAGAAGAAAGGAATTATAACAAGAATGCTGAGGTGACAGTCGGGATGCTAATCATAGGATGAGGGTGAGCAGATTCAACTCCCAAAGACAGGCATGGGTGCTAATTTGGAGAGAGTTGGTACTGTGTCCTTAGGGATGCATTTCCCTAGGATGTGAGCTCCAGGCCGAGGGACATCAATGTAAATTCAATAACAATTGTCATGACCACCAACTCCTTTGTTCACTGTAGAACATCTCCCAACCAGCTGGTTGGTTCATCCCAGCCAACCCACCATACTGATTGTAGGCTGAGATAGCTCAAAGCAGGCTGGGAGAAGTTCCATCAACCTGGGTCCTGGAGTGGAGCCTACAGTGAGCAGCCAGGAAAGGGTGGATGTGGTCAGTAAGCTATGAAAGACTAACATACAGCAGACAAATCCAGCTACAGGCACCCTTAGGTTCAGGCACATGACTGTCAACCCTAGAGGAATACAAGAGAACCAGGCTCATCATGGAATTGTGGGAAAGGCAAAGAAATATGGAATCTTCCAGGAACATGACCATTTTCTCTCCCAGTTTTCAAAGAATGCAAGGTGGAACCTGTTGGAGGACGAGGGCCCACTTGTTCGTCCTGGCCGCCCGGCTAGCTTACACCTGAAATAACCACACAGAAATTGTATTAATTAAATCACTGCCTGGCCCATTATCTCTAGCCTCTTATTGGCTAGCTCTCACATCTTGGTTTAACCCATTTCTATTAATCTGTATACCACCACGAGGTCGTGGCTTACTGGGAAAACGTCAGCATGTTTGATTCTGGCGGCTCCATAGCGGTTCTCTCACTCTGCTTTCTTTCTCCCAGAATTCAGTTCTGTCTTCTCCGCCTACCTAAGTTCTGCCTTTTCAACTAGGCCAAGGCAGTTTCTTTATTCATTATCCGATGAAAGCAACACACAGACAGAAGAAACTCTGATACCAGGAACCAGTGGCCGTGTTCCACATAGCTGTCATGTTTTAGCCAGATCATGGTGGTTCCACCTTAAAGACACCACACATGAGTGAGGTGAGTGTAATTCATCTGAGCTACTGAATGTTTTTCCCTTGTAGAAGGAACTCAGGGCTGGGGTTATGGAGTGGTCAGCAAAGTGATTGCTCTGCAGATTGTGAGGACCTGAGTTCAGTGCCCCAGATCCCATGGGGAAAAGTCAGGAATTGAAATATTCTTGTAATCCCAACACTGGAGAGGAAGAAATGGGAAGATCCCTGAAGCTCAGTCAAATCAGACATCTGACAGTGACCCCTGTCCAGTCCACACACCTACCAAAGTGGTCACAGGTCATCTTCCAGGCTTCCTCAGATAGCGCGGAGCCACACCACGTGATCTGGATCACATCTACACCCGCCAGGCAAGCGTATCACCTGAATATCTGAACCCTGCCAATAGCAACCCTCTTCAAACTTCTGCTTCACCACATCGCTTCTTTAGATTAGAAACTTAAGGTCAAGCCCAACTTTTCATAATGGCATTCAAGGCCTCTGACACAAGGCTAGTCCACAGGCTCCTTCAGGTTCCAAAGATCTCAACCGAAACTCAACGCCTTCATTTACCGTCTGCTCCCACGCCTATTTTAAAAACATCCTGGCAGGAACAAGGACATTCTAAATACATGCATAGACAGCACACGTATTACATGTATACTGCACACAATACACCACACAAACATGTACCATACACACATATACTACACAGACACTGAACATCTGTACACTATACACAACTGTCACATACATATACTACAGATAAACTGCATACACATACCCTAACATACTCTGTCACACACATAGACTACACATACACAAATTTTAAAATTTTCACATCAGTTTTATTTTCAATTCCCTTTTATCTCAGATTTCAGAATTAAAATATGTAATGCAATAAATATGTACATAGAGAACAAATATAAGGAACAAGTTTGTACTATTACCTTTAATGTCATTAACATTTTATGTGTTTAGTGTGTGTGTGTGTGTGTGTGTGTGTGTGTGTGTGTGTGCATGTATGTGCCACAGTGTTTGTGCAGTGTCAGGGGATAATTTATTCAAATAGGTTCTCTCCTCCTTCCATGTAATTCCTGGAACTGAATTCAGGTCCCCAAGCTCAGCAGAGATTCCTTTACCTGCCGAGCCATCTCTGCTCCCCTGTAACAGCGCTGTGATAGGTAGCTGGCGCCACGGTAGGTATTAGGACCTTAGCATGATTCTCAAATTTTGCTCTGTTTGGAAGAACACCTTTACCGTCAACCCAATGGGTTTATTGGGCTTTCTAACAGAGCCTAGGTGAGGGGTTGCTTACAGGGGTGTGGGCACTGTGGGCTGCAGCTAATAAGCTTTACCCGCCTGGGATGAGGGCTTCCCTGTAGCCTCCTGATAGAGCACTGGTCTTTCCTAGCCTATAGTACTCTAATCCTTCCCCCAGGCCACATGCATCCTTGCCTGGAGGTAGGGAACCACCTGATAAGAATCGCGTATTCTACGCTGAGCCTCTGTATTTGAGTGATGTAAACCATCAACCCACCAGGCTGGGATGATCTTTTGTCAGAGGGCACAGCTAAACTCCCCAAGATGACAGTTGCTTGTTCCAAAGGGCAGTTACACATGACAGGTTATCCCAAAGAACATGCTCTAACACAGAAGTGGTTTCATGGATATTTTTTTTTTAAAGTTACAAAACAAAAGAGTCATGAGCAAGACATTTTCCAAATATATTGATGGGAACACTAGACAGATGGGTTCCGGAAAAGCAAGACATCTCCATTATTAACCTCAGATGCTTTCTGATGGCACCTTAGCTATGGGCTGGCAGGAGCTAGTATTCTGTTAAGGCTTTACCTCCTAGTCACAAACAAGTCAGACGCAGAGATTCTCCATGGATGCCTATTAAAGGGATGATAGATAGCTCAAGGTGACTTATCTCCTGGTTAACAACACACTAGATTCACAAAATTTAATTGGGGTGGCTCCCTTACGGTTAAGAGGTTCAGTCCATTATCACCGTTATGGGGAGCATAGCATCATATAGGAGCTGAGAGCTGAGAGTCCTACATTTTGCAGGTAACAGGAACCCGACTGAGACACTGGGTCTTATCTTGAGCATAGGAAACCTCAAAGCCTGCCCCTATGGTGACATACTCCTGCTCCCTATGAGATTATGGAGGGCCAATTACATTCAAACTACCACATTCCACTCCCTGGCCTCCAAAAGCTTCTAACAGTATCATAATGCAAAATGCATTTTTTTCTAGCTCCAAAAGTCCCCATAGTCTATCACAGTCTCAACAATTTTCTAAAGTCCAAAATTCAAAGTCTCTTCTGAGATTCTGAGACTCTGCAATCTCTTAACAACTGTAATCATCTGTAAAAATCAAAATCAAAAAGCAGATCACATACTTCCAACATATAAAGGCACAGGATATGCATTACCATTGCAAAACGCAGGGAAGGGAGCATAGTGAGGAAACACTGGACCAAAGCAAGACCAAAAACCGGCTGGACAAACTCCAAACTCTGCATCTCCACGTCTGATGTTAAAACGATCTTCAGATCTCCAGCTCCATTCAGCTTTGTTGACTGTGACACACTTCTCTTTCTTGGGCTGGTTCCTCTCCCTGTTAGCAGCTCTCCTTGGCAGCTATCCCATGGCTCTGGCATCTCTAGCATTCTGGGCTCTCCAAGGCAATCCAGTGTCAACTTCATGGCTTCATGCAATGGCCTCTCTACTAGGCCTCCATTCACAGACACCCCTGACACATGCCTGGCCTCAGTGGCTTTATCCCATAACTCTTTTTTCCATTCTTAACTCTAAAGCCAGAACCACATGGCCGAAGCTGCCAAGTTCTGCTGCTTGCTGAGGCTGGGACATGGCCCCCTCGTTTAATTACATCTTCACCAGCTTTCTGTCTTCCACTGCCTAAAGCTTGGCTGTCCTGAAACTTGCTCTGTAGACCAGGCTGGCCTCAAACTCAGAGATCCTCCAGCTTCTGCCTCCCCAATGCTAAGATTAGAGGTGTGTGCCTCCCCATAGCTGACTCCACAAAATGTCCTTTTCCAGCGGGTTAGAGCTGTGCTTGGCACATAGTCATGGTTCTGTATTTAACTGAATCATTACTGAGATGAACTGAATCATTAATGAGATCTAAAGCATGAAGGTTTGGTTTAAGTAAGACACGAGGCTTTGATATGAAAGCAGTCATACAAAAACAAGGCTAACAGGAAAGCAAAATGCCATCGAAGTCACCAAGAACAGCGTGGTTTTTACTTAAATATGCCAAGGCAAAATACAGCTCTCGGTTTCTAAAGGATATGTGTGTTTCATTGGTTGGTCTGTTGGCTGGGGACCTAGAGTTGTTGCCAGGGACAACTGATTCTTCTTCTTGGTTCTCATTAATAAAAGTTTCTTGGAGAACACAATTAGAAATAGAAACAGAGATAGCTTGGTGGAAAGGAAGGATGCTCCCTAGAATGAGAGTGGACAAGTGAGCAGAAGACAAAGCAGAAACTCACCCCGAGGTGCCCGTTAAGGGTCCCCTCTTCTCTGCTTGTATTTCGAAGGCTTGTCCATGCACCCTCTGTCCTAAGAAGCAGCCCGGGTGAGGAAGGGCGTCTAGTCTTTTGCAGACTGAATTCTTTTATGTATTCATTTGGATGTTTCAGCTCAGGTTCCTAATTTCCTGCTGCAGGATCACTTGACTGCCTGTCCCCAAATCCCAGGCTTTACTTCAGGTGTGTACCATTACCCACAGAAAAGTGCGTGTTCTGATGAGCCCTCACAGGGCTCCAGGAACCAGGCTGAACCCCCTTAGGGCATCTTCTTATCATGTTATTAAAAGAGGATTACTCCAGGAAATTCCAGAAGGAGGATAGTTGTGTTCCTACGTGTGTTTCTTTTCTCTAAATCAAAGTATTTCTATGAAGAAGGGAGTTCTCCTCTCTCTCTTTCTCTCTCTCTCTCTCTCTCTCTCTCTCTCTCTCTCTCTCTCTCTCTCTCTCGTGTGTGTGTGTGTGTGTGTGTGTGTGTGTAGGTCAGACATCAACACTAGGTGTCTCCCTCCACTCTCGACCTCACTCTTTGAAGCAGGGTCTCTCACTGAACCTGCACTTTGCCAATTAGGGCAGGCAAGCTGGTCAGCAAGCTCCCATGATCCCCCTGCCTCTACCTCCCCAGCGCTGAGACTGTAAGGCACTGGGGTCACACCAGGTCCTCATGCTTGTGTGGCAAGCACTTCACAGTGAGTTATCTTTGTAGCTCCTCAAGTCTGGCTTCTTAGGAAACTCCATCTAAGACTTTAAGTGACAGGCAGCCAGCTCCAAAAGGTTGCTTTCTCCTGTCAAGTGAGGACTGTTGAGGCCGCAGCTCTAGGACTAGAACACCCTGAACCGGGCACCAGGCTTGTCAGTCACAGTTGGTGGCTAGGGAGCTGCCTGTCCATCATGATTTGGGGGAAGGCTGAGGAGTGGGCCTGCAGAGCCTCAGATGTCAGAGTCAGACATTTATTGTGTTCTGCAGGTGAGCCCTGTGCTCACGGACCTGGTGACGAACTGCCACTCTGCCTTCTGGTCAGAGCAGGGCAGGCCATTTCTTTTGCAGAAACCCTCTGTGATCAGACAGCATGAAGACCAGTGCTCAAGGGGGTCATGACAGTTCTCATGGCTAAACGTCAGAACTGCAGACTCTGGGCCTTTTCTAGCAATCTCAGTCAGTCCTGGAAGCGAGTGCAGAATTCCCCGGACCCAGTGACGGACACTTCCCAGCCTTTGTTCTTACCATCTGTACTTCACCTGTTTGGGGACACTGAACACTTCACCTGGCCGGGGACACTGCACACTTCACATAGCCGGGGACACTGCGCACTTTACCTGTTTGGGGACACTGTGCACTTCACCTGACCGGGGACACTGCGCAGTTCTCTATTTTCAATACCGCAATCTCCCAAGACTCTGTGAGCAAATGGCTCACAGCACTATCAGGATTCAGGTACCTGAATTACCAAAGAAAGGGCCTCCTGTTTTATGCCACCAAGGACTGGCACATATCCTTCCAGGGGCTGGGAGTACCTGGGCCAGGTCGCTATACCCACCAGCAGGGCTGTCTGTTCCCCTAGCAGGCCCACAGGAAGTGCTGCAGATGCTAAAGCGACACAATTTTATTTGCTGGCAAAAGTGGCCCACGCCCGGCTTAGTAAACACTAAGCGCTGACTGTGACTAGGTGTATATGAGCACCCAAGACACCTAAGCCCCGCGCAGTCTGACCCTCTACAGACAGCCCAGGAAAAGCCATCAAGCGATGCTATTCCACGGAGGACCGCACGAGGGAGCTGTAGCCCAGCGGAAATGAAGGTGACTGCAAGCGCCGCAGGGCAGAGGCCAGATGCAGCTCTCCGTGGCCGCTGATTCATCCCCAGGCCCACTTCCCTTTGGCCTTAACTGGGATGATGAGTTTACCGCACAGAACATGAACTTACAAGTTCTCCCAGAGTGGAGAAGGAAAACTTGCAACATCTTTTAGGAGAGTGACTATCGTGGGATAGCCACAACCCAGACTCTCCAATTCTAGGACAAGGGCACAGGAACTGATTCCCACGGCAAGATTGGGGGAGTTCCTGCAGCCAGCAGGCCTTCCTCAGGGCCTCACTCCAGGATAAGATCATTCACACAGATCAGCTAACCACATTGCTAATTGCCTGTCAGATTTTCAAGTTAAACAAACAAACCCCTCCAAAATATCTCACATAGATTAGTTGGCAGAATGCTTGCCCCTTAAGAGCAAAGCCCTAGGTTGGATCTCCGTCCAGCACCTCATAGAGCTGGGTGTGGTGGTGCAGGCATGTAAGCCGAGAACTCAGGAGGTGAAGGTAGCGTGATCAGAAGTGCAAAGTCATCCTCGGCAACCTAGCGAGTTTGAGGCTAGCCTCGGCTATGTGAGACCCTGCCTCAAAAAAAAAAAAAAAATTTATATATCCGAAAAGCCCTTCCTTAATTGTTCAACGGACAGATAGACACAATGCCCTCACCATAGAATGACAGAAATCTTGGAAGGAACACTTTGATGTTGACAAGGCTACCTCCATTGTAAACCAGCAGACAACTCTATACTCCCAGTGTCCCTCCAAAGGGCTTGTGAGAGCCCAAACCACTGGGGCCACCATTGGCACCACTTCTTCACTCTGAAAGTATTCAGCGTCTTCCTCTGCAGCCATATTTAAGACAGAGACAAGAACAAGCACGCCCCCACCTCCACCTTCCCTGCCTCATTCATTGAGATCATGGGAGCAGTAAGCCTGTGCTGGCCCCTGTCTCCCCTGTCTCCCACTTTGAATAGGGACATGCTGAGTCCAGCACACCTTACCACACAAGGGTGTGGCAAGACAGAATGGGAAAATGCTTGAGTTTTCAGTGGGCCCCACTCCTTTCAAGGAAAGGGGCCAAGCACTCACCCTCACACGATGTGTCCTCCCCAGCCCTCACCTCAGTTTCTGTGGGGGCCACCATGAGAGACAACATGGAGTTTTCTCCATCACTCTCTCCAGGACCTGCAACTGACCTTACCTACACTGGCCTGGAAACAGCACCAAGTCCCAGGACCCCTGGTTCCTTCTCAGCCTGCCTACTGCTTTGACCTGACAGTGAGACATGCTGTTATATTTATATTTAATATAAAATAATGTATTATTTTAAATGCTTTAAAATATAAATAAATTTAAATAGTTTTTAAATATTTTAAAATATAAAAATAATTTATTACTTTTTAAAAAATTCATTTGTTTAGGTGGTGTCTTAGTTACTGCTCCATTGCTGTGAAGAGACACCATGACCCCGGCAGCTGCTAAAAGTAAAATAATTTGTTTAATGGCAGGACTGCTTGGAATTTCAGATGCTTAGTCCATGACCATCATGGCAGGAAGTATGGTGGCAGGGAGGCCTGCAACTGAGATCTTAAATCCTGATCTGCAGACTGGCAGGGAAAGAGAAAGAGAGCAAGACTTTAGAAACCTCAAAGCCCACTCCCAGTGCCATACCTCCTCCAACAAGGCCACACCTCCCGATCCTTCCCAAATAGTTCCACTGACCGGAGACCGAGCATTCAGACATGTGAGCCTATGGGGACCATTTATATCCAAATGACCACAATTAGCATACTAAATAATATCTTTTTACTTATTAATTAATTACTAATACAGAATCTTCCCCATAGTCATTTCCTTCGAACGGAAGCATTTCACCCTAAGGGGAAGCTCATTAGACCCAGGAAGTTCTAAAACAAGACTATGAACACTTCTAAATGTTCAGGAGATCCTTTCCCTCCCCTCGGTTATAAAAGCAATAAAGGCAGCGGAGAAGAGGGGCCTCTCTGGCGTGCAGAACCAGCTGTGTGCCGTGAGCTCTCCACCTCCAGCTCTCCTGAGATGTCAGCCACACTGGGGTGGCCTTTGGTGATGCAGCTGCCTCTGAGTCACTTCTGTTCTTGTAACTCTTCACCCATGATCCTTTGGGTGACCCCAATAAATTCGTTGGTTCACCAGCTTGGACTTTAGTGGTATCATTCCTTTGTTCTGTTCTCAGTCATCTCTCTTGGGTGAGTAGACACTTGTTCATCACTCCCTAGGGACAGTGTCACACAGAGGCCTCAAGTAGACTGGGCTGGCCTCAGACTCCTGTGTACTTCAGGATGACACTGTGCTCCCAATCCTCTTGTCCCTACCTCCCAAGTGCTGAGATTACGGAACTAGCCAAAACAATCAACCCCTCGTCAATGTGACACATAAACACATCACTTTTTTTTTAAAGATTTCATTTTTTAATATTTATTTATTTATTATGTATACAATAATCTGTCTGTGTGTCTGCTTACAGGCCAGAGGAGGGCATCAGATCTCATTACAGATGGTTGTGAGCCACCATGTGGTTGCTGGGAATTGAACTCAGGACCTTTGGGAGAGCAGGCAATGCTCTTAACCGCTGAGCCATCTCTCCAGCCCCAACACATCACTATTAAAGTATAACATTTCCTTTGCTGTGCATCTCCAAGATTCTATGTTAATATAAATATAAAATATAAAACATTGTTAACCTTAAAAGTCCCATAAGAAGCATTCCCAGGCCGCCGGAGGCCACGCAGCTCAGACAGTCAAAAGACATCCACAGGGTAAGCTGGGTTCTCTCGGTCCAGCCTGCCTGAAGCATCCACATGCCTGCCCAGCACCTTGTGGTGCCAGGAAGATGGGTATCAGTATATTGAGTACGTGGTGGGGAAATGGGAGAGAAAGAGAGGCAGAATGGTTCGTGTGCTGTGTTATCAGGCATGAAGAAGTGAGGGTTGGGAGGAAGGGGCTGATGTTGGCAGCCTGCTTGCCAGCCAGGACCAGGGTGATATCCAGGCCTGGGCTGCTGCTGGGGCCATGTCTGGGTCCTTGGTTCTGCAGCAGCCAGGGTCTGTGTTGATGTCCACTGAGGTGAGGGCTGTGCGGATGACTGGGGTCAGGTCTGGTCAAATACCCGAGTCCATGTTGGTCTTTGAGGGCCACGCTTCCACTGGGGCCATGCTAATCTGGGTGACCTGTGCTGACACCTGGGGCCATGATGACATCCAAGTACGGGCCATGTCTGGGTCGATGGCCCCACCTCAACCATGGCCTGATATCTGTGACTCCTGCTATCACCGAAGGCCATGCAAAGACCCAGGGTCTGAGCCATCACATGAGGCCAGCCGGGGATCTGAGGGTCATGTTGCAGCCAGGGCCATACTGATCTGAGTGGCCTGAGCTGCCACAAGGTACCATGGTGATGTCCAGGCCTTGGATGCAACTGAGAACCATGTCTCTGTTGGTGGCCCTACTGTAGCCAGGGTCTGTGTTAAAGTCTATGGCTCATGATACCATTGAAGGCTATGCTGATGCCATGGGTCTGGGCTGCCCCCTGGGGCCATGTTGGTGTCTGAGGGCCTTGAACCAAACCAATGACTCAATGCAGCGAACATTTCCCGGGTGGAATTGATTGGATCAAAGGGGGATACTGCATGACTTGCAGCAGCTCCAGATGCCACCCTCTGCATTTCTTGCATCATTTTGACCTCCCAAACTCCCCTGAGAACATCCAAGTAGGTTCTGAGCACTCAACGTTTTTTCCAGCTCAACGTTCCAAATGCATTCACAATCTTAAAAAAAAAAAAATTAACATGGTCATGCCTGTCATCGCAACAACCCCACTGCTGGTGGCAATTTCTGTACTAGTTTGCTCTCTGCTTCTGTGGTAAATGTTCGGGTCAAAAGCAACTCAGGGACGGAAATACTTGATTTGGCTTATACTTCCAAGTCAGGGCAGGAGCTCCAGCAGGAATGAAGCAGAAATGGAAGCTGCTTACTGCTTTGCCTCCTCACTCCGCTCAGATCCCTTTCTGGTCCAGCCTAGGACTCTGTCTAGAGATGCACTGTGCACAGTGAGCCGGGCACTTTGACATCAATCAGCCATCAGGAAAATGCTTCCTAAGCATGCCTGCCAGGCAGTCAGCTTGAGTCAAAACCTCAGTCAAGACTCCCTCAGATAGTTTTGGCTACATCAGGTTGACAGTTGAAGCTAAGTGGATCTCCCTCACGCTGTCTCTTGTGTGGTTCATTTCCAGCTTCCATCACCGTTTACAATGTGCAAGAAAGCCAAGGCCAAACGATGAGCACCAGGATGGCGCCCTCTCTTGTAGGGAGGTAAAGGACATAGACACGACAAACCCTGTTATGGAAGCTTGAGGCTCTCTAACAAATGGAAATAATTCACTCTCATGGGTTGGAAGAGTCTGTGTCTAGGAGCCTATGTGATCCCTATGTGATCTTTTTTTTTTTTTTTTTTTTTTTTTTTTTTTTTTTTTGGTTTTTCGAGACAGGGTTTCTCTGTAGCTTTTTTAGAGCCTGTTAGAGCCTGTCCTGGAACTAGCTCTTGTAGACCAGGCTGGCCTCGAACTCACAGAGATCCGCCTGCCTCTGCCTCCCGAGTGCTGGGATTAAAGGCGTGCGCCACCACCGCCCGGCTCCTATGTGATCTTTATATTCAGCACAATCCTTAGTAGAATTAAAAAAAAAATCAGTCCTCAAATTGGACAGAATCCAGACATACAGACCAATGAAATAAACCGGGAGTCCAGATGAAATCCTTATGGCTCTGGCCAGCTGGTTCTCAGTAAAGGAACATGCACATTCAGTGGGAAAGAACAGTTTCTCCAACAATTCACATGGAAACAACTGGAGCTCCACATCAAAACAAATAAATCTGAATCCTCCGCCTCATACCATGTACCAAAAAAACCCCCTCTAGATTAATGATACACATTGAAGCTAAAAATCACAAAACCCTTAGGAGCAAAGCATGAGATAATTTCCATTACTTAGTAATGAAGACAAGGAGGATCAGTTCTTTCTCAACATACAGAAAATAGATTGATGGGGACTGGAGGTGGCTTACTTGGTACCTGACAGACAGGAGAACTGGAATTTGGGTCCCCGGCATCATCTGGGATAGCAAATGTCTATAATCCCAACACTGGGGGAGTTGGGGCAGAGACAGGTGCACACCAAGAACTAATTGGCTGGCCAACTAGCTTAGACAACTTGCTGAGCACCCAGGAAAGCCCACTGCATGGCCTCAGGCTTGGATGTGGGAGCTCACACGCACCCTCTCAGTGCTTATGCTTGCTTGATTTGGTGTGGGCTTTCTCCACCAGTGCAGGTGACAAAACCTCCCACTGGCTGGGAGCCAGGGCAAGTCGACGTGGGTGTCTCTGGATGTGGCCACACTCTGGCTGACTGCCATGCCCATGACTCCTTCTCTTAGATCCTGCTTAGGTCCGTCTGCGGGAGAGAGAGAGCTTGGGATTCTACCAACCTTAAAATTCAAACATGGCTCCTTGAAGCTCTGCTTGTCCTTCCATGAAGCACACATGGAGAGAAGGTTTGAACAGGAGTGGTCACTGACAGAGACCTCTCCAGAGGCAGTGACTTTCATGCCATCTGAGGGAGTCAGCTGCCTCAAGAAATAGGTACATCCTTCCCCAAGGCAATTGTCACACAAGAAACACTGATTTTCCTCAAGACCCACATCCATTGTGATGGTTAATATTGCCAACTTGGTAGGACTTAGGATCACCTAGGAGAGAAACCGAGGGGTATACCTGTGAGGGACTGTTGAGATAAGGCTAGCCTCTGGGCACGTCTTGAGGGCTTAGTGAGAAAAAGCCAGGCTCTGGGCACACCTGTGAGGGAGTCCCTGGATGACGGTTGTAGAGGCAGAAAGATCCAATTGAGATGTAAGCAGAGCAACTCTATGGATAAAGGGAGCTATTGAGAGGAGACAGCTAGCAGAGTCAGAGGGTTCATGGCTCTCACCACTTTGGCTGTGGATGCAGTGTGAGCAGCTGCCTCGCATTCCCGCCGCCATGATTTCCCTGCCGTGACAGTCTACACTCTTGGTGAGCCAAGAGAAACACTTTCTCTTGATTCTCTTTTGTTGGGGTATTTTATCACAGTGCTGAAGAAAGTAATGAACACACCCACCATCCTCTTAGTTTCTAGAACTGTAGGGCTTAAGCCCAGCAGGTCTGTAAAGGCGGGGTGCAAAGTATGACTCATGAGGAGGGGTACCGCATTCTCAAAGAACTCCTAGAGATGTCCCTTCCACATGAGCACAAATCCAGGACACATATGTGGGAGAGTACACTAAGGACAGAGGGAAATGGAAGAAAGGACATACAATGAATTAATTACCTAAGTGTAAAGCATTAGTTATGTCTAGAAAGAAATACAATGGAAATTACATGATGTTTGGCTTAATGATCTTTTCTCAGCTATGACCTAAAAAGAACAGATAACAAAAAAACAGACAACAAAAGAAATGTTGGATGAGCTGGACTTCATCAAAACTAAAATGTTAATGTCTCAAAACAACCACCCAATATAGTGAACGGCAATCCATGGAATGGGAGAGAGCATTTGCAAAGCAGGTGTCTGCTGTGTGCTGCCTTCAGTGCACAGACTTCATAAATTCTCACAACTCTACAAGAAAACCCAACAGTCCCATCCAAAAACAAGCAAAGCAATACCAAACTAAACAGCAAGAAAGGAAAAGAGACATGTCTCCTAAGAAGGTCTACACATATCTGAAGCACACGAAAAGATATCCGGGGCATTCATCACCTAGAAACCGAATAGTCAGAAATAGGCTGCTGCACATCCAGGAGAATAGTTACAATTAACACACACACGTGTGTATGCATGCACACACACAACAAACAACAACAACAACAGGAAACAATTAGCATTTGTGAGATTGGGCAGAAATCACCTATTTACTTTCCAGCCACAGGACCGGCTTCACCCTTCCCTAGAGTCCCACATTCCCCTGGGGGGGAGTAGCAAATATTCCCTGACTGTGATCAAACACTTGACCTGAGCCATCTCAAAGGAGGAAGCGTTTATTGTGGCTCACATTTTGGGAGTGCAGTCCCCCATGGCGGGGAGGCTGTGATGGCAGGAGTGTGACGTAGCTGGTCACGTTGTACCCAAAGACAGGAACCAGCAAGGGAGATGCCGGTACTTAACTCCCTTCCTTCTGTTCATCCAGCTGACGACCCCAGTCCATGCGCTATGCAGCCCATGGTCCAGGAACTCCCTCATAGACGTACTTAGAGGTTTCTCTCCTAGGCAATTCTGTATCCTGTCAAGCTGACAAACAGTATCAACTGTTAAAGAAAGGAAGCTACTTACAGTAGACACATTGCCAGATGCCTCTTTCCCTCATTTAATTCTTTCAACAATTAACTATGGGAAGCTCTTTCACCTGGTTTTAGAGATTAAGAGAGTGTAAGTGACTTGCCTGAGGATACACGGTGAAGGAATATAGAAGGAACAGAGTGGTCCCTGCTCCTTTAGTGTCTAGAGGACCTCATGTCTTACAAGAATCCATGGATAAAGGTCTCTAACAGTGGGGCATTAGCCGTCGGGAAGGCATAGAGTTATTTGGGATTATAGTCCTCCTGCCCAAACTTCCTCTTGGTGGGTGTTTCATGGTAGAACAGAGTTTCAGGGAGCCACATTGGAATCTAGAAGGTAGGTAGACTCCCAGGCTCTCTTCTCTGCGAAGAACAGGTCCAGGCAGGATCTAAGGGAGGGAGTCCCAGCATGAGAGTCAGCCAGGGCTTGGCCACATCCAGACACACCCACCTCCACCTGCCCTGGCTCCCAGCCCAGGGAGGCTCTGCCAAACCAAGCAAGAGTGGTGAGAGGGTGCCTGTGAGCTGCCACACCCAGGCCTGAGGCCACACAGTGGGGCTTCCTTGGTTAGTATTTACATAGATCCTTTCCGTCTCCCCTCCAGCCCTCAGGTTTACCCAGCACATGGAGAACATGACATACCACACACACATTATACCCACACCAAACATGCACACATATGCATGCACACCATACAACACAAATGCATACACACATATACAAACTACACATAATCATATATACCACGCACACTTACATGTACACCACACCTTACACACCCAACAGCTGCACACACACACTCTATACACACACCAAGCATGCACACATATGCACACCTTACAACACACATGAATAAACACATATACCACATGCACACATATAAAAACCACACATAACCATACATGCCACACACACACACCACACCATACCTCACACACCCAACACTTGCAGGCACACACACACACATCCCATCCCACACATCTCCATTAAGAGCACATACTGTGACACTCGTATTCATACATCTAACAAACTGGCATGTGTCTGTCTGTGTGTTCACATGTGGCAGCTATCTCAGGCTTAGATCCATGACTATGCGTGCAAATCCATAGATATTCTCATGAGTAAAATTAGATCACAGTGGGACCTATCTGAATGTGGATGGTATCCAAACTAACAACTCTCAGTCTGCACACCCTGGGATGGTTAAATTTGATTGGATCTGGAACCAAGGCAAGCTGCTGAGCACACATGGAAGCGTTTCTTGACTTGGAAGACCCACTCTAACTGATGGTGGCATCTTCCTGTGGCAGCCCAGAGGAGAAGAAGTGGAAGAAGGAAACTTTTGCTTTTGCCCGCTTGCCTTGCCTCTTGCAGGCAAGTTCATCTACTCTGTTGCTGCTGCTCCTGCTACAGCGGGATTCCTTTGCTGATATTAGAACCCAGCCATTCTAGTTTGCTTTTTGCAGCTGTCATATAGCACTGACCGAAACCAACACAGGGAGAAAAGGGCTTGTTTGGCTTAAAGGTTATAGTCCATCTTTGATGGAGATGAAGCCTGGCTTGCTCTTTGCATCTGCTTAGCTAACTCTGTACAACCACAGCGGGTGAAGCTCTCCTCCATCAGTTGGCAGTCAAGAAAACTCCCCACAGCATACCCATAGGCCAATCTGATGGAGGCGATTTCTCAACTGAGGGTCTCTCTTCGCAGAAGACTCTTGTTTGTACCATGTTGTCAGAAATTGGCACTAGCCTCTCTGGGCTTCCAGTTTGGACTGAAGACCAGTGACTCTCCAAGAATCTTTTAGGTCTTCAGTGCCATATTGGGACTAGAGGTATTCTGCCTTCTGGATTGAGCAACTATGGGATCCTTGACCTCTCCCGTGTGAGACAGACATTGTTGAACTACCCAACCATATCATGTAAGCCAATCTAATTAACCCCCCTTTAATCTATATTCACTCTTTCACTTTTGTTCCTCTGAAGAATTCCAATACAAACCCCCACTTCTGTGGGGATGGAACGGGCTAGGCTGGGGCCTAGGAAGGGGAAGAAGAGCCAGAGAAAGGTGAGATGCTGGTGGATTTGGTTTGAATGGGAAATGTCCCTCATAGGCTCATGTGTTTCAACATTTGGTCCCTGGGGGGATGTTGTATGAAAAGGTTGTAAAGTCTGGGGGGGGGGATGAAGATGAGACACCTCCCTGGAGGAACTGGGTTATTGGGACCAGACCTTCCTTCTGGTTTTATAGTCACCGCCCACTTCCTGTTCACTCTGCTTTCTGACTGTGGATGCGATGTGACCAGTTGGCTTCTGGCTCCAGCTCCGACCTTCCTCACCTGCTGCCATATTGTCTGCCATGCTAGACTAAACCTGTTGATCTCGGAGCAGGAGTTAGCGTTATCAGGGCATTTCAACACAGCAACAGGAAATTAACCAATGCAGTAGCAGAGTCCCTGTGGAGGAGGGTGGGTCTGCCCAGGGCTCTTCCAGAGAGTTCCCGGATGCTCCAACTAACACCCAAGATTCACATGGCGCACCTCTGTCTCAGCAACTCAGTGAGTGTCAGAGACATAAGCACATTTGGATCTTTGTACAATGAATTTATTTAATTACAAAACATTTACAGACTACGTCAATTTCATTATCTGCAAATTGCCGAGTAGTGGCAATTTCCCTTGATAGGTGGCCAAAGCCAACACAGGTTCTTTGCTCTAATCTTAATTGCTAATATTAGCTCTTAGATCACGCATTATACATCGGGTCATAATTACATTTCTACATAGGTTACAGAATGGCTACAAACACATTAAAGAGTTGAGTTTTAAAAAGCCTTTTTGGAAGCAGAAGACACACACACACACATACACACACGCATGCACACATGCAAACACACACACACACAGAACCAAGTTAAAGAGCCACAGAGTCAAAGTCAAGCCTCAGGGTTTATCCAACAGCAAAGGTGAGGTGTAGGACCCAGTCCAGACAGATGAGCAGTGGACAGGCAGACACCAGTTCAAGTAGGCTATATCTGCAGCAGGGGTCAAGCTGGGACAGTCAGGAGCTCCCTGCTTGCAGTCCCTTGATGCACACGCAGAATGTCAGGTGACAGATTGAAAGGAGCCATCTCCACAGCAGTGTTGGATATCATCTTTGCGGTGTTAGGGGTCCAAGTGAGAATGTTGCACCCTCTTCAGCCTGATGAGCTCAATGAGTTCTCAATGGTTTCACTGAAAGGGTTTAAATATGTCCTTGTGCTTATATGGTTCCATCCCAGTTACCTTTCTGTAGCTGTGATAAATAAACATCAGGACCAAAACAACTAGGGAGAAAAGAAGCTTATTTCACCATACAGGCTACAGTGCATCATCAAGGGAAGACAGGGCAGGAACTCACAGCAGGAGCCAGCAAGCGAGAACTGAAGCAGAGCCCACGAAGGAGCCATGCTTGCTGGCTTGCTCCCCACGGCATGCATAGCTTGCTTTCTTATAGCACCCAGGACCACCTGCCCAGGAGTGGCACTGCCCACAGTGGGCTGAATACTTACATATCAGTCATTAATCCTTACAACACCCCACAGACTTGCCCATGGACCAGTCTGATGGAGGCATTTTCTCACTTGAGGTGCTCTCTGCCCAGGGGACTCTAGTTTGTGTCAAGTTGGCAAAAAACAAAACAAACAAACAAACAAAAAAACCCTCAGTAGTATGTAAGCCAAGACTGCTCTTTTGTTCCTGGCCACCCAGAACTGAGTAATCACACAGAAACTATATTAATTACAACAGTGCTTGGCTAAAGACTCAGGTGTATTTCTAGCTAGCTCTTACATCTTGAATTAACCTAGTTCTATTAATCTGTGTATCACCATGAGGCTGTGTCTTACCTAAGGTTCTGGCTGGTGTCTTTCTCCTTCGGCAGCTACACAGTCTCTTTGACTACACTTACTCTCACTATATATCTCTGTTTGGATTTCCTGCCTGACTTTACTCTTCTAAGCCATTGGCTGAAACAGCTTTATTCGTTATCCAATAAAAGCAACACATATACAGAAGGAAATCCCACATCAGTAGTACAGGTTCCAATCTACTGTGATAAGATTATAGGGAAACACTCTTTACTTTTAGGAACGTCAAAGCAATTCAGGATAGCCAAACCACCAGTTTGGCTTTTCTTTCTCTGCCTGAAAGCCCAGGGTGCATTCATAGAAGAAAGCACACAGCCCCAAAAGGGGGGGGGGCGGTGTGATGTCATTTAGAGGAGGACAAACTATTATATTGAGAAGGGGCACCAGTTGTCCCTAGAAGGAAAAGAGATTAGCCCAGGGCCACTGTTAGCTGGTATGGACTTACCACCAGAGATGAATCTGGGCCCAAGTTAGAAGTTATGTGAACCGAATATTTGTTCTGATAGGGCACAGCTCTATTTAGGTCTCCATTGTTGTGGTAAACACCACAACCAAGAGCAACCTGGGGAGGAAAGCGTTTGTTTCAGTGTACAGCCCACAGTCCACCATGAAGGGAAGTCAGGTCAGGACCTCAGGCAGGAACTGAAGCAAGAGACCACAGAGGAGGGCTGCTTACTGGCTTTCTCCTCCTGGCTTGCCAATCTGATGGGGGCAAGGGGGCATTTTTTTGGTCATTAGGATTTCCTCTTCTCAGCTTGTGTAAAGTTAAGAAACTAAACAGCCCAGGTACTCATGACAGAAAAAACGCCATTGGGGTGTAGCTTGGTGAACCAGTGAGTTTAATTGAGGTTACACACAGGAGCATGGGCAACTCATGGGTGGCTTCACCACAGAAGAAAAAATTCTCTTCCCTGGCAACTTCTAACAGTCTACATCTTTGGGAAAGAATGTAGCCTTATTAGCGCCTCCCCTAGCAACCACCAACTATAAATCTTGGGGGGGGGCAGGCTCTCAAGAGCCCCTCTCTCCTCCATGATTGGCCCAGACTTGTGTAGGTTTCCTATGGGTAATCACACCTTTGAGCATCTAAGAGGGCAATGGCCATGCCATGCCTGGAGGACAGTGTCACTATGCCATGCTGTGGGCATGGGTAGATGATTGGGTCAGATAAAATGAGTCAGTATAGTCAACAGATTATACTTTGTCTAGCCTTGTGGAAGTTACACAATGTGAAGACCTGATGTCCATACACTGATGCATCATGACATGGCAAACACAGTCAAGATGATTAATACCTGGTATCCTGGTATGCACGATGGTAATCTTTCCTCTTTGCATGTTTCAAGAATGTAGAGGTGTTGGAGGAGAGAGCCACTTGTTGGTTCCTGGCCGCCCGGCTAACTTAGACCTAAAATAATCACACAGAAACTGTATTAATTAAATCACTGCTTGGCCCAGTAGCTCTAGCTTCTTATTGGCTAACTCTTACATCTTAATTTAACCCATTTCTAGTAATCTGTGTATCGCCACATGGCTGTGGCTTACTGGGTAAAGTTCCCAGCATCTACCTCCAGCCGCTCCACCGCTTCTCTCTGACTCCATCCTTCTTTCTCCCAGCATTCAGCCTAGCTTTTCTCACCTAGTTCTGTTCTTCCCTGCCATAGGCTCAAAGCAGTTCTTTATTCATTAACCAATAAAAGCAACACATAGACAGAAGGACCTCCCACACCACAGAGGCAGGGAAGATGGCTCAGTGAATGAAGTGCTTACCGCACAAGCTTTGAGTTCGGATCCCCAGCATCTGTGCAAAAAGCTGGATGTGGCAATACACACTTGTAACTCCGGTGCTGAGGAGGCAAAGGTAAGAGGAAGGGGCCTTTCTGTTTGCTGACTGGCCAGTCAAATCAAATTGGTGAGTTCAGTGAGATGCTTCTTCTAAAAAAATAAAGCAAGAAAAAAATAAGGCAAAGAATAACTAAGAAAGACATTTTACATCAATTTCTGACCTGTATACACATGCACGTACACACACAAACCCACTCAGAGAGGTTTTGTTTTAAAAGACACTGCAAATGTAAAACTGGCTAGTTAAGGCAACTGATGAAGTCACTAGGTCCCTTACAGATACAATCTCAACAGAAGATCTGCAGTGGTCACTGAGTTTGGGGAGAAGTTGAGGAAGAAGTTTAGTGTCTGGGAGCAGGAGCAGGAAGGTGTTGGGAAGGAAAGAGGAGAAATGGAAAGTGCATAGGATAGGATGGCAGGGGGCGAAAGGGAAGGGAGGCTGTTGGAGTAAGGTCCTTTGCCCAGAAACACATCAGCTGCCCACAGGGCAAGAACTGTTGTATTGGATAAGCCGCTGACATCCTAACAGGAATCCATTGGCAGCCAGCTTGGAGCAGGCCTCTGGTAGGTTGATAGTACAGGCTGTCCTACCCTGTTAGGAATTGGGGTCTCGTTTCAAAGGACAAGAGGATACTCCCACTTAAGCTACCTTGGTCTGAGCTGGTTGTGCATTCTGCCTGGGCTGAGAGTCAAAAGTGCTCCTGCTGGGGCAGGGGCTGCTGCTGTCACCTCTCTTCTGAATATCTATGTACAGAGCCATGCAGGGTTGTCCTTAGTTCTGGCCCCCTTCACTGAGCTGGGGTTGATGTCTCTGCCTTGTGACTCCAGTGTGGGGCTAGATCTCCATCTGTGGCACCAGGAATAGCCAATGGGGGTCAGGTTGGCTGTGCTTTAAGTCTTGGCTCTGCCTTATTTTGCTCTCTGGACTCAGATCAAGCAATTTCCTTGGCACTAAGCATTAGGATACAGTTCTTGGGGAGAGTGGCCAAGTTGGGTCCCCAGGACATTCAAGCCCAGAGACTCTGTTTTTCATGGACTCACTCACACATTTATTCCATGGGCCAGCCCCGGGGGAAGGGGAAGGGGCATGTTCTGAGGCCTTGACCACAGAAGAGAAGCCCACTCCAGGCTGGTCTTTCTCCAAGGACTTAGTGTTGGATACAAACACTGACTGGGTCCTTCTGTTCTCTTGGGCACTACAAGGTTGACTTTTAAAGGCTGAGGGCCAAAGGAACTGAGGAACCCTGAATAATTTCTCCAGCTGTTCAGTCTTAGTTGAGCCCTCCCAGGCCTAACAAGGCCCCTCTGATGAGGTTTCTCCCCCAAGGACACACCCAGAAGTTCAGTAGATTCAGGACACAGTTGGATCCTCTTTCTGTACAGCTCAAGTCTTGACCTGTCATTCATGGGCTGAGGGCATGACCTCTGAACCTCTTTTCCTCATCTATAAGATGAACCACTGATTGACTAATGCTCCCAGTGTTGGGAGCTGTGAACCCCCAGATCCTGAATTTTTTTGTAAACAACTTGTTTTTCCACTGATCTGAGTGCCTACAGCTGCTCTGAGCACGAGACCCTCAGGAGTTCCTAATGGCAGGGGAATGGTTTCTGGTGCGTTTGGCTGGGGCATGGCTATCCCTATATAAGCTGCCCCTGGACACAATAAAGGGGGCATTCTCTAGCCGGGTGGTGGTGGCACACGCCTTTAATCCCAGCACTCGGGAGGCAGAGGCAGGCGGATCTCTGAGTTCGAGGCCAGCCTGGTCTACAAGAGCTAGTTCCAGGACAGGCTCTAGAAACTACAGGGAAACCCTGTCTCGAAAAACCAAAAAAAGGGGGGGCATTCTTGGGGCATTCCTGTTTCAAGGATGACCCGTGTCTCTCTCTGTGTGTCTTTGTATGTTTCAATCTCTAGCCCCTTGCCCGGTTCATGAACTGTATGGTAGCACATAGAGTGCAGATGGGCATGGTGCACTACACCCAGTCTGTGCCTAGCTTACTGTAGGCAATGCTCATCTGGACCCTTGGAAGATGGCTGGCAGGTGGTTCGCTGGGCTAGACCCTGAAATCAGCACCTTGGGACAGCCATAGATGGACCTGAACACACACACACACACACAGTGTCCTTTTGTAAAGACTCCTTACACAGGCACACAGTCTCCATGGCAAACGGCAACACATGCCCTGAATTCAAGCACAATTTTCTCTGAACACCCTGTTGCTAAGAGCAGCCTTGGCCTGGCTCCCAGACACAGGGGCCCGACTCGCATCTTGCTGGCTGTGTGGGCTTCGGATTGGATGGTTCAAATCGGGTGAGGGGGGGTCATCTCTCATTGGGGGTGTGGAAAGCACTGCAGCAGACATGGTAAAGAGGATCTTGCAGGGACTTCCATCCATCTCCTGCCAAGATCCTTTTCTGGGACAGGGGCTGCTGCTCCCAGGGAGGCGCTCAGCCTGTTCTCCCTGGAAATCCATAAACTATCTGAGAAGGGAGATGAGGCTAGGGAATCCCCATTCCACAAAGGCTGACTCGGCACGTTGTTGGCCTAATCTGAGCTTGACTGTGAGCCATCAAGGAGATTCATAGGTTCCCAGGCTTCCCATAGCCTCCTCTGTCCTCCCTTTCAGATAGCAGGTCTTATGTTGGTGCTAGCATAGACAAACATCCCTGGCTACAGCATCCTTCCCTCACAGAGGACCACACTCATGCTTTCAACCCATCAGAAGGTCCTTGTCCTCCTCTGAGTCCAACCGTGAAGCATGGGCACAGGCATAGGGCTGAGCAGCTGATGCTTCCTGGCCAAGTCTACACCCACACAGGAGCAGGGTACTTAGCCTGGGGATGCCCACTGCAGTGGTATAACTGATGCCAGGAGACAACACTATAGGCCTGACTCCTTCTTCCATCTGACATCTGCTGTCCTCTTGGCCGTGGGGAGAAGGGACAAGACCCTGCTGTGGGAACCATGCCGTTTGGCTTGCCAACTCCAGTCATGCATGCCCCATTAGACAGACACGGCAAAGACTTCCCCACCTGAACTGGGTACACCTTCTCAGGTTCCAGAACCCCTTTCCTCGCCTCCCTCCCCCAGTCAGGCCCCTATTCAGAATAAGCCGTCTCCTTGTCTGGGCCGCCTAAAATCAAAGCCATTTGTTGCCTAGTGAGCTTACAAAGTAGGCATCTCCGCCATGTTTTATGGCCCCTTTCATTCCTTCCTCTACTGTCTCTCTCCTGGGACAACCTCCCCCCCCTACTCCATCTACTGCACACAAAAAGCCCATTCTGTCCTCTCTCTTTGAGACCAGTGTCACCCTGGAGACTGGCGCCTTCCAGCTTGGGCAGTCTTCTTTGCATGGGCCCAGCCCCCTGGCTCCCAGGCTGCCTGGAGTCCTGCCCAGTGACCCCAGCCCCCGCTCTGGCTTCCCTTCTGTGGCTGAAGTCTGACGTCCTCTGTTTTCTTGCAGTGTCCCTGCCAGCACGAGCCTGGCCCTACGGCCTCTGCTACCCTGGCAAATCCTTAGCAGCCCATACTTTGTCCCTGCCTGTCATCTGTACCAACATTTCTCTCTCCAGTCCTTCAGGGTTCCCAGAGTCAGGCCCCATGAGTCTCCAGCACCTGCTTCAAGCTCAGCCTTCGGTCACAACTTGTTGCAGATAAACACATTGCTCCTCAGAGAATATCATGTGGCTGTGTATGGTAGCCAAAGAGGGAGCATGGAAGCGCAGGAGGCATGATGGTACTAGACTGTGTATGTTGGTTATGGCTTCCAACTGTCTCACATGTTGACATATTAAGCCTCACTTCAAAATTAAAACCAAGGAAGCTCCCTGTGTTGGTTCTTTTGCTCATAGATGTGACATAAAACCTGATTTTGTTTTAAAAAAAACCAACCTAGAGAGGGGAGAGTTTGTTTCGGCTCACAGTCTGTGGATACAGTCCATCATGGTGCTGGAGTCTTAGCAACAGGAGCCGGGAGCAGCTGGTCATATCACACTCGCAGCCGGGAGGCAGGGGAGGATGAGAGCTGTGCACAGCCTGCTTTTTCTCTTTCCTGCAATTCAGGACCACAGAGCGGTGCGGCCCACGTTCACGCTGAATTTTCCCATAACAACAAACTTAATCTAGATAATCCCTCAGATATACCCAGAAGCGTGCCTCATCCGTGATGTTAGATTCCCCTTAAGGTGATAATCAGTATTTCATTCCAGTCCTTTGGTATGGGTCTTAACAGAATTAATCTATGATTGTGTCTCTTGGCTGGGAATTGCTGGGCTCAGCGGGGCAGTTCTGGGTGGAAAGGAGTCAGCAGAGCAGGGCTGTGGAGAGAGTCCCAGCACAGCTAGGGGGTTCATCTGCTTTACTGCTGGATCCCTCCTTCTTTGGTTGGTGCAATGTATGTTAAACATACAAGACCATGGCACAGAAAACTCTCAAGAAGGTGCTACTGAGGGCTGGAGAGATGGCTCAGCGGTTAAGGGCATTGCCTGCTCTTCCAAAGGTCCTGAGTTCAATTTCTGGCAACCACATGGTGGCTCACAACCATCTGTAATGAGGTCTGGTGCCCTCCTCTGACCTGCAGGCATACATGCAGACAGAACATTGTATACTAAATAAATAAATGAATTTTTTTTTTTTAAAAAAAGAAGGTGCTACTGACAACAGTTTAGGTGTCAAATTAGCTGTCGTCATTTCTTCCATCCATGTCTACTCTCAGGCCAGACCCTGGAGGGGATTCACTCAGCAGAATTGTTTACCCCGCTCTCCCCGCCACTCTCATGTCTTCTCCAGGTTGGGTCATAGCAGGCCAGGAGACAGGTGCAATGGAGCCACAGAAAAGTCAGCATCTTGCCTCCAACCACACAGTCAGTGCCAAGGGACCTCAGATGCCATGCCCCCTAGGCAGTATTTAGTGTGGTCAGCTCATTACCCACCATTAAGGCAATCTAGCCAGGACTTGACTCAGTCCTACCTACCCCAACTCAAATGCAACCCATTCTTGGGTACGTTTTTATCCATGCTAAAGGGCAGCAATATTTTCCATTGAAAAACAGGGAGCTTAACTATGACACGAATATCCAACAGGTGGTTGAAGAGATGGCTCAGCAGTTAAGAATGTATACGGCTCTCTCAGGGGACCTGAATTCAACTTCTAGTACCCACATCAGGTGACTTAAAATGACCTGTATCTTCAACTGCACAGAATCGGATACCTTTGGCCCCTGTGGGTATCTGCATTCATGTGTACATATCCACAAGGAGACGTGCACACATGTACATGCACACATCCCCTGTGGGTATCTGCATTCGTGTGTACATATCCACAAGGAGACGTGCACACATGTACACACACACATCCCCTGTGGGTATCTGCATTCGTGTGTACATATCCACAAGGAGACATGCACACATGTACATGATGAAAACTACAAAATTAAAACTTTAAAAAAATGCCAAATTATAGCCCTCATCCCAGGAGACTGGAGTGGAAGTGTGGAGGTAGAGTATTCCATTGCCAGGCCAGAGGGAGTCAATCTAGGCTGCTGTGTAGCTAGAAGAAGGAAGAGGAGGGAGGTGGGTCTTGCACATGCAGGGTCCCGCAGGCCCCATCTCTCCATTTGAGCCTTCCCCCCCACCATAAACAGAAACTTCAGGGGGTATGACATCCTAAGCCTGCCTCACACCAGGAAAATCTTTCATCAGCTCTGGCTCACCCACAACCTGCCCCGGCTCTCTGATAACCCCCCTTCCATGATTTTAACTCTCCTGGAACATTCAGGGGACTGTGTAAAAAGCCAAATGGTCCTACAGTGCCCATGCTACTCCAAGGCGGTACACAAGCCAGGAACTAAGCTGGAGACTTAAAAACACATAGACAGAGACACACAGAGAGAGACACGAACATGGGTCATCCTTGATACAAGAATCCCCAAACTTTATTGTGCACAGGGGCAGCTTACATAGGGATCCTTAGCCACGCCCAGCTCTTGGGACCTTTCAGTGGCAGACTCATCAAGCTCAGAGCAGCTACAGGCACAGGTGTTTTGCTCAGTTCACTCCAGCAGGCAAAGGGTCGAAAGCAAGCAAAGTCAAGGGGCCAGGGATCTGCAGCTCCAAACAGGACTATTGCAGGCAGAAACACTGTGGTGGCTGCAGAACCACAAGGTTCTCTAGGATACACCCTTGCTCCAAGGTGGGCGTGAGGGTCTTCAATAGCAAAGATGGAAATAAGGTCCCTATTATTTCCAAATAAAGTGTGATGGCCCTTCCTTCCTTCCTTCCCTTTTCTTTTTTCTCCCTTTGTGATACACAATATGCAGTTCTGGTTAGAACATGCAGGTGTTTTCTTTGCTGCCCTGAATGAAAGCCACACAGAGGCAGACTGGAGATTCTCTCAGGCTGAGGGGTTGAGGTGGGAGAGGGCTCCTTGCTAACACATTGAACCAGTCACGTTGCTGCTAAGTGTCCCACTTATTAGGTCTGGTGACACTGAACCTCATTCTTACTCCAGTAGCTCTGACTTAGAGGGCCAGCATCAGAGCCTCCTCCCTGGGCCATGGAGCCCTAGCCATTGAGGAAATGGGGGCATCCCCCCAGCTATGTCCTAACCCAGCTTTCTCTGGGATCAGTGATTGTAACTATGTAGGAAAAGATATGTCCTTCTACTTAAGGTCTCTGAGCCTGCAACTCCCTCATGAAGTCAGGTTCCTGGGAAAAAGCCATAGATTCTGCTCTCTGCAATGTGACCTTTCCAGAAAGAAGAACACATCAATGTTCTTAGTTTGAGAGCTGTGGTGATAGATCAGTTTGGTAAGATGCTTGTCAACTACCCTAGCTTTCTCTTAGTTGCTGTGATAAAACCCAGAATAAAAACAACTTGGGGAGAAGAAGGCTTCTTTAGCTACAATTTAGGGTGTATCATGAAGTCAGACAACTCAAGACAAGAACCCAGAGGCCGGAGCTGAGGCAGAGGCCAGGGAGAAACACTGCTTACTGGCTTGCTCACCTTTTTTGCTTATATAACTTAGGACCACCTGCCTAGGGGTGATGCTGCCCAGAGTAATCTGGGCCCTGCCACATCAATCATTAATCAAGAAAGTGCCCACAAGTCTACCTGCTAGATACAGCTCTTCAGCTGAGGTTTCCTCTTCCCAGATGACTCTGTGTTGTTTCAAATTGAAAACACCAACCAGCACAACGGACCCCTTGTCAATCTGACATATATACGAATGTATAACTACTAAACCATCACCTTTCCTTTCTTGTTTATCCCCAAGATCTCATGTTAACATCACAATATAAAGCATAGCATAACTTCAATAGTCCCGTAGTCTTTAAAAAAAAATTCGAACACTTTACAAGTTTAGTCTCTTGAAGACAGCCAAAGTATTTTAACTCAGAGTTCCTGTGAAATCAAAATTAAATTAAACACCTTTTTCCTCCAGGACCAAGGCATAAAAACAACCAGAAGTGTAGCTCCAAACCTCATAGCTCAGTGCCTGAGATCTTGGGCTCACTCACCATCTCCTCGGCCCCAAAGAGCTTACACGGTTCCACGTCTCCAGCTCTGCCATCTGCAACACAAACAGCTGAGTAATGACAGCCTAATTTGTCCTCTGGCCTCCATACTCGTAGGTACACACATGCACCTACACACAAATATTTGTGTGTATGCAAACATATAAAGCCTGTTTGAAACATATTCCCCCCCACAACAGCGAAAGTAGCTATCTCCAGAGTGGGAGGCAATATGGCTTGGGGCACAAACAGCATCCATTTGGTACATCAGAAGCATCATTAGCTTAGGCTGGGTATGCACAGCCCTTAGGTATCACAGGAATGTGTAGGTGAGGGGCATGCATCTGTGTGGGAGGTGGGTCACCTCCTCTGTGATAGCCTCCTTGGTCCTTTACCTCTGGCTCTGATGTCAGAGCAGGCTCCTGGTTAGCTTGTCCACAGGGTGAGTTACAAGCCTGACTGAGAGCCTGGTTCACCACAGGAGTGGAGCCTTGCCATCTTGCTGCTTCTCAGAGAGGCCAGTCTGCTTATACTCTGACATCATAAATAATATCAGCAGGTGGGAGTGGAGGAGTCAGGTTCTGACTGATGTAAAGGGGCATTGAAATCCTGAAGGGCTGCTAGCTGACCTCCAGTCAAAGTGTATGACCTGCCTTGCTGAAAAAGGTACTGAGCCATGTGGCTAACATATATAAGAATGGGTTAACATAAGTTATAAGAGCTAATAAGAAGCCTGAGCTAATGGGCCAATCAGTTTATCACTAATGCAGACTCTGTTTGATTTCTTTGGGGCTTACCGGCTATGGGAACTGGGCAGGACAGAGACCCCCAACAAGCAGGCCCTCATGTTACAAAAGTGAATCAAATTAAGGTGCTTATATACTGTGCTTTTTCTCTTGGGCCATCAACCAACTCCCAAATCATAGTTATAAATGTTTGGCCTTAGCTTAGGCTTGTTTCTGGATAACTTTTTTTCTTCTTTTTCTTTCTTTTCTTTTTGGTTCTTCAACACAGAGTTTCTCTGCAGCTTTGGAGCCTGTCCTGGAGTTTGCTCTGTAGACCAGGCTGGCCTTGAGCTCACAGAGATCTGCTTGTCTCTACCTCCCGAGTGCTGGGATTAAGGACGCGTGCCACCACTGCTGCTGGACTCTTCCTGGCTCTTTTAACCTAACTTGTTTCTCTTTATCTCTCTTGCCTCGGTGCTTTTTACTTTAATTTCCCCTTCTCTGCTTCTCAGGTCTAGGCCTGGCTTCTCATCCCAGGCATGCCCCTCATTTTCTCCTCTCTTTTCTCTCTTTTTTTTTCCTCTCCAGCCTAGATTTTTCCTCCTATTTATTCCCTCTGCCTGCCACCTTTGCCTATCCCTCTTCTGCCTAGCTACTGACAATTCAGTTCTTTATTAGACCAACCAGGTGCTTAGACAGGCAAAGTGAAGCAAATGCCACACATCTTTACAGCATTAAACAAATCCTTACACACACGGTTAAACAGATGTGGCCTAAACAAAAGTAACACACCTTTACACAGTTAAATTAGTATTCTGCAGCATAAACAAAAGTAACACACCTTTACACAGTTAAATTAGTATTCTGCAGCATAAACAAAAGTAACACACCTTTACACAGTTAAATTAGTATTCTGCAGCATAAACAAATGTAACACATCTTTGCCCATTTAAAATATTCCATATAGTCTTGCAAAGCTGTCATCTTTGGAGAGATTCACTGCAGAATAAAGTGTTTCTTCCCCTCATCCCAACAAAGTCTTTATCACCCTCTGCTCCACCCTAACAGACTGTCTGAGGACCTCTGAATTTCTGATGCCTTTATAGGTGGCAAGGCTTAGGCCCTATTAAAGACAGAGTTGGTATAGCTGAAGAGATGACTCAGTCAATAAAATGCTTGCTATACACTGTGAGGACCTGAGTTCAAATCCCCAGCACCTGTGTGAAAAGCTGGACTTGGCAGCATGTGCCTGAAATCCCAGGACTGGAGAGACAGAGACAGGAGGCTCTCAGGGGCTTGTGGGTAAGCTAGACCAGCTTTGTCAGTTCCAAGTTTAGTAAGAGACTGTCTCAGGCAAGGTAGAGAGTGATCGAGGAAGAAACCTGATGTCAACCTCAGATCTCTAAATGTGTGTGTGTACAGATACATGTGCAAACACAAAGACAGGTTGGTTGGTTGGTTTGCAGAGGAGGTGCGTGTCTCAATATATATCCCTGGATGGCTTGGAAATCACATGTAGACCCTGCTGTCCTCAGACTCACAGAGATCCACCTGCCTCTGCCTCCCAAGGTATGTGGTATTTGTTGCCACGCCCAAAGACAATTCCAGCAGTAAGAATAACATTGAGCATTAGCTTGGCTCTGAGGCTTGAGTGATGGCTCCACCCTCCACTTGTACCCCAACTCAGCTGATAGACTCAGGGTCGCTCTGGATTGAGTTTATCCCTGATTCGGCTGGGCACATCCTGTACCCAGGCACCCCAAGGCCTGCAAGAGTGAAGTCAGTACTAGGCAGCGCAAAGAAGAGGGCTCCTGCCTAAGAGCAGGTCCACCTGTGTAGGAGAGGGTGGGTGGTTAGGGGCAAGGCTAGATGCTGAGCAGGAGCCAGCCATCAAATGGCAGGAAAGTGCCCCCCCCTCAAGACTACATGTAGCAAAACAGATCACATGTGAAAACAGCCCAGGATCTCCAAATACAGGAAAAGGCAGAGGCTATGTCATGCTGAGGGCATAGGGCTTTTGAGCATTGGCCCATAGCTTTCTGGTCCATTTCCATTCTTGCCAATGACTTCCTCTTCCTTTGCCACTATCCACAAGTCTCTGTGTAGTGCCCAACGCCCAACTGCACTCTATGCACTACCATACTGTTTGTGAGCCTCAAGCAAGGGGCTGGAGATTGAAATACACAAAGACACAGAGACATGGACCTCTAGTCACTGGTAAAGAAGCCCTTTATTGAATAGCACCATGGAGGCTTATATACCCAACACAGTCAGGTGGGCCAACAGGTGAAAACCTCATGCCCTGATCCTCAAGGCAAGGGAACACGTGCTCAGGAAGCAGAGCTGGTAAACAACTTTGACACAGCTTTCAGTAGCTCAAATCAGAAGGCCAAGTAAAGGTCACTAGCAGGGGAGAGCAGCTGGAGGCCAGGACTCCAAATGGTCCCAACATCCCTGGTCTGATTCTTTGTTTCAGGACATTTGTTTTTGGACATTTCAGCACATGATCCAAGCCTAGAACAATGCACATGTTTGACTAGTGTGTAAATGCAAGGACATTTCAGGAGGAGAAAGCGGGGAGGTCAGAGAATCGTCTGCGGCAGTGTGTATCATCAGGCAGGAGGACAGGACCATTTGCAAGCCTTGGTCAGCCAGGCCAAGATACAAGGATCCTAAGGCCGAGCCTCCATCCTCTTCTTCACCCCTAGCATTCCTTGTGCTGATCCTGCTCATAGGCACTCAGGTCCCTAGTGTTTGATGCAGACTCAGGACCATAAGCTAACCCCTCATCTTCATGCAATGACTGCCCTCCCTGGGGCTCTTCTCATGTTACTGTCTTAACATCATTCTGCTTGATCAGGCTCCAAATCAGCCCCTTTTTTCCCCAAAGCCTAACATCCTATTTGCCACCACTTCCTGTTGGAGTTACCTCCAACCTGCACCCCACCCCCACCCCTCCCTGCCCCTCTCTTCTGAGACCCACTAATGTATCTCAAAAGTTTGCTTCTTGTGTGCTCAGGTCACCGTGATAGTCCAAGTCCTTCTGGTCCATCTCCAGGGTTCTCTGTCTCTGCTTTCCCCATATTCCACCCCCATCGTCCTGTCTTCATCTTCCATCTGGGCTCCTTGAGGTGCATGTAGCAGGGTTTCTTTCTGCCTGCCCCCCAGTTTGCTGTGACCACCGGGACCTTTGCACTTGCCTTCCTCTGCCTCTGCCAGGACCCTCTACCTCTGGACCCCCTGTGGCTTCAAAGGGTCTAGAGCTCAGAAAGATCTTCTCTGACAATATGATCATGTCTCCCCTTCCGCAACTGCTGCACTTTTTACTTTAAAGCTCTTAATCTAGTTTCTCCCTTTCTGTCTGATGATTCATTTGTGAGAGCCCTCTGAGGACAGATCTATTAGTCGCTTTCCTCATTGCTGCAATGAAATATCTGACAAAGGCAATTGGAAGGGAGACACGTTTACTAGGGAAGCAATTCATCATGGTGGGGGAGGCATGGCCAAAGGAACACAAGGCTCCCGGTCACATCACATCCGCTGTCAGAGAGCAGAAGGAGATGAGTGTTCATGCTCAACTTACTTATGCCTTTTTAGTTAGTTCAAGACCCGAGCTTATGGGCAGGTGCTACCTGCTTTCAGGATGAGGTCTTCCCACTTCAATAAGTCTAGTTTAGAAATGTCCTCATAGGGGCTGGAGAGATGACTTAGGGGTTAAGAGCACTAGCTGCTCTTCCAGAGGACCCAGGTTCAATTCCCAGCTCCCACATGGTAGCTCACTGTCTGTAACTGCATTTCTAGGGAACCTGGCGCCCTCCCCCCCCCACTGACATACATACAGGCAAAACAACAATGCACCTAGAAATAAGTCTTTTAAAAAAGAAAGAAAAGAAATGACTTCACCAACACGCCCCGAAGCTTGTCCTCTAGGGGACTATCAATCCCATCAAGTTGACAACCATTATTAACCATCACATCAGACAAACCAGATCGTCCCCCCACCCCAAGCTTACAGGCATGTAATGGGTGTACAGTAAGTGTCTCTTTAACAGATGCATGCTGTCCAGCTGGCCCGAACTTATCACAAATGATGCAGGTCCATGACTTGAAGAAGAAGCAAGGATGCTAAATGCTGGCAGGCTGATGGTTCCCAGTATCCACTGTGCTGACCTCTGGGGTGTCCCTCCTAGCCTGGGTTCTTCTGTCCACCACTCTCTGTGCCTCCAAATTCTTCCCAGCAGCGTTATCTTCAGCATCTCCATGCTCATCAGGGGTTAGTGGGTGCCCAGAGGCAACAGGCTCTCCAGTCATTACCTTTGGAGAAGTCTCCATGGGTTTATTCCTCCTGACCCTGTTGCTCTCCAGGTCCAGTCAGCCCGGTGTCCACAGCAGGGCTCCAGGGGCACTTTCAGCCTGCAGTCTGCCTCCTTTCAAGACTCCATGCAGCTTCCTGAAGGCCGTCCACTCTAAGGCTTAACCCTGCTCCGCTCCGCTAGACGGCACTTCCACTGCTCCTGACCCTGCTGACCGTCCCATTCCACTATGCTTCCTGTTCTTGGGGCTCTCACCCCGCCATGTGGCATCCCGTTTTCAAAATTCAGTTCCTGCATGTCCATGATGTATCTCCCACTTGGAACAGAAACTCAGGCCGGCTGGTCATCACCTACCTTCTAGGCTGCCTAGAGAGCCTCTGAGGGATGACGCCAATCCCATACTTTATATCCTAAGAAATCATCAAGGGTCAGGGAGCCCGGGTTTGCTGGCCAAGGCTGTGGGAGACCAGAGTCCAGCAGCACAACTTTAGCCTCAGCCTCAGCCTCCTCAGCAGCTCCTCAGTCAAAATTCTGTGGCAACTAATGCACCTGCCCTTCCAACTTCCTGCCTGCTCTGAGCCAGTATCCCTCCTGTGGATTTGTGATCAAGCCCATATTTTTCCAAACACATCTTTCTTGACATGTCAATCAAGGGAAATTTCTGGGAATTGTATCCCAGGCCCTCGCCGATGGCATAAGCTCATCTACTTGTGTGCCCAGGACGTCTGCACACAGGGGCAGGGCACAAACCTGCCTGTTTCCATCTTTTCCATTTCTTGGCATTTGCTGGGATGGTTTTTTTTTTCTCATGGTTTATTTTTTTTATATTTAAAAATTTCCATCTCCTTCCCTCCTCCTCCCCCTCCCTCCCCTCCTTCTCCCCCTTTCCTCCCCTCCTTCTCCCCCTTCCCTCCCCTCCCCTCCACCCATACCTCCCCTCCCTCCCTCTCAAGGCCAAGGAGCCATTAGGGTTCCCCACTCTATGCTAAGACCAAGGTCCTCCCAACTCCCCCCAGGTCCAGGAAGGTGATCGACCAAGCTGAGAAGGCTCCCACAGAGCCCGTCCATGCAGAAGAATCAGAGCCCAGAGCCATTGTCCTTTGCTTCTCAGTCAGCCCCCGCTGTTGGCCACATTCAGAGAGACGGGTTTGGTCGCATGATCCATCAGTCCCATTCCAACTGGAGTTGGTGATCTCCCATTAGTTCTGTCCCACCGTCTCCATGAGTGAACGCACCCCTCTCGTTCTTGACTTTCTCCCTCATGTTCTCGCTCCTTCTGCTCCTCATCAGGACCTTGGGAGCTCAGTCCAGTGCTCCAATGTGGGGCTCAGTCACCTTCCCCATCTGTCGCCAGCTGGAGGTTCGCTCACGGTCCTGACTTTCTTTCTCATGTTCTCTCTCCTTCTGCTCCTCATCAGGACCTTGGGAGCTCAGTCCGGTGCTCCAATGTGGGGCTCTGTCATTTTCTTCATCTATCGTCAGGTGGAGGTTTAGTTCAGATGGAATGTCAGGGCACAGGATCAGGGATTCCAGGCAGCCCAGGGTCGCAGCCCAGACAAAAGGCTTGCTGGGATGGTTTTTGTCCAGTCACCCCCTACTTCCCTATGGATGCTGTGTTTAGTTATTGCACACAACAGATATGACGTTGGTCATATTTAAAGGTGGGGGACTCAGATAACCCAAACCCCTATTGCACAAACCTTTCTTCGAAAACAAGATTACCTTTTTTTTAAAAGACAAAAAAAGGGATCGCCATGCAATCAAGTCCTCCTGAAATCTTGTTCCCCACAAGTCAGTTAAGCATAAGGCTGTATCTGATGGAGTTTCTCTTAAGCATTAGATGCCAACTCCTTCAAGACTGCTGAGAAGTGAACTCATAGCAGGGGTTCTTGAGACACAGAAAGGACTCTGGTGACCGGAACCGTTAGGATGTGTATTCTCCTGCATAGGGTCTGCCTGCTCCTCAGCCATGGCAGCTGGTCCTGATCCTGCTCCCAGGACCAGGATTCCCTGTGTGGTTTCAGTGGTGTGAGGGTGGAGCATGTCACTCACAACTTGTTAATGTGCTGGCATGTGTCACTAGCAGCTTATTAATATGCAAATTATCAGGCTTCACCCCAGACCAACTGTTTAGGAATTTTGGAAGGCATTGGAGGCCGAGTCCTGATGTCCTCCAGGCCGTTATGTGGTCCAGGCCTGTTAGGAGCTACTGGGGGCTGTGGACCCCGGGACCCTGAACTCCCTGTGAGCAGCTTGTTTTTTCCTGTGTTTGCAGCTGCTCTGAGCAAAATGACTTGTTTTCCTCTGCTCTGAGCAGGCTGCAGCTGCTCGGAGCACGAGACCCTGATGGCAGGGGAGTGGGTTCTGATGGGTCTGCAGCTGAAAGAGCCCGAGAGCTGGGGCGTGGTCAGAGCTCTACATAAGCTGCCCCTGAGCACAATAAAGTAGGCATTCTTGTATCGAGGATGAGCCGTGTCTCCGTCTGTTTCTGTGCCTCTGCGTGTTTCAGTCTCCAGCCCCTTGCCCGGAGACTCGCAAACCTTAACCATAGCGCTAACCGTCCTGTAGTGCAGGTGCCGCATGACAGGTATAGAACTTCACGCTGGCCCAGTCCACTAGTCAGACAGCAGCAGAACAAGTGGCCAAGTGTGTATACTTGCAGTGGATCTCATCCTCTTCTGGGAAAGCTTAGCACTCAGTCTTCCAAGGAGCCAGAATTCATAGTCAGCACCTGGGAGGTTTAGTGGGCACTGCACAGTCACCTCTTCTGGATTGAAGCATTCAGGCCTACAGAGAACTTGGAGGACCCCAGAGAACCTGGAGGCTGATGGCTCTCAGGAAACTCACCCAAGGCTACTCCCCAGAGGTTGGACTCAATTGCAAGCAACTGCTGGAGGAGAGGGGACTCCATCCACGCAACAGAGCGTTCATGAGTACTCGCCCATGCAGGGGTAAGTTTTTCAGTGACGTGGCTACCTGAATCTCCCAATCTTCTGAAAGTAGCCCCTCACCCACAGTCCTCTAAGTACCCCCATAAGCAAAGTGGCCCACCAAGATGGACTTGCAGGAATCCTTTCTTTGGTTCCTGGTTGCCTCTATCTGGGGTGAATAGAAACAGACTCCCCATAGAAAGTTGCAACAATGAGTCACTTCTCTGGGCAGTGTTCATTTCCCAGGTGACAAACACAGGTTCAAGGCCGGTATCCAAGACTGAATACATAGAGCCCAGCTAGCCAAGAGTCCAATTCTACTAGACTGGCTGGCTATCAAGTCCTGGTAACCCGTCCTATCTCTGCCAGCTTCCCCGACCCAGGAGAGGAGTTATGGCCAGCTGTGGCCACACCCAGCTTTTGATGTGAGAAAAAAAGCCACACTGGCTTTTTTCTCCCACTGTTTGGGACTCGGGGATACGTTTCTAGCAAGCTGGGTAGCACAGTGGGTGATGGATGCAGCGTGCCCTTATAATCCCCAGGTGCCTTTCTGAGGTAATTGTCCAGCTGAGTTCTTGGCATTTACCACTCAGCCTGGTCTGGGCTGCCCTGGGAGCTGAGAAGTGGAGAAGCAGAGGTTGTTTGAACATGGTAAAAACGCACAACATTCTACCCAGCACCATGGTGACATGCAAATGATCAGTGGGGCTAGGACTTGAGGCAGGCTTGGTGGGGTGCCCAAAGCCAGTGTGGACAGATGCTCACCTTCCGTGGAATACTTCCGGCATAAGGTCTACCTGCTGGTCCGGGTCTGCTCCCAGGACCCAGGGTTTCATGTGTGGTCTCAGAGGGTGTCATTAGCATCTTAGTAACAATATGTGATCCCATCCAGTGCAGTGGGATGTACACAAGCTCTTGGCTTTGTATTTTCCTGCAGAAAACTAGAATATCCTATTCTGTTTTACAACTGTGTGTGTGTGTCTGTGAAGGTTTTCGTGTGCTCCAGCTGCATTTATATAAAGATAAATATAATTAGGGTTGCCTCACTGTTAGTGAATTTAACCTTTTAGTGCCAAGGAATTAGAACTAGAGGCCAGGGAGACTGTCTGGTCCTTAAGAGCACTTGTATAAGCATGAGGTTTTGAATTTGAATCTCAGTTCTCACATCAAAAGCTGGGTGTGGCCACAGCTGGCCATAACTCCTCTCCTGGGTCGGGGAAGCTGGCAGAGATAGGACGGGTTACCAGGACTTGATAGCCAGCCAGTCTAGTAGAAAAACCAGCTCCAGAGTCAGTGAGAGACCCCGTCTGAAGGGGGAAAGGCAGGGAGCAATAGCAAAGACCCTGGTCATCCTCTTGTGTGTGTGTGTGTGCTTACACATGAACACACGAAAGAAGCTAAAGCTTTTATGGCTCATTAGAAATGTGACCCTAGAGACTCTCTGCGGCCTTGGAAGCCCTCACCTGTTCAGTCTCGTCATGCCACCCTTGCCTTCGGGTGTCCTCAACACATCTGTCAAAGTATCTGAAAAGGTAGGGAAAGGGGAGCAAAAAGTGGGCTCTGAGTCAAGACTTAAATCAGAGATTTGAGTTCACAGTTGCCCCTACAATCTGTGTGAGCACAGACTAATGCGCTGCCTGTTTTCTCAACTGCTAAAATACTGTGCTAACAATCTCTCAAAGTTCAAAAAGGGAGGTGGCCATTTACAATAAATAGGACCTGGGCCAGGCGCTAGTCACAGCACTGCGCACCAAACAGGTCTAGGGGACCAAAGGGCGGGGATGCAAGCCGGTGTGTGGCAGATGCACCGCTGGCGATTCACTTGTCCGCGTCTTTCTTAGATGAAGCTCATAGTCCTGGTGGGCTCAAGAACCTTGGCACTTCCAAGTACTGCTCCGGGTGTGTCCGTCCGTCCGTCCGGGTGTGTGTTTTGAGTGTGCGTGTTTGTCCCGCTCCGGGGTGCCGGGGTGTGTGTGAACGCGCGTGTGAGTGTGCATGTGTGCATGTCCCGTTCCTGCCGAGACTCGGGAGCGGGCAGGACTAGTGTTTGGACAAGTCCCTGCGGACCTACACGTGCCCAGAGTGGCCGTGTTGCAGAGGCGCCGCCTTGGCGATCCAGGGAGGACCATGGGGCGGGGCGCGGGGTGGGGTCTAGAGCTTGGCTCGGCGGCGCAGACAGAGCAGCCGGTGGCCTTTGCGCCCAGCGGCACCATGCTCGGTGTGGTGCACTTCCTTCGCAGCTTCTTCAAGGTGAGAGAAATCGTCCCAGGGACCTAAAGCCGGACTTGCTCGCAGCGTCTAGCAGAGGTCCTGGCGGGGTCCGGGGAGCGGGGAATAGCCGCTCTCTAGGCTATCTATGGGTGGCTACGAAGTACCGAGGTACCCAAGAACGATCTGTGCTGCGGTCACAACTTTTAGAAGTTCTGGATCCGGAGGCAGTGGACTGCACAAGTGTGGCCCTGGTGTCAGTGGGCACCGCGAGGGGGTGGAGGTGGGAACGCACAGGGGAGGAGGGGCTGCGGGAAGACCGTCTTGACCGGGTTGGAGAGACTGGCAAGAGTCCGGGAGCTTCTGGGTTTCTCGCAGCCTTGGTTGGTGTTGGCCTGGAGCTACCCAGGAAGTGGTTGCTAATTTTATTACCTGGGCTGAATGTATCAGAGGGAGATATGTATCAGCATCTGGGCTGGGGCAACGTCGTGAGCAAGTGCCAAAGACACTATAGGATAATGGGAACTTAGAGGAGCCGAGTCCTGGGCTGGAGACCCCACTGTACTGGGATGTTACCACTTTTCTTGCTTACACAGGGATCCCGGGGTGGGCAGCTGGCTGCGGAGCACTGGAGAGGGGTAGCTGGCTGCAGGTTGCTAAGCTCCACCCCTCCAGGTGAGCGGTGTGGGAGGTGGGAATGTGTCCTGACTTCAGGACCAAGGCTTTAAGAATCCGGAAGCTTCAGCTGGAGGCCCACAGGAGGAAGCCCAGGGTCAGGCCAGCAGGTGATGTTGGGAGGAGCTGCCCCAGCTCTGTGGCTGCCCTGTGGAATGACCAAGAGTGAGGCAGAGTCCCCTAGCCCAGAGAGTTCTGAGGGAGAAAGCAGGTGGTGACCCAGGCTGAGATCTGCAGGAAGGAACCCTGATCTCAGTCTTTGCCTTTGCCGTCTGGAAGGGCAACCCGCTTACCTGTAACCACCAAGGTGGTTACAACACTATTAGGAGGAGGGGGGTGCTTTCTAGGGTTGCACACTGAGGCCAGGAAGGGAGACCATGCTTAGCTAGTGTCTGGGCTTTGGCTTTTGCTATCCAGACTCTTGGAATAATGATCCTGTCACAGAATTCCAGGCTATTTGGTCCTGGACTCACTTTGGGTTTACTGTTTGGAATAGTGTGGGTAATTCATTTTGCTCCTTTCAGCTGAGATCTTGTGCAACCTTTTGGGTATTGTTTTTGTGAGCCCCAGGGACTTTGGTTCTTCCCCACCTACAACCAATGTAGGCGATAGTAAACGACAGTTGGTTTAGGTGACAGGTCACCTAGGCAGAGACTCCGGGTCGTGCTTGCCTCAGCTCATGGTACAAGCGAGGAGTGTAGCTTACCAGAGGCTGCTGGCAACTCTGGGACGGCTAGCCTGCCTGCCTGGGAACTGGGGACAGAAGATCCTTCCCCACCTTCCCCTCTTACTCACTGTCCTGTCCTAGACCCTCTTACCCCACTCCATGTATACGGAGGGCAGAGTCACCATGCTTTGGAGATGCTCCCCTGGGAGAAGCTGAAGGTCACCACATCCTTTTCTGGCTGTGCAGGTCCGGTCTATAGAGCCACATGTGAATGCAGATATCATAGTTTTACTTCCATGACACTGGTCGTGTGGGGAAGTGATGGGCACCACTGGCTCCAGCGGGCTTCTGTAGGAATTAGCTGGACAGGAACTTGATTGTCGACCTCAGTGTCTCCAGTTGGATTGTTAACAAAGCCACAGCTAATCTGAGTCCCAGGAGAAACAGTGCCTCAGATGCCCAAAGCCCAGGTAGATGAAGCTTCTGCTAGGCCTGTCTTCAGACTCCATGTGGCACTATGTCTGCTATGAGCATGTAAGCATGTCTATTTCAGATGGACCAGACAGAGCTCACCCTTGCTGTGGGCTCCCATGGCACACAGCCTTTGGTGGCACCAGGAGGGATGTGTGCTGTCTCTGAAGGCCAGAGCCCCACCTATGCAGGCCACAGTTATGCATGTCTCTTTCAAAGGAGCAGTCTAGAATGCTACAGACAACTGGGCACCCCAGCTATCCACCAAAGTGGTAGATCTCTCTGTCAGTAAACTTGTCTTATGTCTAGTACAACAGTCAAACACTTGGGATATCTTGCCACTTGCTTTTAACTAAGGCCTAACAACATGATGTCATAGGCCATCGAGAGGCTATCGGGGACAGAAAGGACAGGTCTCAGTTAGCTGAGGGATGGCACAGAGTTAGCGGGCAAGGCAGTGAAGGTGTGTGACCCCTGTCCTGGGAGTGTGATCTGTTTCTATTGATTCCTGAATACATGTATGGACATGTTGTGCACCTATGTACATACATGGGAACATACACTGGCATGCTTGTGTTCACATGTGCACAATATCAACATGCTTGTGTATATATGTCTGCACATAGGGCACAAACACTGGCATACTCATGTACACACACCTATGCCTGCATACCAGCAAGCTTATGCACACATGTACATACATACAGGTATGCTCCTGTGTATACCTAAACACACAGTACACGCACAAATGTGCTCAGTTACACAATATACATGTATACTAGCATTCTTGTATATACACATATGCATGCACACTGGCATACTTAGCCACACACACATGTACCTGTATGTAGACCATAAACAGATATCAGTTGACTGTTGCTTATGCACACACATGCACACCAGCATGCTCCAAGGGACATGTACACACAATGTACATGTATACTGGCATGCTTGTTCATATACATGCACCTTGGCATGTTCCTATGCACACAGATACAACAGGACACACATATATGATTGTGGTCTCCCAGGCATGTCTGTATACACGTGCGTATACATAAGTACATGCAAGAGGACTCCATCAAAGAAATAGCTTTGTATCAGTGCTAGAGATTATAACATATGTGTTCCAGTATGGAGGCCACAGAGTGATGAGGGAATCCCCCATAGGTCAGCCTAGGTCAACCCACTGACTCCTTTTATTAGTCCCGTTTTAATTACACACACACACACGCGCGCACACACACACACACACACACACACACGATGGTTTTATACACGCATGGTGCATGTGTCGAGGTTAGAGGACAACTTTGTGGAATCGGGTCTCTTTGTCCACCTTTACATGGGATTCAGGGATTGAACTCAGGTCTCAGCCATCTCGCCAGTCACCTAGAACATTCTTCATGGCTGCTGCACAAACCCAACAGGCAGAATAGACAGTTCCTGGTTCCTGGGTGGTGGTGCCTTTAGTCACCACGGACGAAGGATCAGCAGTGAGTCACTGTTTTGGACTGGTAGCCTTTCTTGCTACTTAAGTGATGGGTCAGGGAACAGGGTGGAGTTTCTGCCAGCCACTGATTATGCCTTTGACAGCCGAGCACTCAGGATGAGGAAGTCACCATAGGGCAGGCTCAGGGCTTCCATAGTCTCTATGAGGTGGACTTGGGATGTGGTTCTATTTTGCGATCTGCCATGCCTCTGCATCTGTTGAGCCCTTACTCCTGATGGTGGAATTTGGTGACACCTAGAGCCATCCAGAGTTAGCTCAGAACCAATATTTAATACTTCCTAAATGGAAGTGCTCTATATAGACACTTGGAGGATTTACACTGTGCCTATGGTACTGATTCAGGTACGTACAAGTCAGCTTCCTGCCATGGTAACAAGACACTTGAGAGAATCAGTTCTAAAGACAGAGGGTGCAGGAGTTTCCATGAATAATGGGTTGATCCATTGCTTTGGGGCTATGATGAGACACACATGGGGCAGAGACAGTGCATCAAAGGCAGAGGGAGGAGGTGGCTCTGACCTAAAATCTTTTCTCTAAACCACATCTCTTAACTGATCTGACACCTCCCTCTTAGCACCAAGCTAAGGACAATCCTTCTGAAAAATGGACTTCAGTGGACAGTCTCATTCCAAACTACAGCATAGTCTCTGCCCTACCCCACCCCCTCACACACCATGAGCAAGCTCTGAGTCTTCAGAGTCAGGTCAGGGACTTGCATAAGGGCAGTGGAGTCTACTCAACAAATAGACTTTTTAAATTTTTTTAAAATTTGTTTTGAGACAGAGTTTCTCTGTATAGTCCAGGCTGTCTGGAACCTGTTTTGTAGACCAGAATGACCTTGAACTCACAGAGATCTGCCTGCCTCTGCCTCCCGAGTCCTGGGACTAACGGTGTACATCACCACTAGTGGGTTCTCAGCAAGTATTTGCTGATCACCTACTATGTATCACACATTCTAGTCGCTGAGACTGTGTACAAGATCTAGTTTAGATTTTGCTTTACATTTTCTTGTGTGTATGTGCACAAGTGCACACTTGCACTTGCATGTGTGGAGGCCAGAAATAGACATTTAGTGATGTCTTTAGTTCCCTTTCCATTTTAGTTTTTTGAGACATGGTTTCTCCTTGAACCTGGAGCTCACTGATGTGTCTGTATTGGGTGTGGTCCCCCTGTCTCCACTGTCCCCTCAGCTGTGCTGGGGTTATAAACACACTGCACTATGCTTGAATTTTTATGTAGGTACTGGGGATCCAAATTTAGGTTCTCATGTTCCCAGATCCAGATACAGTTTTTGGTTTTTGTTTTAAGTTACCTTTATTGGTGTACGTATGCGTGCATGCATGTTGTGCGTGCGCGCGCGTGTGTGTGTGTGCACGCGCGCGCACACACACACACACACACACACACACACACGGAGGTAAGAGGACAGCTTGCAGGAGTCAGCTGAGGAGGACATCTGAGCCCACGTGACAGGTGGGGTCTCTCCCTCATGCCCAAAAAGGTCTAAGAAAATTGCACAGCACAAGCCTGAATCCATCTCTCTGACTCCCAGGCAGGAGACCAGGAAGGGGTGGGGAGCAGGTCATGAGGCTACCCGTACCCACTTTAATGTAAACTCACTTCCTCAGGTGGGAGACTAGAAGTGGGTGAGGTGAGGACTCGGGGGGGGGAGGAGCCTCTATGAGAGGGGAAGAGCTGCAGCGACTGGAACCTCACACTCCAGACTCACAACAGGAGAGTTCAAACAACATCTCTTCACCCCAGATAGGACACTGATGAGCTGACAGACCCCAAGAAACAATCCCACCCTTGTCTAGCCTAGTGAACCAGGGATCTTATTGGGGTTATCTGTAGGATGTTGCTTACAGATGTGTGAATGACTAAAACCATCCCTGAAAAGCCTACCCTGGTGTGGGTGACAACTCACGAAAACTGTGTCCCTGTAGCTCCCTGCATAGCTAGGGACAGCTTGACCAGTTGGGGCTGTGTCCCCACCCCGGCAGTTGCTTACTGTTTTTAGACCTCTGGTGGCGCCTGCTGGATACTGTCCCTTTCTGAGCTTCCCAGTTTCTTTTCATCCTGGAGTCTGAGGAACCTCTCTTGTTTCACAACGCCGTCAACTTGACCCGGTACCTCTTTGTGGCAAGGATACAAGACACTCGCCATGTGAAGCCATCGAGCCCAGCTGCGTGTATGCGGGATGGTGATAGATTATGGAACGTGGTAGGCAGCCCTCACAGGGGACACATCCACACCTCATCACATCACAAGGATGTGCCCTGTCTTTAAAACTTAGGACTGGGGCCGGGCGGCGGTGGCGCACGCCTTTAATCCCAGCACTCGGGAGGCAGAGGCAGGTGGATCTCTGTGAGTTCGAGGCCAGCCTGGTCTACAAGAGCTAGTTCCAGGACAGGCTCCAAAGCTACAGAGAAACCCTGTCTCGAAAAACCAAAAAAAAAAAAAAAAAACTTAGGACTGGGGCCTCTCTGTAGATGGGCCGAGACGAGGAGAGAGACAATCTCAAAGAAGTGGCAGAACGGGTGTCAGTGTCAAAGTGTCAATTCCCTTCCCGCAGTGCAGGCTTTCAGTGAGAGCCCTGGATATCCCTGGTCTGTGTGCTGTATGGGGGGAGGGTGGCTTCTGTCCCAATGCAGGTGGACGCATTGCAGGCCCTGCCTGCAGTCTACCAGTACATACCACTTCCCCGTAGCACTCAACTGGAGGGTACCCCTGCTGGGCACCCACAGGGTGGTGGGCAGGGAAAGATGGGTATGAACTACCTGGGGTTTGGGAGATGTAGGCTACTGACCTGTGCTTTTGAGTTGTACCTAGAGAAGGATGCTCTTGGTCGGGAATGGGATGACTTCTTCCTGCTCTGGTGGCCTGGGGACTGGGAGGGTTGTAACGTGACCCAAGAAGCAGTGTCTGCCTGACTCCATAGCTGGTAATTGGCATTGTGTGCCTGCAAGCTGTTAGGTTGGAGATCCCTGCCAGCTCTGATCTGGTCAGTAAATTGCATAGCATTGTTCCCAAGCAGCTGGATCTTTCCAGGCTGAGGGAGATGAGCACCCAGGAAGTGCTGCGGGTGTGATTGTGTTCTCAGCTGGCACTTCCCGTAGAGCAGGGGCTAGGGCGTCTCCGGCTGGTTTTTCCAGACAGATCATGTCCACCCTGTGAGGGTAATGTGGGGATGCTGTCAGTCCTGGAGTACGCTGTGACTGGTTCTGAGCTGAAAGAGTGAAGTGGGGTGGGCTGGGGTCCTCCTGACTGGATAAAAAGCAGCAGACCAGAGCTTGGCACCTTGTGGGTGTCACACAACTAAGCTGGGTAATGTCACCTGGGGCCTGCGACCCTTTGATTGGTACCATCATCTACTCCTCTGGAAGCCTGAGCAGATGACTGTCTCAGACATTCCAAGTCGGCACCAGCAGGGAATGCAGGGCTTGTGGCTCAGGTAGAGCACTTACCTAGCTTGCCCTAGGCCCTGGGTTCTGTCCGCACCACTGGGAACAACAGCCAAGAGATTTGCTTGGGGTCTCTGTGTGGTTCTGTAGGAGTCTTCTGGATCTCTGAGACTCAGGAGTTCATCTGTCCATGTTTAAAATGTAACACTGAGAGCCTCTGTCCCAATCCCATGACTGAGTAGCTTAGACTCTTAACTATTGCTATATACAGGCTGTCTAGCCTTGGACACTGGGATATGACATTGTCATCCTCATGTGTTCTGGGTCACATGTAGCCTGCAGGCTGCAGCTTTTGGACATGCCTGGATAGGCCATCAAACCTGTGCCACTTCAGGAGCATCTGACAGGCACAGGGCATGTGCCAAGCACTTCTTCATTCATGCTGATCTAATCTCCTATGGCATTTTTATACTGAGAGAAACACACATCCTTCCACTTTTACAATGTGTATCCTTTTGAGAGTATCTCAAGGATAGCCTCTGCAGAGAGAAGGACAGGGCTTGACCCCTAGAAGGGCTGGGCAGGAATTGGGCAGTGGAAGTGATAATCTGGAAGCTGGGCTGAGCCCTGACATTTCCTGTATTTTGGGGGATATGCTGAGTTGCACAAGTCAGGTATGGATTACGTTACGACTTGATACACTGTTAACGGGCACCAACTTTTAAGTCCATGGCTTCTCTGAGCTGAGAACTCGGGAGCCGGAGGCAAACACGTGTGGCTGGAGAGGGGAAATTCTCTGAAGCAGGGACACTGTCAAAAAGACCTCTTAGGCTTAAAGCAGGCTGCTGACCCTGGGGGTTCTGGGCCTGCCAAGGACAACCGGGGAAGCTGCTTAGGTTCCAGGAAAGAGTTGTGTCAGCAGCCTGATGCTTCGAGGTCAGGGCTGCCAGCATGGTTGCCATGGCCACGTTGAGGCCTCAGATGCCATGTGTATTCCATTCTTTAGTTCCGGGGGCCCTTACCCCTGCCTAGCCTTTCCAACTGATACCACAGGAGTCCCTGGAGGGTCCTGCACCTATCCCAAGGCCCACCTTGAACATCCCCACACAGCAGTTTGCAGTGGGACAGTACCACTAGGGTGGAAAATTCAGCATCTCAGGAGGAAGACTGGGAAGGGCTGAATAAGGAGTGCCAGCTCTCCTGCTGCCATGAACTAGATGCTCCACCCTGAATGCATTGCGCCGCCCAGCCTGGCCTCAGCCTTTTCTCTGGAGTGCCCTGCCTGCTTCACAGTATTGTACTGGCTTGGTGAGCTTTTATCCCAGCTGTCAATCATGTGCCACATACTGAGGCTGGACTTGAACCTGACTTTTATAAGGACTAGGATCTCTCCTAGTGTCTGCTAACTAGGTCTGTCCTTTAGTTTGTCCCCTGGGTGAGCTGCACGTGGGATGAATGTTCAGATAATAAGCTTCCAGGAGCAGGCACGTCTGCTCTTGTCCTTGGCTGTCCTAGGAGATCTGCCTTCTACATGCCGGGGACATGGCAACAGGTCAGGGCACATGAGTGCTCCCTTCCTTTGGATCCACTGTTAAGGAAGTCCCATACCACATAAACTGGGATAGTTTTGAAGACTTATACACTAGAAAGAAAGAAAGAATCCCAGCACTCAGGAGGCAGAGGCAGGTGGATCTCTGTGAGTTCGAGACCAGCCTGGTCTACAAGAGCTAGTTCCAGGACAGGCTCCAAAGCCACAGAGAAACCCTGTCTCGAAAAACCAAAAAAAAAAAAAAAAAAGAAAGAAAGAAACTTTGCTGAAATTTACTAAGACACAAATAAATGGAAAAGGCATTTTGTTTGTAAATTTGAACTTTTTCTTTTTTTTTTTTTTTTTTTTTTGGTTTTTCAGTCAGGGTTTCTCTGTAGCTTATTAGGCTGTCCTAGAACTAGCTCTTGTAGACCAGGCTGGCCTCGAACTCAGAGATCTGCCTGCCTCTGCCTCCTGAGTGCTGGGACTAAAGGCGTGTGCCACCACTGCTCAGCTTAAATTTGGACTTTTAATATTGTTAAGATGTCAGTGTTGCTGAAAGTGCTCCACAGACTGACATCACCACTGTCGAGGGTGCTCCTCAGACTGAAATCAGCACTGCCTAGAGTGCTCCACAAACTCACCTTAGTAGCACTTAGAGTGCTCCCTAGACTGACATCACTGCCAAGGGTGCTCCTCAGACTGACATTGGCACAACCTAGAGTGCTCCACTGGCCAGTTTCAGTGCTGCCTGCAATGCTCCAGGACTGATGTCCGCACTTCCTAGCCTGCTCCAGGGATTCAATACATTTTTTTTGTTTTTTGAGACACAATTTCTTTGTGCAGTTTTGGAGCCTGTCCTGGAACTTGCTTTGTAGACCAGGCTGGCCTCGAACTCAGAGATCCACCTGCCTCTTCCTCCCGAGTGCTGGGATTAAAGGCGTGCACCACCACAGCCCTGCTCAATACAATTTCCTTAATGCCAATAAATGTTGTCTCTGGTAGAAAAAAAAATTCTTAAAATTTTCTTGTAGTTTCAGTGACTCCAAATAGCTAAAATAAACTTAATGAAGCCAATGTCTGAGAACAAAACATGAAATGTTTGCTACTTGGGTTACACAATGGCTTTTGGATATGATACAAAAGCAGAAGTGGCAAAAAATAAAAATGAAGTTGATGTGGAACTGGCTTGAATTTTAAAAGTACGCAGTACACAAAATACTATGAAAAGGCTTAAGAGACAAGGAGAAAAATATTTTCAAATGATATGTCTGACAGGGACTTGCACCTGGAGTATAAGCCATATAGGTCAATTTAAAAGAAGATACTTCTGCAGTGACATCACACATGGCTAATAAATGCCCAGAGACATTTCCTTCGCTGTTGTAAGTATCTGGGAAATGTATACAAGAATTATGGTGATACCCCTTCGTGTCCTCTGTCACTGCTGTAATGAAGACACCAGCAGTTATAGGCGCCTTGCACGTGGAGCCTTGCACGTTCCTGTTGGGTTTTGTGAGATGGCTCGTGCACTTTGCAAAACAGCTCACCAGCTAAATACAAAGCTACCACTTGCCCAAGTAATCTCCTCCAGTACATTTAGCCAAGAGAAATGAAATCATATGGCCACAGGGACTCTGTCCTGGATACTTAAAGCTATTTCAGCAAGGGGGAACCTGAAATTGTGAAGAGCTCAGGTGTCTTTTGTGTGCGTTTTGATGTGTGTGTGGTATATGTACATGTGTGTTCGGGTCAGGTATCTGTAATTCTTTGTCCTAATCCCCTCACACAGGCTCTCTGACTGAGCCTGAAGCTAGGCTACTGGCAGAAAGGTCCTCGGATCCTCCTGTTTCTGCCACCTTAGCCCTGGGCGTGCAGGACTCTGCAGCCATGCCGGGCTTTTATATGGGAGGTGGAAATTTGAACTCCAGTCCTTGTGTGTACACAGCAAGTGCTCTTAACCACTGAGCCCTCTCCCAGGTCCACAGGTATCTCTGAGCAGTGAGAAGATAAGCAGATTGTGGCACCTCCATACAATGGAATCCTGTTTAGCAACAGAATGAGTTGACACATGTATCAACACTGATGAGACTCAAAATAACCGCCTGCAGACAGGAGCCAGTAACAGCATGTGTAGTTCCTTTTATAGGAACTTTCCAGAAGAGACAGACACAAAGGCAGACTAGGTCTAGGTGTTAGGGGAGAGCGGCGGTAGGCACCACGGCTAGTCAGTGGAGATTTCTCTGGGGGAGAATGGAAGTGTTCCAAAGCAGACTAAGGAAATGTCTGCACGAGCCTGTCAACTTACTTAAAACAGTTAATTCCTGGAAATGGGCAATTTGTTCAATATGTGAATTTATAGTTCAATAAATCGTAACTCTTTAAAAGTGAGTGCCGAAGTCTGGGGAGATGGCTCAGATGGTAAAGAGCTTACCACATGAATTAAATGCTGGATTAAATGCTCAGAACCCCCTCCCCCTGCCACACACACACACACACACACACACACACACACACACGAAAGCCCACCCCACCAGGTTCTATGGAGAATGCTCATACCCACAGTTACAAGGGAGGCAGAGACAGGCAGATCCCTGAAACTCATTGGCCAGCCCACCTAGCCAAATCATCATGCTCCAGATGAAGGACTGAGACCCTGTTTCAAAACAGGAGAATGGGGCTGGAGAGGTGGCTCAGTGTGTACTCCTGATACTGAATTAGCCATTGTTCAGAAACACTCAGCTGTAGGGCTCTCCCTCTTTCACTATCCCTTCTTTCTTCTCCCTCTTTCTCCTAGTTGAAAAAAAATGGCAGGCACTCTATCTAGAGAATCCACCTCTGAGAGTCTGATTTTTATTTCCCAAGAGAATTTTCCTGAGACCTTTAAGTAATCAAAAAAAAAAAAAAAAAAAAAAACCTCAGTGTGTCCCATAAAGGACCACAAAAGAGAAAATAACCCCTCAAGCAATTTCCCTCTTTATTATGGTTTTTTTTCCCTTTGCAACTAGTGGGGCCAGTGGCCTGTAAGGCAGTTGGCAACTAGGATGTCCACAAGAGATCTGACTTTTGAATATGCTTGGTTTAGACATGCAACCATTCCTCTCAATGCTGGGCTATTTATAAACATTACAGTGGTCTCTCAGATAGTCTCATGTAGCCAGGTAAGGAATGCTGCAGTCTTCTAGGGAATCCTCTCTCTCTCCTGTGAGAGCACTTTGGGGTTGGGTTTGAAATGCTCTATGTCTGCAGGCTGTCCCTCAGCTGAAGCACACCAGGAGGATGGCACTATTAGAAGCTCCATGACCGACAGGCGTGTGGGAATTCCGCAAGGGTGCGGGAAACTTGACAGTCACAAGAGCTAGGGTCAGATGGGGGCTAGTCCCATTGCTTGTGAGGACCAGCACATCGCCCAAGACACCATGTCTCAGGAGCACTGCAGTGGCACCCTGGGCCCGCCTCCAGAGGTCCAGTTTCGCTGCATTGTTCCGGTGGGCATTAGCTTTGTTTGTGCTATCTGGGCTTAGGGCTGATTCTTTAACATATTGAGTTATCTTATAGTTGGTTCATTAACATACCAGAGCCCGCCTTAGGCTTGGCTCATATCGGAGCCACCTTGCTGCTGGCTCCTTATCGTGCGAGCCCTACATCGTTCCAAGAGTGCGCAATGGTTTCCAAGTTACACAAAGTGGTTTCACTTACGTCCGAACACCCCTTTGAACCCGGCTAGTCTAGGCAGACTTCCTGGAGTCTCTGGTAACAGTAAGTGACAAGATTCTTTGGTGACAGTGGTTTCAGTGAGTCCCTGGGCAAGCCCCAAACCTCAAGAATGAGTTAATCTAGCTGTCTACTTTTAGCATGGCTTACGGTGATCCTGCTTTCCTGAGGGAGCTGAGGGGTGTCCCTTCGCTAGATGATTGACCTAGCCCAATTGGAATGTTAGGTCTCTACCAGGCCAGAGATTCTATTCTCTTGGCCAGGAGATTTCTCTTAACAAGCCTTCATTGCTACTCTTCTCACCATGATATGGCCCCCTTTAAGGGTAAACTTAGAATCACTTAGAAGTCGGATCAGAGTTCAGAGCCCACAAAACATCTTTGTCGTCTCTGGCCTCTAGCAAGGATGATCCTGCCAAGGAGACCTACCCACATCCCTGGCTCTCAGTCAAGAGACAAAATGACTGCTCTTCTTTGGGGTCTTTTCATGCTAGACCCAATAATCCCATTTAAAACTCCTGTTCCATCACCCCTACCTCTAAGAGGCAACCCTAACTGCCATTGTGGAATTGGGGTAACGACCAATCTGTCTCCTTTCAGCTGAATGGGGGTGTCAGATGTGGAGGCCAGGGTAACCCGGCACTAGGTTTATCTAAAAGACCCTGTGCTGTAAAGAGACACCATGACCAAGGCAACTCTTATAAAGGAAGGCATTTGCTTGGGAGCTTGCTTACAGTTTCAGAGGCTGCGTCCATTACCATCATAGGAAGCATGGTGGCAGGCAGATGTGATGCTGAAGTAGCTAAGAGCTACATCCTGATCTCTAGGCGGGGACAGAGATCAGGCCTGACTTGGCCATTGTAACTCAAAGCTCATCCCCAGTGACACACTTCTTCCAGCAAGGCCACGCTGACTCCAACAAGACCATCACTCCTCCTACTGCTTCTCAAATAGTGCCATTCCCTGGTGATGAAGCATTCAAACCTATGAGCCTATGGGGGCCATTCTTACTCCAACTACCATGACCCCAAAAGTTCATCAGTACTTCTGTTTGCATAACAGCCTGCTGTAGGGGGGGAAATGAAGTCCCTGACTGAGGCCTGGAAAGAGATGTTGGGGAGAAGGAAAAGAAGAGTCATTAGCATGAGTCCTGGTCCAGGCCTAGGAGAAGCCAGGACAGAGGGTGGGTTTTAAATGTCCAAATCAAAGTCCAGTAGGGTCTCTTGATGGGCTCACAGAACAATCGAGTCTTTGGCTCCTCTTCCGTTTTCCTTTAGTTCCAGCCACGGCTGAAGCCAAGGTCTGTTTTCAGGCCCTTTGATCACTGTTGGAGCGACTAGAGTCAGTGTGAGATCCTTCCCTGCTGGCTTTTAGACAGGGAAAGAAACTCAACAGCCATCATTTAATCTTTAGGTCGGAACAGTTAGAAGGCCTGACTTCTCAGTTATAGGCGGGTGCTACAGTGAGCCAATGTCTGAAGTTCTATAACTAGGCAACCTTTTTCTTATAAGGAAGAAAATTATCACTGAGAAACAGTTGTCTAATTTAAGTCTAATTGTCTGGCAAGTGTGATCTCTTAGAATGTTAAATGTGTGGTGGCATGTGCCTTTAATCCCAGCATTCGGAGGCAGAAGCAGAGGCAGGCGGATCTCTGAGTTCGAGGCCAGCCTGGTCTACAAGAGCTAGTTCCAGGAGAGGCTCCAAAGCTACAGAGAAACCCTGTCTCAAAACATGGCTTCACTTGGAAATATTGAACAAAGTTTTTCCTGTGTTGACACTATTCTTCATAGACTGGGCCCTAGATAGAGTTCTCTAGGTGGGGTCTTCATATCTCCTGCACAAGAGAACAAGTGGCTCACTACAGTTACAGGACATTTAAAGAGGGTGCCCCACAGTCTCCTGGGACTTAGTTGATCTTGGTGGGCGTCGTGGCTAGGGTTTCTATTGCTCTGAGGAGACACTGAGACACAGCAACTCTTTTAAAGGAAAGCATTTACTGGGTCTGGCTCACAGTGCAGAGGTTGAGTCCATTATCATCACAGTGGGAAACACGGTGGCATGCAGGCAGACATGGTGGTAGAGCAGGAGCTGAGTGTTCTACATCTGGATCTGCAGAGAGCAGGAAGAGAGCATGACACTGGGCCTGGCTTGAGCATCTGAGACCTCAAAGCCCCCCCCCTCCATGACACAGTTCCTCCAATAAGTCCACACCTACTCCAACAAGGTTATACCTCCTAATAGTGCCACTCCCTATGAGCCTACAGGGGTCATTTTCATTCAAACAACCACAGTGGGCAATAGGCAAAGCATTGTCCTATTTTTTTTGACCCCTTTGACCATGTCAGTATAAACCTCCACATACAGTTATATAATATGCAGAAGATCAGCTTCTGGTTCTTTTAATTGATGTGTAATAGTTTAGGCAAAAAATCCTAAACACGTTTAAAGAAATTTTGATTAGATATACATTAAGCCAGAACAATAATTTAAGTTGACGTTCCTATTAATGAACTGTACTTTGACCTTAGAAATTTTAACTTCATATACATAAAGTCTCATTCTTTGTGTAACTTGCTTAAATGATTTTTTTTTTCACTCTGGAAAAAAAATCCAGCCATCTGAATATTTTCCCCTTTTACTAAAAATCTTCTCATTCTTAATCAGGTGTGATGACATGTCTTTAATCTCAGCACTTGGATGGCAGAAGCCTTGTGGACCTCTGTGAGTTCAAAACCAGCCTTGTCTACATAGTGCATTCCAGGACAGTCAGGGTTATGTAATGAGACCCTGTCTCAAAAAAATATTAAATGAATTCCCATTATTACATCCTACTTTTTTTCTACTTACTGTTTTTTTTAAAAAAAAATTCTATGAACTATGGGGACATGAACAAATTTAGCATCTTTTCTGAGAGCTTTATACTGGGGGTGGGTGGGTGAGTAATCATAAGGTCCCAATGATAAAACAAAATCTGATTTCACCAAAGTTCAGCCTGAGGACCCAGTGAGTTACTGGGCTTATTCACAGAGCATAGGTGTGGAGTTACTGACAGAGGTATGGGTACCACAAAAGCAGATTTACTGGGCAGTCTGCACCCAGCATGGCTCATGGCTTCCTCATACTTGTGTGGGTGGAGCCCCTGCTCCCTAGGCTATACTCTATATGCTCTGGCCCCTCTCCCACACTGTGAGGCTATATGCAATCAGGACAGCATTGCATGCAACTGGCTGGAAGGATGACTGGGTACTCAGGTGAGGCTTCCATGACCCTCCTTACCCCCCCTTCTATAAAGGAATACCAACAACTAATAAAGCCAGTTGTGATGATTTTTTATATGCAGACACAGCCCGTCTTATGAAGATGGCAGTTGTTTGGCTTAGAAAACAATGCTGTTCAGTGCCACCATAATAAAGGGAAAGCTGAATCCAAAATACATACCTAGGATAATGCGATGAATTAGTATGACCTGTGCATATACCATTAAACTGTGCGGCTTTGTAAGTTTACAGGTAAACCTTATTTAAAGCACAGAAAGTCATTATCACTTATGCAGTGCGTAGAGTTATTTACCATAACCTGGGTTTTGGTTTCGAATACTAGACAGAAGCAGCAAACACATAGAAAAATATCAAACTGATGTTTATAACATCCCAAACTCAGCTAAGGAGCCCTGTTAAATGCTGGAGTTATTGTTGCTGTCTAGATCTTGTTTTGATCCCCCTAGGTAAAAGCACTTGCTGGGAAAGGGATCCATGACCGAAGCAGAAGGGATGGGGATGTGTAACCAACGGCCGTAGCTGGAGCTGTTGCTCTAAGAACATATGGAGAGACTGGAAAGGAGACCATGACGGTGGCACCATTTTGTCCATTGGTGCCTAAGTATTTAGATTCTGGTAGCCGTCCCAAATATTGCTCTTCTTTATGTGTCCATAAAGCATATCAGTCATATATTGCTACTAATACATAAGGGTTTGGTTTTATTTTGCTTTTAGTTTTATTTGTTGGCCGTGTATCTCATTACTCACTTACTTGGAAACTTTGCCTAGTATTCTTGGGAATTCCTGTGCAAACCATCATGACAGCTGTGGAAAAGGTTTTATTTCGTGCCTCTCCATTTCTATAAGATTGATTTCCTCTCTGCCTTGTCGCATTAGCTGGAATCTCCAATATGATAGTGGATAGGAATGGAAGCGTGGGCACCGTTGATGTGACAGAGCACTCTACCCAGGAGTAAAGCTGCTAATTTCTCACCATAAGGTGTGATGTTATCTGTGGGTTGTCTGTAGGTGTTTTGTTGTTGTCTGTTTTTTTCACCAGGTTTAAGGGAAATGCCTGTGTTCTGATTGAGAGTTTCCACTTTGAAGTGATGTTAAATTTTGTCAACTTCTCCCTCTCTTTGGATCCACTGATATGATCATTTGGTCTCCCATCTCCAGCCTATTGATATGATGGGTTACATTACTAGAGTTTTAGATATTGAACCAGCTTTATATGTCTGAGGTAGATCCCACTCAGTTGTGGTGTATAATTCCTGTTATACATTAGTGGATTTAATTTGCTAGTTTTTAGTGAGGACTTCTGCATCTGTGTATGTGGAAGACAATGGTCTCTGGCTTTTTGCTATGATCATATAATTTCTGATTTTGTAACGCTGATCTCATAGGATGTTAGGTACTGTTTACTTATTTCTACAACAGACTGTAAAGAATTGGTATCATTTTTTCCTTAAATGTTCACTAGACTTTATTGGCAAAACTGTTTGGGCATGGTGCTGTTTTGTAATGCCCATTTATATATGACATTTACCTTTGTGTGGGTTGGTACAGCTATGTTATCTTTGTGACTACTAAGTAGGATTTCATCTAAGTAATTAAAGTCATGGGTAGACATACATTCATAATGTAGCTTTATTGTTTTTATATCTGATATCAATGGTTATGACTCTGTTTTTAAAAGTATTTACTGTATGTGTGTGCATATGTATGTTGGCATACACATGCCACAGAGTGAGTACGGAGGTCATAAGATAACTTTTGGGAGTTGATTTTTCTCCTACCCTGGTAACAAATTGTTTGTCAGCCTTGGCAAACAAGTACCTTTACCAACTGAATCCTCTCACTGGCTCTGGCTCTTTTTCATATGCTTTATTCTTATATCCATTTGCTTCAAAATATTTTCTAATTTCAGCTGTGACCTCTATTTGAGACATAAGGGATCACGGGGATGAAAATCAGATCCACCTATTCTTTCTGTGTGTTATACATTCCTCTGCCTCCTCAGCTTCATAACTTTGCTCAGCAGAGAGACAGGGTGCAGTGGGCTTACTCCATCTCTGCCTGGAGACGGAACTTCCATGAGGAATTTTTTTTGTGTGTGTGTGTTGAAGATTGAACCTAGACTCTTACAGATGCTAGGTATATTAGTTGGGTGTTATCTCTAGTGAAACAGAACTGGTACAATGAATCTATCGACCTACTTGTCTATCTATCCATCTGTCTCTACACACACACACACACACACACACACACACACACACACACACACAATGGGATTTATTAGAATGGCTTATAGTCTGTGGTCCAGCTAGTTCAACAATAGTTGTCTCCTGATAGAAAGGCCAGGAACCCAACAGCTGTTTAATCCACAAGGCTGGATGTCTCACCTGGTCTTCAGGATTCATTCACATCCCAAAGTCGTAGGTTCTAATGCCAGCCAAGTAATGCCTCAGGAGCAGGATAGATGAACTTGTCTGGGAGAGCAGGGGCAAGCAGGCAAAAAACAAAAGCTTCCTTCTTCTGTGTCCTTTCATTAGGCTGTCCTCAAAAGGGTAGCCCAAATTTAAGGTGGGTGTTGTGAGGAGGCCACTAGTTAGTTCCCAGCTGCTCAGTCCCAAAATAACCACACAGAAACTATATTAATTTAATCACTGCTTTGGCCCATAGCTTAAGCATATTTCTGGCTAACTCATATCTTAAATTAGTCCATCTCCATTCATCTGTGTATTGCCACGAGGCTGTGGCTTACCCAGTAAAGTTCTGGCATCTGTCTCCTGTGCCAGAAGACAGACTTCTCCCTGATTCCACCCTTCTTTCTCCCAGCATTCAGTTTAGTTTTCCCTGCCTACCTCTTTTCCCTGCACAGGCCCAAGACAGTTTCTTAACCAATGGTATTCACAGCATACAGTGGGGAGTCCCACATCAGGTGGGTCTTCTGACCTCAGATGATCTGAACTTACACAGTAGATCTTCCCACCTCAAATGATCCAATCAAGAATAATCCCTCATTGGTGTAGCCAGCTTCTTGGACTTGCTTCCATCTGTGGTTGAGTTGACAACCAAGACTAACCATCACACTAGTAATTGTTTACATTAGTTATTGTTTTTCCATAGCTGTGGCCAAGTAAGTGCCTGGGAGAGAGAAAGGGGAGAGGGGTTCACTTTAGCTCCTGATTTCAGTCCCTCATGACAAAGTTGGTGTGAAGCAAGCTGTTTCGATCATAGCACTCAGGAAGCAGAGTGAAGACAGGGAGGACCCAGGCCAGGTGTGCCCTTTAAAGACACACCCCTGTGACCTACTTCCTTTAACCCAGGCTCCACTTTGTATAGTTTCTACTGTCTCTCAATTGTTTATTAAGATATTTAATTCATCAGTTCTTCAAACCATTGGTTAAGACAGTTCTCATGATGTTATCTAAAAAGTTATCACATGTATATATATACATCACACACATAAACACACACATACACACACACACACACATTAGTCTACCAGGTATGTCTCAATATAAAAGGCTTTGGTAAAAATCAGAGTAACCTGAGACAGCAGGTGGTCACGGCTGTGTGACTCTTTCTGGGGAGATGCAAAAGTCTATTCATTCTAGATAGGGCACTAATGATAGACCAAATTAATGATACCACTAGAGTCCAATTTGATGACCCAGTGAACTTTTTGGGGTTACTTTCAGGAGTGTGGGTGTTACTTTCAGAAGCAGGGGTGACTCAAAAAGGCAGCTGTGTCACTGAAAACCCAATCCAGAATGGGAAGTGAGTCATGAAGGCTGCAACCTTGGAACTTTCTGCGTGACTTGCAGGTAGCTCACCAGTTTGCAGAGTCTCTTCTCTTTATTACTTACATAACCTTAGGGAGGAAGAAGCCTTGTGCATCTTGTCAGTTTCAGGGACTTCCTGAGACTTATGCATTGTTTACTTCTTAAATCTTAATGAACTTCCCTTTAGAAATTTCTGTGTCATTTTTTAAAAATCTGTGTGTGAGAGTGCACTCGTGTGTGTGTGCCCTGTGTGGAAGTCAGAAAAAGGTACCAATCCCCTGAAACTAAAATTACAGATAATTGTGAGTCACGCAATGCTGGAGGTAGTAACCAAACTCTGGTCCTTTGGAAAACTTGCAAGTGCACTCAACCACTGAGCCATATCTTCAGTCCCAAACTTCTGGAGTCTTCAAGATTTTCTCTCCCAGATGGCCTGTTTCCACTCAGAAAATTGCTATACAACAGTCGTGTACCCTGGGCATTGAATATTGGCTGTGGTGGCAGGCTTCCCAGAGAAAACTTTACTGTCTCTTGGCTGGGTATTAAAGAAGGAAGGGTATTCTAGATATGACAAATCCTGCATTTCTAGGGAATAGAAGCAAAGAATTTTACACATTTGGGGCATTGTATACAACAGTATAGAGGTGATATTGGCAGGCAGGAGTCAGATACATGCATTCTGTTGTGTACGTTGTTACAGATTTTGTGTAGGAATATATCACTCTCCTGTGGTTGCTAGAACGCACCACTACAGATGGAGCAATGCCACACAACACAAACGTATTCTCTAGGCACTCTGAAGGGTAAAACACTGAAGTTTTAAGTTTAAAGTCCAGGCATCTGTGGGGCTCTGAGGGAGACTCCACTTCCTGCCATGTTCATTTTCTACTGACCACCGATGGACTTCCATGTGTGGCTGAATCCTCTCATGTCTTCCCACTTCCATTCCTTCGTCTGCCCTCTAGGGATTTTTGTAGATATCCAGGCTCATCTTCCATTTCAGAAACCTTAGTCATAAAGTCCCCATTCTCATGAAAGGTAATTCTGTCTCTGGGTCTCAGACATGGTTATCCTGGAGCATCATTGTACTGGATAGTTTTATGTCAACTTTTGACACAAGCTAAAGTCATCTGAAGGGAGGGGATCTCAGTTAAGAGAATGTCCCCATAAGATCTGGTTGCAGGACATTTTCTTAATTAGTGATTGATAGGGTAGGGTCCAGCCCATTGTGGATGGTGCCATCCCTCAAGCCATGAGGGGAAATCCAATGAGCAGCATCCCTCTGTGGCTTCTGCATCAGCTCCTGTCTCCAAGTTTTGGCCCTGTTTGAGTTCCTGTTCTGTCCTAGTTTCCTTCAGTGCTGGACTATGATGCAGAACTGTAAGCCAAATAAGCCATTTCTGTAACACAAACTCTAATTAATCTTAATAATAAAAATCCAGAGTCAGATATTGGGAGTAAAAGTTGAAAGATCAGAGAAGCAGAGCAGCCAGTCACTAACTAGTTCTTATCTCTACAAAATCCTCAGCCCTGAGGGGGGTAAGATCCTGTCCCTACAAGTCCTCTGACTGAACGCCATCTCTACAAAGCCTCAGACTGAATTCCTTGAGCTCCTGCCTCCTCCCGCTTTATATTCCTCTCTCCACCCAGCCATATTCCTTCCTGGCTTCACCTCCCAAGTCCTGGGATTAAAGGTGTCTGGCTCTGTTTCTCTTTTAGACCAGATCAATTTCGTGTAGCCCAGGATGGCCTTGAACTCAGAGATCTGTCTGCCTCTGTCTCCCGAGTGCTGAGATTAAAGGTGTGTGCTATCACTGCCGGGCCTCTATGGCTAACTCGTGTGGCTAGCTCTGCACTCTGATCTTCAGGCAAGCTTTATTTGTTCCAGCACAAACAAAATGTCACTACACCTTTCCTCCCCAACTTGGTTTTGGTCATGGTGTTTCATCATAGCAATAAAAACCATAACTAGGACAGTCATGAATCAGGTTATCTCAAGGAAACAGTTTACAGGTATCAACTGAATGAGGCTATATAGGAAAACTGCCAGGTTTGAGACTTAGGAAGGTCTTTCTGGCATCAAGAAAGGTTCTGCCGGAAAAGCACTGGGGGCTGGGTGGCGCTTAGCATGTGGATGGACAAGAAAGCCTTGGGTTCTGCCTCCCCTGGCTGGGTGGATAGTGCTCTTTTTGATCAGATGAGGAAACATCACAAGATAAGCAAGGAATCCTCGTAGGCAGTTGGTCCCTACTCTGGGGAGGTGATGGTGTTAGGTGATTGGTCCTGCCTGGCATATGGAAGGTTTTATTTTTATTCTTATTTGTATTACTATTGACAATATTATGAAAAGTAATTCGGGGAGGAAATGGTTTACTTTGGCTTACAGTTCCAGATCATAGTCCATCATGAAGGGAAGTCAGGGCAGGATCTGAAGCAGCAGTGGAGGCAGCAACCACGAGGAAAGCTGCTTGCAGGCTTGTTCCTTCTGGCTTGGGCTCAGCTAATTATGTTACGCAGCCCAGACCCACCTACCTAGCGATGATGTTCATAGTGGGCTGGGTCCTCTTAAATCAATTAGCAATTATGACAGCGCTTCACAGATCTAGCCACAGGCCAGTCTGATGGAGGCAATTCCATGTGTCAGCGCTCTTCCTGGGTGACTCTAGGCTGTGTCACGTTTACTCTAACAACGGAGAGGGAATGACAATTTAGAGCTGAGTCTACAATTTCAAAGTGCCTGGAAGTTAGCAGAGAACAATGGCTCTGTGTGTGTGTGTGTGTGTGTGTGTGTGTGTGTGTGTGTGTGTGTTCTCAGGGAGGGAATGCATGCACACATGTACAAATGTGTTCACATATGTATATAGGCCAGGGGTCAATATAGAAAGTGGCTCTCCTCGGGCACTGTTGAACCTGTTTTTTTGAAATAGACCTTTTCGCTCTCCTAATGCTTAACCAAGTAGGCTAGGCCGATGAACCAGCAAGGCTCAGTGCAGGGAATTACAAAATGTGTGCCACCACACCTGACTTTGTGTGTGCCTGTGTCTTCTGGGCATCAAACTTGAGTCCCCTGACTTCCCATATGAGGAAAGCACCAACTGAACTATGTCCCCAGCCCCAACAACAGCTTTTACATCCGATCCAATGAGAGTAGGGAAGGAACGTAGGTGGGTAGGCAGGTAGGTGGGTAGGCGAGCTCCGGGGATGTGTTGTTCCTGGTGGAGTGAGGTGCGAAGGAGCTGTGTTTATAGTCCTTCCTAGGCTGGGGAGGTCCATGTCTTACTGTTGCGAAGCCTAGAGGGAAAGGGGACAGAATGTCTTGTGTGTGCTTGCTTTCGCTCCTTAACCTCAGGATCAGAGGCTCCAGTTGCGGGGCGGCGCGGCTTCTGGGCAGCCTCAGTGAGTGTGCATGGAAAGCCTGAAGGAGGTTTGCTCTCAGCAAGCTAATCTGGCAGCAGGGAGCCATTCGGCCTTCGCGTTGCCTGGCAGCAGCTGGGAGCTATTAGTTAGTTACCTTTCTGGGAACGTTCTGCTGAAGAGGAATTCCAGGGCATGTGAAAGGCTCTGTACCTCTGGAAAGACTCCTCCTCCTTCCCCCTCCTTCCCCCTCCTCCTTCCCCCTCCTCCTCCTCCTTCCCCCTCCTCCTCCTTCCCCCTCCTTCCCCCTCCTTCCCCCTCCTTCCCCCTCCTTCCCCCTCCTTCCCCCTCCTTCCCCCTCCTTCCCCCTCCTTCCCCCTCCTTCCCCCTCCTTCCCCCTCCTTCCCCCTCCTTCCCCCTCCTTCCCCCTCCTTCCCCCTCCTTCCCCCTCCTTCCCCCTCCTTCCCCCTCCTTCCCCCTCCTCCTCTGCTGTTATTCAGTGAAAGGAGGGCTTGCCACACGGTGCCTTCCATAACCATTGGGGCTTTCTCCCCCTCTGGTGTGGCCTTTCCTCCCCAGCTCATAGCAGGGAAAGACTAGTCTAGCTCTTTGACGAGCTGAGATGCAGCCCTGGAGAGTGGAGCAGGGTCTCTGGAAGAGTTAGGTGGACAGAAGGGGCAGGCCCTTCAGAAGTAAGGATGGGCGTGTCAAAGTAGATAAGCAGAATCAATCATGGCAGGGGTGGAGACCACTCAGCTGAAGAGGAGCAGGTCCCAGTCCCTAGCTCCAGGATGCTGTTCAGAAATGGGGACCAGGAAGAGACTCTGTGGCCTTGTTTTTGTTGCCTTAGATAAAGATGGTGTATTGTATTGATGTGTATGTGCATATGGACGTGGAGGTCAAAGGTCGGCCTCAGCTGTTGTTCCTCAGACACCTTCCACTTTTTCAGACTGGCTGGCCAGTGAGTCTCAGGCATTCCCTTTTCTGCCTGCTCAGTGCTGGGATTATAGGTACATATAGCTGGACCACTTTCCTTTTCTCGTGTGGATTTGGGGACTAAGCTCAAATCCTCATGCACACACATCACTTTACCCTCCCACTAAGTTATCTCCCAGCCTATAGGAGACTTTTCTAAACCTGTGTTTTATGTCTGGAAGAAACAAATACCAAAACCTTAATCATGAATAAAAGCTTCAATAAGTCCGTAGAGAGAAAAAAAATCTACTTCGTGGTGTTTTCCAAAGTTTCCTGACATCTTGTCTGTTCATGTGTTACATTCTCTAAATCCTGACTTGAGGAACTGACTCACGCCAGCATCCTAGCAAACTGAGCTCTGCTCGCCCAGATCCTGGGAAAAGACCTCAGAGCGCCTGTGAAGGAAAAGTCACTTTCTCGCACCTGCTACTGGAGCAAAGGAAACAGAGCGACCTTGTTTCTGGCTATGAGGCTCATTCTTCTTCCCTTACTCAGTAGTGTCTCAAAGAACAACAGCCCCTGCAATGGGAGCCCACTCAGCTGTGATTTCAGATCAGACTTCTTTAGCCCCACCAGCAGTGTTAGCTCCAGGAGAGCGGAGTAGGAGGGAGCCTGTGGTTAGCATCAACTTTGATGTAAGCAACCAACTGCAACAATGTAACAGGGCTTTGTTTCTGCAGGGAAGGTGAGACATAGCAGGCGGTGGACTCTGCTTTGGAAGAACCAGCAGGTGCCGGTTCAGTCATTTCATCTTGTTAGTAAAGAGAATTAGCCCTTTCTCTGCTGGTTATTAAAGCTTCTCCATGTCTTAGTTGGTGAAGTATTTGTCAAGCCAGGATGAGGAAACAAGTTTGATTCCTAGAACCCACATTAATAAAAAAAAAAAAAAAAAAAAAAAAGACTTAGAAGCCAGGCATGGTGGTGCATGCCTGTAATCCCAGGGCTGGGGAAGGGAGACTGGAGGATAAGTGGGGCTTGCTGGCCAACCAGTCTAGACAAATCAGCAAGCTTCAAGCTCAGTAAGAAACTGTTTTTCAAAAGATGAAACAGAGCTGGGGAGAGATGGTTCGGTGGATAAGAGCTCTCATAAGCAAGTATGACGTCCTGACTTCAGGTTCCCAGACTTATGTAAAAGCTGGGTGTGGCCACGTGCGTCTGTAATTCCCATGTTAGTGCAAGGAATGAAAGGCTGACTGGGGGTTGGGAGCCAGCCAGGTTCCCTAGAAAACTGGCTACGTCTAGGCCCTGTGAGAGGGAGAGACCCTGTCTGAAAGCCGAGAGATGGAGACTGAGGGACCAGGATATCTGATGTCCTCCTTTGGCCTCCACACTCCAGGCATGGACACACAGATCTACTACACACAGAGAATAAGGTGGAAGCTCTCTGAGCCTCTTCTTCACATCGGTAAGATGCAGCTACTGTGGGTCTCTCAGTTGTTGCTATGGCTGCAGCAAATACTGCCATTGTCATGACTCACATGACATGAAAGGAATGGGTTGGCACTGGCCACTTTCTCCTTAGCTTCGAAGGGTAGAACTAACTGGGACATGAATGATTTCAGTTAGTCTTCAATATTCCAGTTTACCTCTTGTGATGAGAAAAAGTGAATCCCACGTGACTGGACAATAGAAGCCAGCTGTATCGTAGCTAGGGCAAGGGTAGGGCATTTGGTGGTGTGATGGCTACAGGTGGCACTGCCTTGGGCTTTCTTGCAGCCAGAGTCCCCCAGGGTAGCCCTCAGCAAGGCTTTTTTTTTTTTTTTTTTTGGGCAATAAGCAGCAGCTGTGGCGAGATCCCTGGTGCCCTCTGGTGGAGATAAGCTGCTCTTGGCACTTTCCAGCCCCGGGGCGGGAGGAGGGGGGGGGAGTCTGGAGGAAGCTGCCCAGGAAGACACGCTCCAACTTCAGGGAGGAGGATGCTGCTGCTGCTGTCTGCCTCTGTCCTGGCCTTCCTGGTTCCTCTCCTCCAGAATCACAGATCCATTCTGACTGCTGCTCTTTTACGAATCAGCAAGTGCTTTACTGTTCGGGGCCAGCAAACTGCCTGCCTCTCTGAGATCTGCAAGCCCACACCCTCACTCAGATCACTGGTTTTCTGTCTTGGACTCATTCTCTTCTCTCGTTTTCTGCAGACCAGCCTTGAGGTGGCACTGTGAGCAGTCCGTCCTCTGGTTTTTTTTCCTCAAGTGTGTGTGTGTGTGTGTGTGTGTGCGCACGCGCGCACGCTTGCGTGCGTGGAGGGAAGCACAGCTGGGATAGGTAGATGTCTAGAGGTCTGCTGTGACAGCCCTCTCTGTAGTCCTGGCCAGTGGCCTTGCTGTAGCTTGCTTTGTCCAAGGGGATCAGATAATCCTCTTAATCTTTCTGCCTTTTCTTTCTTACACGGCCAATGAGAACTTCCTTAAAGGATGATATTTGGATGGTTTCTGATCAACTAGTGTGTGGGAATGTAATCATTTTTATTAAGTGAAACTCTTGAGTACTGGCAGACAAGGACTGGGGAGATGGCTCAGTTCGTAAAGTGCCCGCCACGCAAGCATGACGACCTGAGTTAGATCCAGAGCATCCTTTGAAGGCTAGGTGTGGTGGCACGTGCCTATGACCCAGACACGTAGGGGGGGAAGTGGAGGGTTGGGTACAGGGGACAGGTGGATCCATGAAACTCATTGACCATCCATACTGGCTGAATACCATGAGCTTCAAGCTCAGTGATTTACTAAGGTCTTGATTATTTATCCCTTGAATAGAGTGGTAAAAACTGCCAGAAGTTTCCTTGGCAGAAACTGGCATTTTTATTACTTGCTTTGTGGTTCTAGGAATTGAACCCAGGGCTTGGCACATGCCAGGCAAGCATGCTTACATTGAGATTTTGGAGTCTTGAAATAGAGTTTTGATATGATAGCATAGATTAGCCTCGAATTCCTCCTGCCTTAGCCTCCCAAATGATCCAAAGATCCTAATATTATTGGCTTAATTCTGTTAGTGGTTAAGTCAGTTTGATAAACTTTTTAAAAGCATAAAGATATGTAGTGTTTCTGCCACCATCAATTGAAAGACTGTGCTTTCCCCTAATGAGTTCCTTTGACACCAACAATTTATAAATCTACACAGCTTAATTTGGGGTCATTACTTGGTTCCACTGATCCACTTAATGTCTTGACACCATGCCATGCTTCTTTGACTATAGTTCTCCTTGAAATCCCTAAGCCAAGCAGTGTGGTACCCTAAATTTATGCTTCCTTTCAATACTTTAGCTAGTCTAAGACATTTGAATTTCCATAGATATTTTTGAGCCTCCTTAAACTGTCTGCAAAGCCTGCTGAAATTCTAATCTACCAGTATTCTGCCGATCTACAGATCAACTCAGAGGGAAGACACCCGATGTCAACTTCCCACCTCCAGAAATACCTAAATGTCAACCTCTAACAGCTAGAAATGTCCACACACATGCAAACCTACACCACCCCACCCCACACAAACAGGGGTGGCCCCTTTTTATTGATTGAGATACAGAATGTCAATCTTCTGAATTTTGCAATCATTGCATATTTTTCTCTTGTTTGGAAGTCAGGAATTAGTTCCACTGTTCCTTTAGTGTTCGCCCACAGTTTGTATTGAGTGAGACTTTTCCTGGACAGACGTGGCACACATCCATGTCTACTCCCCTCAGAAAAGGCACTAACCACAGTCCAAACTAATGATTACACTAAATTCCCAGGTGATGGATCAAGAAGTTCATTGGTAAAGGGTGTTACTTACAGAGGTCAGGAAGACTCAAGTTTAGCTGCATCAATGAAAAGCCTGCCCCAACACAGGTGGTGACCCACAAAAGCTGCAACCTTAGGGCTTCCAGCAAGCAGCTAGGCAGGTCGAGGACCCCTGGGAGTTGTTTGTTGCTTCTATAACAGGGGTGAGGGGACCCAGTGTCTCTTGTTAGTTTGGGGGATCTTTGAGACTTAAGTGATTTACTTCCTAAGTCACGTGAACCTATCCCCTTTTCCCTGGAGAGGATGTTTTAATTCAGAACTTCCTCAGCTTTAGGGAGCCTCCCTCCATACTGGAAGGATTCATCTAAACGACATTGCTCCTTATCAACTCGCAATGTGCATATTTTTCTTATCTCCTTCATGGATAATGACCCCACACCTCTGCTGATGTCTGTGATTTTGTGCTATTCGTTTTTTTCTGGTGTGTATGTATATATTGTGTTATCACACAATGTGTGCAGTGTATGTATGTGTGCACATACATATACTTATGTGATTGCACAAGGGCCAGAGAACAACATTGTTATCTGGATCTACCATTCTCTATTCCCTTGAGAAAGAATCTTCCACTGAAGTTGGAGTTAGGCAGACAATTGGCAAGTCCACTACTTCTCTGCCTCCACGCCCCATGCGCTGCATTTCTAAGTATGAGCATGACCACAGGCAGCCTTTGACACCGGTGATTGGCATTTAACTCAGGTGTGTGTGCTTGCCTGGCAGTCATTCCTCTACATGAGTCAGCCCCTAAGTTTCTTTAATTCTTCTGTGGGTTAGGACTACATTCTGTGTCCTTGCTCACTCTTACTGATTCAGCCTCTGGTCTGCTGGCTCTTCCTTCATTTTCTCTCCTCTGTGGTTACTGCCTTTCTGTATGACATGTATCCTTAATTGTTCCTTGGTAAAAATCTACTGTGGGTGAATTTCATTAGTGTTTTTGTTTTGTTCAGTTCTTAATTATTATTGAAAGGTATTTTCATGAAAGGCACATCATACTTGTTTGGAAGTTACTTTCCTTCTGCACTATATTGTTGTCTTACATAAATTATCAGGACATGGGCAGAATGCACCCAAAGTATTTGCCAACATATCACACAAATGGCTTCTATCCCAGTTGCTAATAGAGCCCTTGGTCCCATCTGAAACCTTACAAGCCAGACTTTCACCACCCCCATGAGTTCAGTACTGCTGTCTTCCAGGCATCTCGTGCAGTGACCCACTAAGCTCTGCTGACATCGTTCCACAGATTTTTTTTTTTTTTTAGTTCAAAGTTCCACTGTCTTTCGCATTTCAAGAAACAAAATGAAAAATAAAAATAACAATCAAAGCCTGGTGGGGTTCTTAACAACAACAACAAAACCCACTCCTGGACCAGCTTCTGTATTACTTCTCTGTTGCTGTCATAAAACATCACGACTCAAGCCGGGCAGTGGTGGTGGCGCACGCCTTTAATCCCAGCACTCGGGAGGCAGAGGCAGGCGGATCTCTGAGTTCGAGGCCAGCCTGGTCTACAAGAGCTAGTTCCAGGACAGGCTCTAGAAACTACAGGGAAACCCTGTCTCGAAAAACCAAAAAAAAAAAAAAAAAAATCATGACTAAGAAACTTAAGGAAGAGTTATTTTTTTTTGATGGGATATCAAATATCTTTATTTTAGAAAGTAATTTTTTTATTATTAAAAATTTCCACCTCCTCCCCACCTCCTATTTCTCTCCCCCTCCCTTGCCAGTCCAAGGAGCAGTCAGGGTTCCCTGCCCTGCGGGAAGTCCAAGGTCCAACCCACTCCATCTGGGTTCAGAAAGGTGCACATCTAAACAGACTAGGCTCCCCAAAAGCCAGTACATGAGGTAGGATCAAAACCCAGTGCCATTGTTCTTGGCTTCTTAGTCAGCCTTCATTGTCCCACACGTTCAGAGAATCCGGTTTGATCCCATGTTTTTTCAGTCCAAGTCGCGCTGGCCTTGGTGAGCTCCCATTAGACCAGCCCAGCAGTCTCGGTGGGCACACTCCTCGCGGTCCTGACTTCCTTGCTCATGTTCTCCCTCCTTCAGCTCCTCATTTGTGCCTTGGGAGCTCAGTCCTGCACTCCAGTGTGGGTCTCTGTCTCTATCTCCCTCCGTCGCCAGATGAAGCTTCCCTCCGCTGGGTCTTCTGTTTCCGATATCAAATATCTTTAATCTTCATTTCCCTAGTGGCTGAGAGGAGTAGATGACAGGAAATAATCAAATTGAGGCTTTTGCTTCTGGAAGTTTTTTTCTTGCTTCTGTGTATCTTACTCTTGCTTCATGGCTGGCTGGGAGACTGGCCCCTAGTGTCTTCCTCTCTTGTTCTCTTGTGCCGCCTCCTCTTCTGTGTACAAGCTCTGCCTGCCAGCCAGGAAGAGTTATTTTTGTTTAAGGTTCCAAAGCCATAGAGTCCATAATGGTAGGGAAGGTGTGTGGCAGCAGGAACCGGAAGCAGATTGTATTTTATCCACACACAGGGAAGGTAGAGGTGGAAAGGAGGGAGAGAGACTGTGAGTTCAGGAAGTGTGGCGTACTTCCTTCAACAAAGCTCCACCTCCTGAAGGTTGCATAACCTCCCCAAACAGAAACCAGTTGTTCAAATTCAAGAGGTATAGGGGGCTTTATTTTTGTCAGTCAGGCTACAACAAACATCATCTTCTATGGTAGCCATTTTCTTTCGGTATTCTGGACATTTTACTCTTCTTGTGCTGTGCTGATGCTGCTTTGAGCTTAATTCTTCTCAAGTACTTTTCCTCCCACTCCGCCCCGGGATGATTTTCAGGGCCCCCCTTTAAAACACTTTTAAGATGTATTGTTCATTGTTTTAAAATTTGTGTGTGTGTGTACGCGCTTGCATGTGAGTATGTGCACATGAGTTCAGGTGCCCGCCAAATTCCTGGAGTTAGACTATTGTGAGCCACCAAATATGGGTGCTGGGCACTGAACTCGGGTTTCTAGAAGAGAGCAACTAGCGCTCTTAACTCCGGAGCCATCTTTCTAAACCTGATCACCTACTCTTCCGAGAGTTTTTCATATTGGTTCTGGTTTTGTCAGCAACAAGGAGACAGAGATGCAGCTCCAGTTTGCCAGTTTCAGTAGCCTGAGGAGTTCCCCTAGAGCCATGATGCTCAACCTTCTTAATGTTTAATACAGTTTCACTTTTAATACAGTTCCTCATGTTGTGGGTGACCCCTGACCACAAAAATTATTTTCATTGTTACTTGATAACTAATTTTACTACTGATATGAATCGTAATGTAAATAGCTGATATGCAGGATATCTGATATGTTTACCCCATGAAAGGGGTCCTTCCATCCCCAAGTGGGGGTCATAACCCACAGGTTGAGAACTACTGCCCTAGCGTTTTAAAGACCTGGACTCAGACCAACCCAGGATTTATAGCTTTTACTACTTCCCTCAAAAAAATAGGATTAACAGGTTTATGAGTTGGAGATTTCTATTAAATATATTTTAATATGTATATATTTATATATTTGTTTTAAATTGTGTGTGTGTGTGATGAATGTGCAGATGCCAGTAGATCGCAAAGAGCTAGAGTTTTAGGCATGTGTGAGCCACCCAGTGTGGGGGTCCTGGACACCAAACAGGTCCTCTGGAAGAGCAGTACGCATCCTAAACTACTGAGCTATCTCTCTAGCCCTGTGTTTTATTACATTAGTATATGCTTAAGCAGTTGGGTGAAAAGGAGGGTTAAGGGCTCATAAGAAAGGAAGAAACACCTCAAACTATATGAGCAAGGGCCTCACAAACAAGAGTCTTAAAAAGCAAGACACATCTAAACGTGGGTGTGGGCTCCTCAGGGGAGAAGTCACTAACTGTCTTAGCATAGCCATCTATACCATTTTTGTGGCTCTCAAGTTATGTCTCGAAGGTTTCTAAGAATGCTTCTCCCTCTCTATCTCCACCCCACTCCTTTTGATAATAAAGATTCATGAGGTGGTGCTGGCGTTGCCTTACATGGACTTATATCCTGATAGAGAAGCCACTAGGCACATATCCTTTCATGGGGTTTCTGATGAGATTCCTAGAAAACCGTAGGCTTGCAGCTGGGAAGTGAGGGCGGCCTGAAGCGGTGGTTGATAACGCTGTCATTCTTGGCTTGCTGCTGGCAAGCTGTTCCGACCCGATTCCAGAGTGAGGGGGCTCCGCTCCCTTCCTCGCGTCTCCCACATTTACTCTGCCTTTCTCTCCTGCCTCCGTGTATCTCGAAATAGATTTCCTTTCCTACTAATTCAGCTTGAGACTCGCCAGGCTTTGTGAGCGTATGAATGGATGTGTTTTGCCAGCTGTCTAAAATTCTCAGCCATCAGCCCTTCAAATGATGCACCCTGCCCTCTTCTCTCCAGCCCGAGCTGACTTTTGACTTCTATTTCCTTCTCTCCTCCTCTCTCTTGCATCATTTGAATCACTTCCCTCTGTCTACTAGAACTTTCAAGTTTCCTTTAGCCTATCCTGATTCACTAAGTGTTTTTAAAGCTAGGAGTTGTGTTTCTAAGCTTTTAAATTGTACCCATAATTTCTAACAGTTTTGATTTCTGGGAGTCAGTTTCTACCTCTCCATTAGCTGTGACTGTGTAAGCCTGCTCTTTATTTCTTCAAGCGTAGTAAGCATACTTATTTTTATTTCAGGCATTTTCCATGTGTTTGATCCCCAGGACCAACCATGTGGTAGGATTGTACTCCTGGGATAGAAACACAAATGTGACTTTAGACTGTTGTCCCTTTTCTGCCATTGGTTGGACTCAGTTCTTTCTGGGCGTGATGGTTGGTTTTAACTTAACACACTACAAAATCATCTGGGACAGGAATCTCAGTAAGGATGAGGTTTGGGCTTGTGGACATGTCTGTGGGGGTGTTGGCAGAAGTTTCTTTCCCACCCACCAGTTCCCAAATAACTGACACAGTCTTAATATTAATGACAAACACTTGGCCAATAGCTCAGGCTTATTACTAACTAGTTCTTACATTTCAAGTTAACCTATATTACTTATTTACGCTCTGCCACACAGTAGTACCTTTATTAACATGCAGGTTCATCTCCTGTTCCCTCTACAAATGACTGGCAACTCCAGACTCCACCTTTCTTCCTCCCAGCATTCTCCTTGTCTGGCTCTCCCGTCTAACCTTATTATGCTCAGCTATTGGCCAGTCAACTTCTTTATTAAATCAGTCACAGTGACATATATTCACACAGTGTAACAATATTCTACATGGTGGGCGATTGTTTTGATTGCAGTCACTCGGGAGGGAAGACCCAGTGGAAAGTAGGCAGTGCTGTCCCCTGGGTTTGAGTCCTGCACTGTATGAAAAGGAAAAAGCGACCTGAGTGACCTCAGCATAAGCACACCACACACAAACCCATGTTCTTTCTGCTCCTGTGAAGTGGGACCAGCAAATCCCAGCTGCTCTGACTTCCCTGAAATGATGGACTGGAACCGGGACTGGGGAGCCAAATAAACTCTTCTTCCCTAAATTGCTTTTGCTAGGTTATTTTATTAAAGCAACTGGACAGAAACCTAAGACACTAGGCTTCTACAGAGAGATGAACTGTGCTGTTCAGGGTGCCCTGGTCCCCAGTACACAGATTAAGGGAACTTCCTGTGAGCTCTTTGGACAAAAGGACTGCTTCTAACATGTCCCTGTAATACATGCCAAGGACAATACTTGGCACATAGTTGACTATGGCTGGGGTGTTTGGGTTACGGAGCTGACGTATAAATACGCTCAAAGGAATGGACTGATAAATGGCTGGAACTGTAATATAATAGAAAGAAACACATTTGAGTCCTGTCCTCTGAGGGTATATTTAACTATGAACTTTATGTGTGTCATGAGCACATGCATGTGTGTAGGCTGGTGTGGATGCTTGTATCTTCCCCATTTGCTCTTCACCTTATTTTCTGAGACAGGGTCTCTCGCTGAACCTGGAAGTTAACAACTGGCTAGACTGACCAGCCAGTGAACCCCATGGCTCCGTCTGTCTTCACTTCTCAGTGCTGTTCTCGGTGCTGGGATTGCAAGGGTGTACCATCACACCATACGGTGCGGGGGATGTGGACTCAGGTCCTTATGCCTGCACAGTAACACTACCCTCTAAGCCATCTCCCCAGCCCCTCTTACAACCTTTTAAATCAAGGAAAAATTGGCAAGTTTTCTCTGCGACGGGCTAGATAATAAACCTCTTAGGCCTGCCAGTGTAGTCCGTCTCAGTAAGGGCTAGCTGAAGTAACAGCGAAGAACTGACAGGGAGGTCCAGACGCAGAAGAGTACTGAGGTTGGAATGCTGTTCAGGGAAGGTTTCCGGTGAGACTTTCATTTCTGATCTGTAGATAGGGCCTTCCCATCTTATTGTTGTGTGACCTTTAGCCTGTACCCAAACATCCTTGGGCTCTTTTCTTTAGGGACACCAAGCCTATCAGATTTAAGAGCCGCCTGATGCATTCATATAACCTTTATTACTTCACTAAAGGCCCCACCTCCAAATGCAAGCACGTTTGGAGTGAGGGCTTCAGCACAGAAATCACAGGAGGGCACAGCTCAAAAAGTGGCCCGAGCAGCTGTGACATACAAAAGTGCGTGGACCAGCGTGTCTGATAAAACTCGATTCATGCAAAAGGTGTCAGGCTGGATTTAACTCACGAACTGTCCATGGCTTATCTCTATATCTCAAGATGTTTGAAGTGTGCAACCAGGCTTGTTTGGAATAAAATTGCTTTCGTCACTTTCTGACTAACGGGAGGAAGGGAACACTGGCTTCCCCGGTGTGGCACTGGAGTGTAGCCCGATGGTTCCCGAACTGAAGGCAGCGACATGGACTTGTGTTCCATTGCCTAGCTTACCCCATAAAAAGAAAAGAGGCGGGCGGGATGACGAGATGGCCCAGCAGGGGAAGGCAGCTTGCCACCAAGGCTGACCACCTGAGTTCAAGCCCCAGAACCCACATGGCCGCAAGGAGAGAGCCGACTCTGCACGTCTTCCTCAGACTTCCTTTTGTTTGCTGCCCCACGCATTCACCCTCCCACCCCCACCCATTCACTCACATCATTCATTCATAACAAAAAAAAAGTTTCAAAATGTCTAAAGATAAAGAAAAGGAGGAAGACTCTAACAGCTGCGGAGTGTACACCACTTGCAGGCCATCTTGTACCTACTAGTTCATCTGTTTGTTGGTTTGTTGTTTTTGAGACAGGGTTTCTCTGTGTACCCCTGGCTGCATTGGCACTCGCTCTATAGATCAGGCTGGCCTCGAACACAGAGATCCACCTTCCTCTGCCTCTCACTGCTGGGATAATAGAAGTATGACCACCATACCTGGCTTCAGGTTCTAGCTTGTCTAACTTAAGACTGTACATAGAATTGCCTTCTCCTCTCAGCTTACAGGTAAGGCTCAGGTCTACACACTAAATCAGGTGCATAGCTGGCTGCTGACTTCCTAACATTAGAGTTGTCTTAGTCAGTGTTCTATTGCTGTGAAGAGACATGGTGACCTTATAAAAAACAAAAGCCTCTTATAGAAGAAAGCATTTAATTGGGGCTTGCTTATAGTCTCAGAGATTAGCTCATTAGCATGGCAGGAAGCATGGAGGCATGCAGGCAGACATGGGGCTAGAGAAGTAGCTGAGAGTTCTAATATCTTGATCCACAGGCAGCGGGAACAGAGCTTTCTAAACCCCAAAGCCCACCCTCAGGGACATATTTCCTCCAACAAGGCCACACCTCCTAATCCTTTCAAATAATGCTAAATCCTGGTGACCAAGCATTCAATCTATGAGCCTAGGGGGGTGCCATTCTCATTCAAACAAGAAATCTTTTAAGTTTTCTAAAACACTATGTTGCTGCTATTTAAAGATGAAGGGAGTACATAAAGAAAGTGGGCCGTCCAAACGAGACAGTGGCCGTAAAGCTTTGTGCCGCAAAATGCAGCAGGCTTGCCCCAGCCGTGTCTGTGTTTAGGTCCCCTGTGCTGTCTGGCACACAAGCTCGAAGATGCACGCAAGCGCGGGAAGAAAATAGGCTTACATCTGTGTATGCTGAAATTAAGAGTTAAAAATGCTACAAACCAGAAAGCAGATTTTCTTTCATTTGTTAGTTTGTTTGCACTTTCTCCCTGATTCACCTGCTTAAAGCTGCCGTTATTACAATCCTTAGTTGGAAAGTCCTTGCTAGGCCAGGGGCACAGTTGGTCTTCTGGAGTCTGGCATAGAAGCGGTGATAAGATATGGTGGGACATGCTTGGCAGTGTGCTGGGCTCTCTCTGATGTGGGATAAGATATGGTGGAGGCAGCATGGTGGGACATGCCGGCAGCGTGCTGGGCTCTCTGATGTGTTTACATACATCATTCCAAACCCTTACATTGGGCCATAGGGACCTTGCAGGTTTGGGACTGAGATGAAGGACCCTTCAAAGGTCAGAAAGCTGACAGTTGAGATGTGACTTGAGCCTGTATGTGTCTCACACTCCCATTGCTGGCTCCGGGCCTGGCACGGAGGTCAGACCCAACATAAAATAGCGAACATGTCTTCAGACATATTCTAAAGGAAGGGGCACATGAGTATGGCTTTAAGCCGGGAGGGTTGTATGGGGAACAGCACTGATTCAGCTGCTGAGCTGGTAGTCAAGGAGACGAGTTGGGGTACTAGTGTTCAGTGTTCTGATTGGACATCACATTGTATGACATGAGTCAGGCCCATTGGTCTCCATGAGAATAAGGTAGTGGGCAGGACAGGAGTGTGACAGGGAGAAAAGACACTGTAAACTGAAGCTGCATCCTTTTCAGGACTGAGGAGTAGGGGGCGCGGGGAAGGACTGCAGCACCCTGCAACAGTATTGGAGCTGCCAGCATGTGTATTCACTCTTACCTTGCTATCTCTGTTATCAGCAGCTCTGAGTCTATCAGTAGATGTGAAGGCAGCAGAGAAGTTCGGGCCAGAACTGTGGCCATCTGGCATGATGCCCATGTGTTGGTTGTTTTTTGTCCCATTGTTAGAAAATGCCTGACAAAGCAACTTAAGGGTTTTATGTTGATTCAGTTGGGGTACAGTCCATTATGGATGGGAAGGCTTGGCAGCATGGGCACCAGGAGACATCTACAGTCACGAAGCAGAAGGAGATGATTTCTGATGCTCAGTTCCTTTCTCCATTTTATACAGTCCAAGTCTCCAGCCCTTGGAGCAGCCTTGCTCACAGTGAAGGCAGGATTTCCCGCTTTGATTAGCTTAATCTAGAAATGTCTGCATAGCTCGCCCAGAGCCTTATCTCCTGGGATGTTCTAGATCTTGTCTAGTGCTTCATTTGATCCTCTCCCCAAAAGCCCTCAGATATACCTAGAGGTGTCCTCTCCATCTCCGAGATGATTTTAAGACCAGCCCCACTGACACAGACTTAACCATGCTGTTAAAACTGCCTGTTAGTGCTTCTCTTTGACCCCTCATTGGACTTGAAGGCAGCGGCAGTGCTGTGGCTGCCCGCCCAGGTATGCAGGCCTCTCATTACCTCCCAATAGCACGCCCCAGGTATATGATATGCTAGATAAGAGGATCTTGCGGATGTAGTTGGAGTTACTAATCACCTGGCCTTAAGATAAAGCTCCCTCTGGATTTGCTGGGTGGGACCAAGCTAATCGCGTGCTCAAAGGCAGTCAGACGTGACAGAAGTTAGAGATGCCAACTGTGAGACAGCTCTGACCAACCTGACAGCTCAGGTAGAAGTGACTGTGTGCAAAAACGATGCTGTGATGAATTCCGTCCTTCAGCTATTTGTTTGAGAGTAGAGTAGGGCTTTTCCCTGAAGCACCATGATACGCTTTGAGAGAGCCAGCTGCTGGGCTCCCGGTGGCTGCAACGGATCACTCCTGTAATCAAGGTGTTTTCTGCATCTTAAGACCAGCAGAATCATTTCCTTAATTACATCTACTCTATCATGTTCATGGGGTGTGATGGTTAATATCGACTATCAACTTGTCAGGGTCCAGAATTATTAAAGAGACCACGCCATGGCCGTGTTTGTGAGGCAGTTTCTAGATGCACTGACCTGGGAAGACCCACCCTAACTGTGGACAGCCCATCCCACATGCTGGATCTCAGGATGAATGAAAAGGAGAAAGAGAGCAGAGCACCGACATCTCGTGCAGCGTCCTGGCTGCAGGCGCAATGTGATTACTGAAGTAGCTGGCCAGCAAGCCCCAACCCCTGCCTGAATCCTCGCACCCAACACTGGGATTACAGGTGCATGGCAGCATCCCCAGAAGTTTTACAGTGGGTGCTGCGCATCACCATGCTTGCATGACAAAAGCTTCTACGGCCGACCCATTTCCTCAGCACCTCATGGGTGACCTAGAGAGAAATGGAGAATTTATTTTCCTCCGTGTAGTAGAAAATAGGGTTTTAAGAAGCATTGATGTGATCCATATAAGCAATGTATTTCGTGCTCAGTGAATTGCTGAAGTTTGGATCTGAGGCAGGAAAAGGACCATGCCTTGCTGATTAACAAATTAACAAGTCTTGATGAGGAGGAGATGAACTCACTTTATCTGGCACCAGAAGTAGTTTTAAATCTTTCACACTCTGTTAGGCATTGAGGACTGAAATAACATGTATAATTGTAGTTGCTGTCCTTAGGGCACTGGGTATCCATGGGTGTTATGTATTGATCAAACAAGCATTTCCAAGTCTAGATGATAATTTTAAACAATAACATGTAATATATGTATATTATATTGAATATGAAAAAGTGTAACATTTGTTTGTGTGTGTATACACACACACACAAAAATGTTTTTTTTTTTGTTTTATATGTGCCAGATATGAAGAACATACTTTTAAAAGTATACCCAGGATCTTCATAAGAAAAATGTAACCTTTATAAATTTTCATCCTAAGTTTCATTTTAGGTTTTTGTTCCTGTAATAAAATGACCAAATGCAACTTGGGGAGGAAAGGGTCATAATCCTTTGTGGAGGGAAGTCAGAGCAGAAACTCAAGGCAGGAACCTGGAGGCAGGAGCTGACACAGACGCCATGGAGTAATGCTGCTTACCGGCTTGCTCCTTTTGGCTCAGTCAGCTGGCTTTCTTATAGAACCCAAGACCAGCAGCCCCAGGATGGCACCATCCATAATGAGCTGGACCTTCCCACATCAATAATTAAGAAAATGCACTACAGGCTTGCCCACAGGTATTTTCTTAACTGAGATTCCTCCACCCAGACGGCTCTAACTTTTGTGTCAAGTTAACATAAAACTAGCCAGTACACATATCTTTGAAAACGTGAAAACGTTCCTTTGAGACATTTTTTTTTTTTTTTTGGTTTTTCGAGACAGGGTTTCTCTGTAGCTTTGGAGCCTGTCCTGGAACTAGCTCTTGTAGACCAGGCTGGTCTCGAACTCACAGAGATCCGCCTGCCTCTGCCTCCCTAGTGCTGGGATTAAAGGCGTGCACCACCGCCACCCGGCTCCTTTGAGACATTTTTAAAAGACTGATTCCACTAAAGATGGAGCGAGTCTTGTTCCGACACCTCCTTCACAACAACACACTAGGCATAACACAGCACACAGGCAACAAACACCCAAGGGGGAAGAAGGTGGCAGCTGCTCAGACTGAGGACCCAAGTCACTAATCCTCTAGTTTCCTCTTGGGATCCCACATTAGAGAAGTTCTAACCTCAGCAGCCTACAAAAGGCTCAGGAAAAAGCCCAGTGCCCCCTAGTTCCCAGTCAAAAAACACCTACAACCATGCTCCCTCTCCCATGATCTCACCAGGACCAAGAGCCGAGCTGACATTCCACCCTCTCCCAGGAAGCAGGCAGTGCCCAGTGTGCTTCTCTAAGAGCATTCCCCTGTGGGAGACTCAGGGTCGTACCTCCTGCTCTGTCAGGTGGAAACTAGTGGGCTCTGATATCTTTGCAGAGGGAAGGTCAGCAGGGACAGAGGAATGGGAGCCTTGCCCTCAACTGACAGCAGTAGGCTTGATGAGAGGAGACAGTGTGAGGCATTGAACACCCACTGTGATTCACTGCTGTGCCCTGCACCCCCTGCTTCCTTCATTCACAATCAGGGAGTAGGAGAAGGGAGAAGGGACTGGATGGCACGCTTCTCGCCTCTTGTCTGTAATCACTAAGGCCCAGGTGGGAGTTGTGCCTCTACCTCTCCCTACAGCAACTTCACTCCAGACAAGATGGCAGAATGAACCACGGCTCTGCTTTTCTTAGGCTGTGTCTATGTTCAACCTCTGGCCCTGGCAGTATGCCTCAACTGCTAAAAAACAGATTATAAGATCCACTGTCTAATCAGAGTACCCCAAACGCCCTGGAGTACACACCCCCACCAAGATGAATGCTAGACCCTAGACCAGAGGTCTTAAAGTGTCATGAGAGCTTGCTTAGCATGAGAGTTTAGCAGGCACAAAGCCTTGACTTCAATTCCAGATACATACATACACACACACACACACACACACACACACACACACACACACATATATATATATATATATATATATATATATATATGAGAGAGAGCCACTGGCAAATGTTTCCACATGCACTACTAATTTATTTCATTCTTCATTACTTCCCTTTTTCTTACTAAATGCAATTCTCCTTTTTGAAATGGCTGTTACATGCACTACAGTGTTTCTTTTGTGCGCTTTTTGTATATTTTGATTACTTTGCAGGTCAAAAAGTTTATAGTTCTTTTGACCCAAGCATTCTCTCTACAGACACTTGTTCTCCACGTGTCATTATTTGTAATCATGCAAACAACTTCAAAGTTCTTTTTCAAAAGTTGGCACGAACATGATGCTCTCTCTACCCATTAGGGGAAACCTAGTGGCCATGCAGAGGAGCAGGCAGCGCAGGCTGTGTAGCTATGGAATCGTCCCTGTGAATTGTTAAAGACGAGAGCAAGGAGAACGGAGCATCCCAACTGTGTCTTTTAAAAAAAATAGTTTACAAATCCATGTGTGCAAAGGACACACACCTGCAGAAGGCTGGACCCACTCCACTCCACGTCCCTAGCAAAAATGGTAAAAGAGGTGAAATTCTTTTTTTTTTTTTTAATAAAAATGTATCAAATACGTTAAAATATAGGTTAGAACCAAGTCCTTGCTGATGGCTTCGGAGATGGTGTGGGGTAGAGTACGTGATTTTGAAGGCAGATCCATAGACTCTATCCAGCCTGAACTAAATGGACAAGCTTTGTAACAGCATTAGCATTCTGCGCTATGGGAATCACCAGGGGACTCGTGTCCTCAGTCTCAAAGGAGAAGAGCTTGAGCGGAGAGCTCAAAAACATTTCAACAATGATGGCTGAAAATGTCTTAGTTTGACAAAAGTTATATACCTATAGAGTCAAGTAGTTAATCAAACCCCAAGTAGGAGAAACAAGATATCTGTACAAGCACAGTGTATCAGAGTCAGAGCACACTAGACTATGACTGAGCTTTACAGACTAAAGACAGGAAGAACAACAGCGTTCCCAGTAAAAAGATTTTACATAGAGAAAGTAATGTTCGATTTTTGTTTCCTTTTACTTATTTATTTGAATGTATTCTTTCAAAATTATGTTATCATATATATATATTCATATTACATATCCTTCCAGCTAAGCTCCTTGTATTCCTAACAAAGCTCCCTCATAATTTAAATGACAACAGATTTCTCATCTAAGACTACAGAGGCAAGAGCAAAGATAAGTGCTCTTCAGTTGCTGCATGACTGACAGAATTCGCACTGCCCATTGCAAATTCTCTCTGCAGTGAAAAGAGCCCTTAAAAGTGAGGAAATCAAGGACACCAGAGAAGACTTTGGAGGATGTGTTTCAGGCATATATGCATTTTAACAGACTGGCCCCGCCTGCGGGTCCCTGGACTCCTGACTCACGGCCTAGGCTGTGGTGCCTGAGTGCTCCTGTGAGCCAGCTCCTGCTGTGGGTGGGATGACTTCAGATGCCCAAAGCTCTGGAAGAACAAATGAAGTGAGTCAGAGTCAGGGATCTTCAGCAGCACCGGGTTCTTCTATTGGCTACTGGAGAGGGAGGGGGCGGGATGTATCGAGCACACACATGCTACAACTCACACGTGGAGGCATTGCTCTGCCCCTCCCACCTTGTTTAACACGGGCTCCTTGGTTGTTTACTGCCATGTATGTACCTGGGGAGATCAGGGGCCGACCTTGGGTGCCATTCTTCGGGAGCCACCCACCTCGTCTGTCGAAACAGGCCTGGAATCGGCCAAGACTTTGCCAAGAAGGTGCAGCAGGCTGGCCAGGGGCCCCAGAGATCCTCCTGGCTCTGCTTCCCCAGTATTGGGATTCCAAGCGGTTGGCATCATACCCGGCTTTCCTACCTGGGTTCTGGGTTTTGAACTCAGGTCCTCAAGCATGCGTAGTAAGTACAGCGAGCTATAACTCCCCGTCACCGCCTTCTTTTAAGTGAAAGAACACAGGTCTACATGTTTGACGGCCTCCTGGCTCTCAGAAGCTGACTGCACTTCTCCGCGCCAGCTTGGTAAACTTGCAATGAGCCTCAAGGTCTGCCGCTGTCACTGGTGGTGTGGGAAGAGAGGCAGAGAGGAGGCAGAGTCACGGCCATGCCTTCCACCAGAGATGTGTGGAGCAAGCCCCTCTCCTTCTCATCCAGCTTTGATGATGTTGGTTTCATTCTTTCGATTTTCAGCCATTCTAGTAGATGAGTGTGGCGAGGTTTTAATTTGATTTACCTCTGGTGAACAAAGTTTACTATCTTTTCAGGTGCTCATTCTCATTTGTGCGCCATGTGCCGTAAAATGGTGACTGACAGCTTTTGCACTCTTTCTAACAGAATCACTTATTTTTGTTACTGAGTTCTGGGTGCTCTTTACATATTGTTAACTCTAGCGCTTTGTCAGACAGGTGGATGCATTTCTCCCAGTCTTCTATTTGCACTTCATCTTCCCAACGCTATCCTCCACAGAGCAAATGCTGTCAGTTTTACCTGGTCTTTCTTTCTTTTTATAGGAATCCCTTCCGTTCAGTTGTATCTAATCTCTTTTAAAAGATCACGCTCTTTAGTACTGTGAGAGGCTCCATGGGAAAAGAGTACTTCCTATGCAGGCATGGGGACATCAGTTCAAACATCAGTGAAAGCCATCTAGAAAGCCAGCCTGTAAACTCCACACACCTGTACTCCACACCGTGTGAGGCAGGGATAGTTCACTGGAGCAGCCTGAGGTAGAATATTTGGGAACGCCGAGATAGGAGGGTCAAGAGTTCAAGGATGGCCTGGGCTACATATACATAGCAAGATCCTAACACACACACACACACACACACACACACACACACACACACACACACCACCACCACCACCACCACCACCACACCACACATAGGGGGAGAGAGAGAGCAGATAAAGTCAAGACTGTCTGGTCTACCTGTCAATGTCCTACTGTGATAGTAGCAAATTTCCACAAGCACAGTTGATTAAGACAATGTGTTAATTATCACTCCATTCTGGAGGTCAGACCATCCAAAAAGCATCTCTGAGTGCTGTGTGGGCAGGGCTGTTCCCTTCTGGTTGCTCTGTGGGGAAGCATCTGCCGCTAGGAATGCTCCCACCCATATTCCTTGGCTCAAGGCCCTTTCCTGGACACCCAGGCTTCTGTTCCCATTGCCGCACCTCCCAGGACTCCTGCCTGTTTTCCCTCATAAAGACCCACGGAAGCTTTACAAGTTGGCTTCCTCCCCCAGGTCCCTTAGTCATCCCTGCAAAGCCCTCTTTGCCATGAAAGGTAAGATCTCAGGTTTCAGGAATTAGGACAAGATGACCTTCTGACAGAGGGAGCATTATTTTGCCTAATATAGTCTCGAAAAATAATGGGAAAAATCTTAGTGATCTCGGGTTGTTTTATTAATTTGACAAACATAGAAATGATGATCTTCAGTGAGATGGAAGCAGGGGAGATGGATCAGTGAGGAAAGCATACCCACAAGCAGGAACATTAGAGTTTGGGTCCCCAGAACCCAGCCCAGCTAGAGCAAGCTGACTAGCAGAAGCAATGAGCTCTGGGGTCATCTGAAAGACCCTGCCTCACTATAAGGCAAAGAGTGTTGGGTGAAGACACCAACCTTAGGTCTCCTGTGCACGCACACGCACACGCACACGCGCGCACACACGCGCACACAGAGAGAGAGAGAAGAGAGTAAGAGGAAGACATGGCAAAAAGAACTGAAAACCTTTGACTTGGCAATCTAAAGGTCATTAGCTCCAGCAAGCTGACCTTGTGCTGAGGGGGCAGGAAGCAACTCAATGCCTGCAATTTAGGAACCATCAAGAACAAGATGACTCCAAAGCACCCAGACCCTGAGATAAAGGATAGCATTCTTTAAGACTTAAGCTTTTATCCCATCATCGTCGAGTGTCTATGTTCCTGGGACATAAAAAGATGGAGTTCAGAGAGCAGGAACAGGGGTGGGGACTGTAATCCAGACATGTCAAGCATCGCAATAAAGCCTCCTAGCTAAACTCCAGGTAGAAGTACCTGAAAGGGGTTGGAGAGACGGCTCAACAGTTAAGAGCACTGGCTGCTCTTCCAGATGTCCCAGCAACCACATGGTGGCTCACAACCATCTATAATGGGATTTGATGCCCTCTTCCATAATGCAGGCACACATGCAGACAGCACTCGCACATACAAATAAATATTTTTGAAAAGTGACTGAAAGGTTGAATTTTGGAAACCTAGCTGTAGGTGATTATGGAAAGCATACTTTAAGGGCAGTAGAAAGCAAACTACTGTATGGGAAGGTGGCCTTTAAGAGAAAAGCCACTCTTAGGACAAAAGAGTCCTAATAAAAAATAAGTCCCAGGAAGATGTGACAGCGCTGAGCTGGTCTCTCCTGACTGAGGGAAGGCGGAAGCGTGTGCATTGATAATGACAGGGTTGAAAGAGGAAACGGACAAATCCTCACTCAGCATTCCCTTGTAGCAGAGGGGAAACTAGCAAGGTCCCCAGGGATTTACACACAGGCTTCCTCTAATGAGCAGTTAGCAAGCGCCGCAGTGAGCTACCATACAAGTCATTCTCCTCAGGCACCTCTGGGCTTTTATGAAATCAGGCTTCGCGCCACCCAGTAGAACCAGTTTCAACTAGTTTCAGAATATCTATACCAGACAGGCAACATCTCAGGCCACGGCATAATTAAATAAAAATCAGAAACCCCCCAAAAAAAAGACGACAAAAATAGTCTTCTAATAAACCTTGGGTCAAATAGGAAATCATAATGGGAATTAGGAAAAAATAGAATTGCCAAGTTCATTGAAATATCTCCTGTTACAGAGACTGGATTGTTGGGGTGGGGAGATGACGCTGTGGGTGAGAGTGGTTGCTGCTCAGGCATGAGGTTGTGAGTTTGAATCCCAAGCACCCGAATATAACACCTGTGTGTACAGCTGAAATTGCTGTTTGGAGGGCATACTGGGTCCGCCAATACATCTTTGAAAAGAGTAAGTGGTAGACAAGGAAGTGTGGAGATTAAATGTCACCACATTTGGAGTTGAGAAAAGGAGAGACATGGTGAGACTCACGTCGGCTGAGGGGAGGCGTGTCTCCAGTGCCATCTGGAGAGAGAGGCGCTGTGATGCTGAGGTGGGAGAGCGGAAGGGCTGGAGCCTGCCCCTGGCAGCCACTCTTACCTCTGTGAAATCGTGTTCTCGGCTCAGCTCTGCAAAAACTCAAGAGAGCTCAGTGTTCGTCAAAGGAGAACAGCCAAAGGCTGTCCCTCATGTCTGAGGCAGTATGCTGCCCAAGAGAAGGTGGAGAGCCTGCCTTTTAAAAACCATCCGAATCTGGTCCTCTCCCACCTAGAACATTCTGAGCCTCAGTGTCAAAAAATATTTCTTGCCTCTAAATTTGACTTCCATTCATTCCTAGATCATCACCTAGATTTAATATGAGAGTGAATACCTTTTATTTTGTGATCTTATTTCTACTTATGTACTATTGTGCTAAGAATTACAAAGTTTGAACATATCTGTAGTAAAGAGTTTAGATTGCAACAGATGGACATAGTGTGTGTGTGCACGTGCATGCGTGCGTGCATGCATGCCAGCCAGATGAGGATGTTCAGTGTCTTATTCTCTGTCCTACTTACTCCGTTGAGACAAGGATTCACCCTAATCCTGGGTCTCTTTTACGTCAGCGCCAGGGGCCCAAACTTGGGTTTCCACAGCCATCTCCTTAGCTCCAGGTGGAATTATCTTAAACATCTGTTTTCAGGGGCTAGGGAAATAGCTTTGTTGAAGTGCTGCTGTTCAGGCTTGATGGCCTGAGTTCAAGTGTAATGCCTGTAAAGAATTGGGCATGGTGCATGCATTTATAATTCCAACAGCGGCAAGGCAGAAACAGGCTTTTACTGGATGGCCAGACTCGCTGAGTCAGTGAGCCCAAGGTCACAAAGGGTGGAAGGTGTTGGAGGGAAAGCATCTGTGGATAACCTGACTCCACATACAGGTGCACAGGCATGCAATACATACATGCATATGCACATGTACATGCACACACACACGTGCATGCACACATCCTGGTGAAATCATGCTTGGGAAAGGTACAGAATTTGAGAAGCTCTGACTAGGCTCGGGAACAAGTGTCTATGCCACTCCCAGCCTGAGGAAATGATGGAAACTGATGGCTGAATGCTGAGCACCGTGTAACCTCACACCCGAGACTACAGCATATCCTAGGGCATGCTAGCAGACATGTCTAACGTTAAACATCACCATACGATGCCATCTAGAAATTTAAACATGTAGTCCAGTTACATTTTTAAAAATCTCTCTCTCTCTCTCTCTCTCTCTCTCTCTCTCTCACACACACACACACACACACACACACACACACACACATACACACACACACACACACTCCTCACGTCTTAAGTAACTCTTCAGTTTTGGGTTAGGTTACATTCACAGCCTTCGTGGGTCACATGCAGGCTGCAGGTTGGATATGCTTAATACTAGCTTCACCCCTGAGAATAAGAAGCCAGACCCCCAAAGACTATTGCAGGATCTGTCCATGTTAAACTCCAGGGCAGATTAATCAAGACTAACAGAAATCGGATCCCTGACCCCGAGAGGACCTGGAGGGGGAGAATATTGACTGGGAAGGGGCAGAGGTTTCTAGAGGGAAGTAGATCTTTGTAGGTGGATACCTTTTTCATAGCTCAGGTCTGTACCCTTTAAAAGGATGCATGGGAATTCACGGCTTATGGACAGGGTGGCACATGGATTTAGTCTCAGTACTCTGGAGGCAGAGGCAGGTGGATCTGTGTCTGGGGCTAGTCTGATCTACACAGGGAGTTCCAAGTCATCCAGGCTATATAATGAGACCCTGTCTTTAAAGGGGAGTGGAGGTATAGCTAGAGAGCAGGGAAGATGGTCCAGTTGGCAAAGTGCCAACTTTGTAAACATTAGAGCCCAAGTTTGATTCTCCAGTACCACAAAAAAGCCAAGTGTAGCTGGCAAAGAGACAAGCCGATATGAAGCTCACAGGCCAGCTGGCCTAGCCTACTTGGTGAAGCTCTAGGCCAATGAGAGACCCTGCCTCAAACAAATAGCCAAGCAATGATACCCACGTGTGGGTCCCAGCTGTCACACACACACACACACACACGCGCGCGCGCGCACACACACACACACACAAATGAGAGAGACAGAGTCAGAGAGAGAAAGGAGAAGAAAATGCTGCAAACTTTCTGCCAAGTTCTTTCTCTCTTCTTGTTCTAAGCTGCCTTGCTCGCACATACCCTCCCATGTCTGTAGTCTCAAAAGTTCTCAAGGCTTCTTTTGTTTTCTTCTTTTCCCCCTCTAGCTATGTGAACCTAAACAATGCTAAATGTAAGAGCATCTGCTGTAGGCCACTGGGCTACACAAGAACAAACAGAACCTCCAGTAGACATGTATTAATCTGTTTCTTCTTGCTGGCTACCCCACACAGAAGGCTGCTTCTCACTCTGACTCAGATGGCATGCTCACGCTTACTTAAACTGAGAATGCTTGGATGGCCTGTTGGGCCTTTTGGTGGCTTTGTTTTAACTTGTATAACATTTTCTCCCCATTGTTCAGGTTTGGCTTTGTTCCTTGTTTACCTTTTTTCATCTGTGTGTGTATGTGTGTGTGCGTTAGTATATGTGTGATATGTGTATGTTTATGTATTTGTATATTCATGTTTATGTGTATATGAATGTGTGTATGCATGAATATATGTATGAGAGAGATATATGTGTATATGTGTGTGTTGTGTGTATATATTCATGTTTGTATTTATATGGTAGTGTGTGTGTATGAGTGTGTGTGCAGTGATTGTTCATGTTTATGTATTTGTGTGCTCATGTTTGGGGGTAGGGTATGTATTACCACAGTAAGCATTAGGAGGTCAGAGGACAACCTTGGGTGTCACCCCTCAATTTCTACCGTGAGACCAGGTCCCTATTATTCATTGCTGCCTACACCAAGCTAGCTAGTCTTTGAGCTTCTAGCTATTCTCCTGTCTCTCCCACCCACCTTGTCATAGGTGTGCTGGGTTTACAGGTTGGAGCTATTTCGCCTGGCTTTTATATTGGTCCCAGAGATCCGAACTAGGGGTAGTCAGACTTGCATGGCAAGCTCTGCTCACTGAACCATCTCCTCAGCCCTGCATGCTTGTTATCTGTGCTAATACAAAGTAGCATTTTATGCTTCCCTTCCTTTCCGGGGCTCTGTGGGAAACAATGAAGACTATTTCCTTCTGATAAAGGCACGCATGATGGTGTAAGTATATGCGCTGATGTGCTGGAGACTTTTCTCTGATTCTTCTTTTTGTCCGTCTAGACTCCAGAGTCCGATGCACCCCCTCCAGGGGAAGGTGAGAGTGAAGATAACCAACTCCACCCACCCCCTGCAGACTCGGAGGAACAGGAATGGCGCCAGGAAGTAGACCCTGAGGATTTTGAGACACTGTCCCACAAGAGTGAAAGTCGATCAGACACAAAAACAGACCCCTTTGAGAGCGCTTCTGACGCGGAGTCCCTGCCTGGTGACCTCACAGGTGGACTCTGCAGCTCTCCACGTGGCCTCTCTGCAGATAGAGAAGCAGGCTGGGGGTGCCCCGATAGCTCAGCAGGTAGATTTCCTCAAGGACAGCATTTGGCTTGTGTTGAAGGGCTCCAGACAGAGGAAGACCTGGACTTGCTCTCGGGCTTAAAGGAAGCTTCTCACCAAAGTAGACTGCGCTCGCCAGCGGCTGCCGCTGCTGGAAAGAGGAATGAAGAAAGTCTCTGCGACTGTGTGACCAGCTTGGTGGGGAAGTCAGTGCCCGTGGCAGAGTCCTTCTTACAGAGTGCCACCACTAACAGCAGCGGTCCCCGGCTGCAAAAGGCCAGGTCTAGGGGCTATCTGGATGTCCCCGTGGTCTGGCCCTGCTTTCTGGAACACTGTAAACTTGGTCAGAGCTGGCCACACATCCACAGCCGGGCTGGGGCAGCAGAGCGACCTCATATAGGCCCGCAGGACAATGAATTCCCTCTGTGGATCAGGAAAATGAAAGGGCCTGACCCCAGGCCCACAGTGGGCACGGGTGTACTCTGGGCTCATTCCTGCTTGGATGTTGCCTGCCAGCCACGACTGGGCACACTTTGTCTTGTAGACACCAAGTGTCATCATAGTGTCCCAGAAAATCTTGGTGCCGATGGCAAGACACCCCAAAGATACCTCTGCCAGCACGAGAAGACTCTGGATAGGGCTCATTCTATAGCAGCATTTCCTTTGGCTTACCTTAAGGAGCCTTTGAAGTGGAAATGTGTAGCATTCGAGCCCTACCTAAGGGAAGGAACAGAACTAGAACCTGGTCACCCCATAATTCCTAACACCCTTTCCCCTGGGCCCGCCCAGTTGTCCTACTCATCTTCCACTGCTCCAAGCAGAGTTCCTCCTTCACAGGGTGAGCACAAGCTGAGTGAGTGTAGCTTTAAAAGGACATCTCAAGACACACCCTGTGTAGGTCTCCCACTGGAAAACCAGGTAGAACAGGCTTCTAGGTCATGCCCAGACCCTTCCCACCTTACTTCAGAACTGCTGAAGCTTGGCAGCCAAGAGGAAGTGCCTGGACCAGCTGAATGCAAGCCAGGACACAGCCCAGAAAGCAGACTTGTGGGGTCTGAAGGTGTGCACCCCGGTGATGCTATCTGTAAACAAAGGTGCCTGCAAAACATCCTTGCCAAGACAGGAAACCAGACCAAGACCGACTCATCAAAGTGCATTCTCAATGAGGAGAGAAAGCCGCCTGATAGGGCCTTCCCCTTCCCACGTTGCTGCAGCCACGGTGAGATAGCTGTGTGGAACAAAAGGCTGGTGGTTTCCCCGGAAGTGAATGATAGCACCTCCGCCCCAAAGAGCACCCTGCGATCAAGCGTAATTGATGCTTCAGATGCGGCAGAAGAGGCAGCGGTTCTAGACCCCCAAAGCAGGGGAAATGCGTTGCAGAGTCTTTTGGATTTCCCTACAGTCGAAAGAGCTTACTGCTGCCCTGGGAATGAGTGTGCACAGGGAACCAGGGATGGCAGGGAGCCTTTCACTTTTGGCCAGCAGCAGGTGCCCAAAGTACATGGGACCTGTAAGCACAGCTGCAAACTCATTATGATAGCAGTCAAGCAAGAACGCAAACAGACCTCTACAAGGAAGGCCCGCTGTCGTCTAGAATCACAGTCCGGTGATTTCCCGGAGGAAAGACCTCAGTCTCCACAAGGTACAGGCACCACAGCTTATGAGTCTCCCAGGGCCTCAGAAATGCCTATGTACGGCAGTGAGCGTGAATTGCAAAGATGCCCCGCAGCAGGGCCGGATGATGGCGCTCCTCAGCTGCTGGCCCAGGGCATAGAGCTTGTGAGAGCTCTGGTCCCCAGGGCTGCTTCAGATGACACCCTGAGCTCAGAAGATACTCAGGAGGAGAAGCAGCTTGGGGAAACCTCGCGCCTGGAGTCTGAGTATGTACACTCCGGCTTGGGCATCCATCCCGAGGGGAGCCAGGAGTCACCTAGCCCAGAACGCAGACAAGGAGAGCATACTACAGAGGTTGCGGAAGATGCAGAAGTCTCCAGTGCATGGGCTGGCGAAATAGAGGTCCCCCATTCAGGAGTCCTGGCTCCCGCAGAAGCCACAATGCGGCAGCTCCAGGGACTTTGCAGCCAGCTTCAGCCAGGTGCACAGGAGTCAGAGCAGCGTCCTGCCTTTCTCCAGATGAGCCCTTTAAGGACTGATGGGTCCTGGTCTGGGGAGAGCCCCGGAGGGGACATACTCTGCAGCCAGGTCTTGACCTCAGAGGGCCTGAACCCGGCTTGTCCCAACCCGGAGGAAGATGTGCCCCAGAGTCCATGGTTTGCAGTCTGCCAGGTGGAGCCACCACTGCACCACGTGCACCAGAGCAGGTCTCTGGAGACCCATTCTGTTGGTGCACACCAAGAGATTCAAGTGGGGACACTAGAGGACCTTGGTGGCGAAGGACCTTCCTCAGAAAACGGCAACGTCAAGAGACTAAAAACAACAGAGAGCAAGATCAGGGCAAGGCTGGCCTTAGCCCATAAGACGTTTACCAATTTTTTTGAGGCCAAAGCCACAGAGAAAACAAGTACTGGCTCTGTCAAAGGCGAGAAAGAGAAGCGCAAACGAGGCCAGAGTTCCTGGCGCACATTTCTGAGAAGCAAGGATGTGGAAGGCTCCAAACGGCCCTCTTTAGGGACTGGTGTTCCGGGACCAGACTTTCCGGAACTCCTCTGCTCTTCCCCACCAGCAACCAGAGGCCACCGTGAAGAGTGGACAGTTAGCACAGACAGCCGCGTGTGTGTGGAGTCCTGGACACCCTTACAGTCTCCGGCAACTCCACCTTCCAGCTGTCTGGCTTCTCCAGAACACCGGAGGAAAAGTGAACCAACCATAAAACACACTGCTAACCAGGAAAGCAGTAGGTACCTCTCTTCTGGGATCTTCCCAGAGCCACCCTGGCTGACTTCCCCCACCAGCCCTCGAGCCCAGCACACTGGCATTGGTGGTACACTCCCCTGCAGCTCTGCCTGCCACTTGGCCTATGAAAACCAAGGCAAGCCCTGCAGACCCACAAGCCCCAAGCCCTTGAGTCCCATGCCTGGGGCTCAGAGGGTGGATCTCTGCCTTGGGGGCAGGACTAGTGCAACCTCCATGGTCTCTCTTCGAAGCTACAGGGACGCTAACACATGTTCAGAGGACTCGGATCGGCCCAAGGGCAAGGCCAGGGCAAGCCTCTTACTTTCCCTTCAAACACTACACCAGAACAGCCAGAAGGAAGACAGCGCAAGTGTGTGTCAGAGTCACCACGGCCTGGGCACAGCACTCTTCCTCAGGGACCTGCCTGGGAGGGAGGTGAGTGAGCTGGTGGTGGCAACAACTTTCTTTACCTCTTAAGGCAAGTGGAGGGATGTTCCCTTGGGTTAGTGTTGTCATGGTTTTAAAATGTATTTATTTAATGCATATGTATCCTCTGTGTGTGTGTGTGTCTGTGTTTGTCTATGATGTGTCTGCGTGTCTATGTGTCTGTATGTCTCCATGTGTGTATGTCTGTGTGTATGTCTGTGTATGTCTCTATATGTGTCTATATGTGTGTGTCTCTGCGTGTCTCTGCGTGTCTCTGCGTGTCTCTGCGTGTCTCTGCGTGTCTCTGCGTGTCTCTGCGTGTCTCTGCGTGTCTCTGCGTGTCTCTGCGTGTCTCTGCGTGTGTCTGCGTGTGTCTGCGTGTGTCTGCGTGTGTCTGCGTGTGTCTGCGTGTGTCTGCGTGTGTCTGCGTGTGTCTGCGTGTGTCTGCGTGTGTCTGCGTGTGTCTCCGTATGTGTGTATATCTGTATGTGTGTGTCTGTGTGGAGCAGGGCATACTTCAAATCAAAGGACCACCAGCTCTCTCCTTCCACAAAGTTCAGGGCTTGAATTCAGGAGGTCAGTTATGGCCGCAAGTGCCTCAAGACACTGAGCCATCTCCTCTGCCCTTTAGACCTATTGTATTGACACGGGTCTCATGTAGCTCAGGCTGGCCATGGTCTTGCTGTGTTGCCAACAATAGTTTTGAGCTCCCGACTCTCCTGCCCTCACTTTCCAAGTGTTAAGCTTACAGGCATGGACCCCACCATGCCCGGTTTTACAGGGTGCTGAGCATTGAACCCAAGGCTTCATGCATGCTAGACGAGCACTCTACCAACTAAGCTACATCCTTAACACCCCTTGTATTAGATTTAAAAGTAAAACTGAAAAATATTCAAGTACGAAAAGACAGTGTCAGTAGTCCTGGAGGGATGGCTCAGCCGTTAAAGGCTAGGCTCACAACCAAAAAACATAAGACGGTGTCGGGAAACCTCACTAATCTCAAATACAAAATATAGGACAACATTATAAAGCTTCAGGGGAAAAAAACACAGAGAAGAACCCAAACTGGGTGGTGGTTTAAACCCCTCATTTGCAACTTGCGTGTCCAACAACAGAACAACACCCAACGACACAAATAAGGCTCAACACTCAACAGTGAGAATACAAAAAGTATGTCAAGTTTCAGTTGCTTTTGTAGTTCTAGAATATGGCCATACACACAAATGAGACAGCTTGAGGATGGCACCCAAGTTTAAATTCAAAGCTGGGTCAGTGAGATGTCACAGAGGTTAAGAACACTTGCTGCTCTTGCATGAGACCGATGGTGTTCAGTTCCTAGTGCCCTCAGGAGGTTCACAACCCTCTATAACTCCAGCTCTGGGGGATCCAAAGCCCTCTGCTGCCCTCCACGGGTACCTGCATGGATGTGTGTAAACACACATAAATACAAATGAATCGTAAGCACAGAACTCACTGGTGTCCTGACCGACTCACACCGCCTGGAGGTCATTCATACAGTGTCTTTGGTGCCCCTTTGTGCTGGGACTGCCTGAGGCCAGATACAGAATTTTCCATTTGAGACACAGTATCAGGACTCAAAATCTTTCAGGCTTTGTATCTTTTTGGATGTTTGGTTTCACATGAGGGACGATCAGTGTATATCTCCACAGCTTCTGTTGCATACCATGGACAGAGCCATGTGATAACTATCATAAGCAAGACACAAACTCCTTGCCATTGGGCTAACCTCCTTTATGCTCATATCCTCGTAACCTGGATGAACTACTTTCAAGCACTAGTCTATGGTTAAATTTCAAAAATGTTGCTTTTTTTGAGATTGATTTATTGTACTCAACCCTTCTCATGTATTCCCACATATAAGTGCACACATGAATATGTATTTATATGTACATAGATGCACGTACACCACACACAGTTGAAAAGAAGAGTTGCCACATTGTTAGGTGGTGGGTTTTTGAGGACAGCAGCAGGCCTTGAGAGGCCCCGGGAATCTGATCATCCTGCAGACAAGGTTTGCTATGACCATGCAGATAGGCGAGAGGAACTGAGGAGAAGCTTGAAGGTCCCTTGTGAGGGAAGGGGGGAGGGGTCGTTGTGCTATAGGAAGTGGGTCCAGGGTCAGGCAACCATCAGCTTAGAATGAAGGACAGCGTGTTTTGTGGTTCCTGCCTGAGTCAGGTGTTTGGAGGGTTCCAGTGACATGTCTAGATAAGGGACATCTGGAGGAGGAATGATGGAATTAGACAGTGTGTGACTTACTCCACATGACTGCGGTCAGCCTGCCTCTGGGCCTGGGGTGAGGTGTGTGTGGTTTTGCTTTGCTTGTCTTCTGGAGTTAAGGCTCTGCTGCCTGGAAGCCATGTTTTCAGAGAGGCATATTCCCTGCCTGTGTGACCTGACAGGGGCTGTGTCATTTCACAGTAGCACCCCAATCAATGAGAAATGCTGCACTCCCTGCCCTTGTCAGTGTATGAACATGCCACGGTAGTCAGCATGCCACGGTAGTCAGCATGCCACGGTAGTCAGCATGCCACGGTAGTCAGCATGCCACGGTAGTCAGCATGCCACGGTAGTCAGCATGCCACGGTAGTCAGCATGCCACGGTAGTCAGCATGCCACGGTAGTCAGCATGCCACGGTAGTCAGCATGCCACGGTAGTCAGCATGCCACGGTAGTCAGCATGCCACGGTAGTCAGCATGCCACGGTAGTCAGCATGCCACGGTAGTCAGCATGCCACGGTAGTCAGCATGCCACGGTAGTCAGCATGCCACGGTAGTCAGCATGCCACGGTAATTAACATGCAGTAATGTTTCATTTTGCTCTTAATGTACCTGTCACTAGGACTAGGCTGCTGGACTTTCTTCTCTCTTATATACCATACATCTACCTTTTTTTGTTGCTGTTTTGTTTGTTCGTTTTGTTTTTGGAGAGAGGCCTTCTCTGTAGTTCTGGTTGTTCTGGAATTCCCTCTTTAGACCAGGCTGGCTTTGTTGAACTCACAGAGATCTGCCTGCCTCTGCTTTTCAAGTGCTGGGATTAAAGGCATGCACCACTGATGGAGGAGTGTCTATGTGTTACTTTCATTATTAATAAAGATACTGCCTTGGCCCTTTAAGAGACAGAAAATTAGGTAGGCGGAGTAGACAGAACAGAATTGTGGGAACAAGGAAGTAGAGTTGGGGAGACGCTTCAGGCAGTCACCATATGCAGTCGCCATGATTCTCCTCTCCGAGATGGACGCAGGTTAAGATCTCTCCTGGTAAGCCACACCTCGTGGTGCTACATGGATTACTAAATAAGGGTTAAAGGAAGATGTGAGAATTAGCCAATAAGAGGCTGAAACTATGGGCCAGGCAGTGTTTTAAAAGAATACAGTTTCCGTGTAATTATTTTGGGCAAAGCTAGCTGGGTGGCGGGACACAGCCCGCCGCTTCTTTCTACACACCACATCCAGCTACATCTACCTTCTTTAGTAAAGTATCTCTGCATGTGTTTCGCCCATTTTCTAGTTGCATTGTTGTTGTTCATACAGTTGAGCTTCTAAAATGCTAATATTTATTCAAGTCTTATATGTGATTTTCGACTGTTTCTGTCTGCAGTTGGTCAAGTTGTCTTCCTAACTGGATCTCATACATGCAGACCTTTTCAAGAAAGGGGGAAGCTGGGCGGTGGTGGCGCACGCCTTTAATCCCAGCACTCGGGAGGCAGAGGCAGGCGGATCTCTGTGAGTTCGAGGCCAGCCTGGTCTACAAGAGCTAGTTCCAGGACAGGCTCTAAAAAAGCTTCAGAGAAACCCTGTCTCGAAAAACCAAAAAAAAAAAAAAAAAAAAAAGGGGGGGGGGGGGTGATGTAATTCTGTATCAATTAAACACGTATTTAAAAAAAAAAGCCGGGGGTGGGCAGATAACTTTTCATTTTGAGGCAGTCCAACTTTAGGTTTTGGGGCAATCATGTCAAATAGGTCATGTTCTTATTGTAATATCTAAGGATGCTTAACCATCCCTGAGACCTCCAAAGGTTGGTTTCCTGTGCTTCCTTTCATTCTCACATTGAGGCTTATCATTGATTTTTATTTTTGTATTTTATTGTCCTGGATTACATAGTGCAGCCTTCATGCAAGTGCATAATGTACATTGAGGATGCTGTACCATCCTTGTCCTGCTCTCCCCCTTTCCCTTGTCTCCACCCATTAGTCCCCACTGTCCCCTAAATAGCTTCATGTCTACCTTCATGTCATCTGCTCATATGTGATTTTATAAAACTATATGAAATCTAGACCCCACAGGAAAGAAAATATGTAACTTTTGTCTGTATTGATTTAATTCCATTGTGCATGCAGACCACATTTTCTTTATCCAGTCCTCAGTTGAAGGACACAATTTGGTCCCTAATTTAACTTTTGTGAACAGTGCGTCAATAAACATTGACATAGAGGTATCTCTGTGATATGTTTACTTGGAATCTTTTGGGTCTGGTAGGATAAATGTAAATGGAGACTGTTTATTTCCCAGCTGCCCAGACCAGAATAATACATAAAACTACATTAATTACAACACTGTTTGACCAATAGCTTAGGCATATTTTTAGCTAACTCTTACATCTTAAATTAACCCATAATTCTTGTCTGTTATCCACATGGCTTGGTATTTCATCAGCGAGGCATTCTCATCTTGCCTCCTCTACATCTGGGTGGTGATTACAGACTGAGCCTTCCCTCTTCCCAGAATTCTCCTATTCTGGTCACCCCACCTATACTTTCTGCCTGGCTACTGGCCAATCAGTGTTTTATTAAACCAATACAAGTAACAAGTCTTTACAGGGTACAAGACTATTGTCCCACGGTAGATAGAGCTATATTGAGTTTCTGAATGAACCTCCATACTAATTTCTGTATTGTGAAAAAAATTTGTTTAGGAAGAAGTTTGTTTCTCTGCCTGTAGGTAGTCAGTTGCTCCAGCACTGAAATGCTTACAACATTAGCAACAGGTCTTAAATAGTGCATATAGGGCACCACTCATATGTCTTTATTCTGTTGCATTGATCTGTGTTCATCATGTCCCCAGTTCCACTGTGTCCTAATGACTGTCATTGAATAATGTTTAAAAACATAGTAAATTAATTGATCACACTTTCTCTTTCTCAAAATAATTTTATTCTAGTTTCTTTGCATTTCCATATAAAGTTAGAAACTCCTAACATTACTTACAAATGGCTTTCCTCAGGATGTGATAGGAATGGAATTCAGCAGTGTGTGAATTGGGATATAACTGGAGTCTTTACCATGCTGAAGTTTCTAATTGATAAAACGGTGTCTCCATTTATTCAGATCTTCTTTGCTATTTCAGTGACTTATAGTTTTCAATTTTGGTAAAATTTAGTTTGATTTATTCATACACATTTCATAATTTTGAAGTGGTTATAAATGGCATTATATCTTAAATTTGGGGCTATGCATGTTAATTGTTTATATATAGAAATGTAACAATCTGTGCATTCAATTTGTATCCCATGACATCTACCAAAAAAGACAGATTCCTTTATTTTCCTTGCTTTACTTCAGTGAATAGAAGGGTCAATACTGTGTTAAGCACAATGGTGGGAACAAGAAGGTTTGCCCCTAGTCACAAGAGACCAGTTTTTCAATAACAGCCATGCTTGCTGTAGGATTTTGTAGATAACCTTCATCATAGTTAAGGACCACCCCTCTTTTCCTAGTTCATTCAGAATTTTATTTTCAAACCTGATTATGTGTTGTATTTTGTTAGTCTTCCTCTATTGATATGTTCTTGAGATTTCTCTTTGACCTATTAAAATGTATACCATCCTGAGTTTCGAAATACTGACCCTCCATTTGAGTACTGCGTACATTCCATTTAGTTTGTGACATACAATTTTTTTCTTACAAAGTATTTAATTGGGGATTGCTTATAATTCAGAGATTTAGTCCATTATTGTCATGGCAGGTGGCATGGTGGCATGTGGGCAGACAGGGTGCTAGAGAAGGAGCTGAGAAGTCTACAATTTGATCAAGTAGCAGAAGTAACTGTCACACTGAGCATAGTTTGAGCATAGCAGACCTTGAAGGCCACTCCTATAGTGACATGCCTCCTCCAAGAAAGTCATACTCCAGCAAAACCATAGCTCCTAATAATGCCACTCCTTTAAGGATTAATTGCTTTCTTTTTTTAAAAAAAATGTTTTTATTGAGCTACATATTTTTCTTCACCCCTTTTCCTTCTCCCCCCTCCTGCAACCCTCCCCCATGGTCCACATGCTCCCAATTTACTCAGGAGATCATGTCTTTTTCTACTTTCCATGTAGATTAGATCTATGTATGTCTCTCTTAGGGTCCTCTTTGTTGTCTAGGTTCTCTGGGATTGTGATTTGCAGTTAGGCTGGTTTTTCTTTGCTTTATGTCTAAAAATCACTTATGAGTAAGTACGTTATTATATTTGTCTTTCTGGGTTATCTCACTAAATATGATATTTTCTATCTATCCATTTGCCTGTAAGTTTCAAAATGTCATTTTTTTTCTGCTGTGTAGTACTTCATTGTGTAAATGTACCACATTTTCCTTATCCATTCTTCAATCGAGGGGCATTTAGGTTGTTTCCAGATTCTGGCTATGACAAACAATGCTGCTATGAACATAGTTGAGCATATGTCCTTGTGGCATGATTGAGCATCCTTTGGATGATATATACCTAAAAGTGGTATTACTGGATCTTGAGGAAGGTTGTTTCCTACTTTTCTGAGAAATAATTATACTGATAACCAAAGGGGCTGTACCAGCTTGGACTCCCACCAGCAATGCAGGAGTGTTCCCTTTACCCTACAACCTCTCCAGCATAAGTTGTCATCAGTGTTTTTGATCTTGGCCATTCTTGCAGGTGTAAGAAGGAATCTGAGTTGTTTTGATTTGCGTTTCTCTGATGACTAAGGATGTTGAGCATTTCTTGAAGTGTCTTTCAGTCATTTTAGATTTCTCTGTTTTAGATCTTTACCACATTTTTTATTGGATTGTTTGTTCTTTTGATGACCAATTTCTTGAGTTCTTTGTATATTTGGGAGATCAGCATTCTGTTCAATGTGGGGTTGGTGAAGATCTTTTCCCATTTTGTAGGCTGCGGTTTTGTCTTGTTGACTGTGTCATTTGCTTTACAGAAGCTTCTCAGTTTCAGAAGGTCCCATTTATTAATTGTTACTCTCAGTATCTGTGCTACTGGGGTTATATTTAGGAAATGGTCTCCTGTGCCAAGGCATTCAAGTGTATTTCCCACTTTCTCTTTTGTGAGGTTCAGTGTGGTTGGCTTTATGTTGAGGTCTTTGATGTCTTTGATCCATATGTACTTGAGTTTTGTGCATGGCAATAGATATGGTCTATTCTTATTCTTCCGCATGTTAATATTCAGTTATGCCAGCACCATTTGTTGAATATGCTTTCTTTTTTCCATTTTATATTATTTTGCTTCTTTGTCAAAAATCAGGTGTTTGTAGGTGTGGATTGATATCTGGGTCTTCTATTCAGTTCCATTGGTCCCTCCTGTCTGTTTTTATGCCAATACCAGGCTGTTTTCAGTACTGTAGCTCTGTAATAGAGTTTGAAGTCTACTACAAACTCCAGATTGTGATGCCTCCAGAAGTACCTTTACTCTACAGGATTGTTTTGGCTATCCTGGATTTTTTGCTTTCCCATATGAAGTTGAGTATTGTTCTTTCAAGGTCTGTGAAGAATTTTCCTGGGCATTGCATTAAGTCTGTAGATTACTTTTGGTAAGATTGCCATTTTTACTATGTTAATTCTACCTACCCGAAAGCATAGATCTTTCCATTTTCTTGTGTCTTCTTCAATTTCTTTCTTCAAAGATCTAGCATTCTTGATATATAGGTCTTCTACTTGTTTGGTTAGAGTTACTCGAAGATATTTTATGTTATTTGTGGCTATTGTGAAGGGTGATGTTTCTGTTTTCTCAGCCCATTTATCATCTGTGTAAAGGAGGGCTACTGATATTTTGAGTTAATCTTGTATCCTGCTACATTACTGAAGGTATTTATGAGTTGTAGAAGTTCCTTGGTAGAATTTTTGGGGTCCCTTATGTAAACTATTATCATCAACAATGAGTTTGACTTCTTCTTTACCTATTTGTATCACCGTGATCTCCTTTTGTCGTCTTATTGCTCTCACTAGAACCTAAAACAATATTGACTTGATATGGAGAGAGTGGACAACTATGTCTTGTCCCTGATTTCAGTGGGATTACTTTGAGTTTCTCTCCATTTAGTTTGATATTGGCTTGCTGTATATTGCCTTCATTATGTTTAGGTATGTTCCATGTATCCCTACTCTCTCCAAAACCTTTATCATGAAGGATTGTTGTGTTTTGTCAAAGGCTTTTTCATTATCTAATAAGATGATCATGTGTGGTTTTTTTCAGTTTGTTTATATGATGGATTACAATGACAGATTTTTGTATGTTGAACCATCCTTGCTTTTCTGGGATGAAGCTGACTTGATCATGGTAAATGACTTTTCTGATGTGTTCTTGGATTCAGTTTGCCAGTCTTATATTAAGTATTTTTGCATTAATGTTCATGAGGGAAATCGTTCTGTCATTGTCTTTCTTAGTAATGTCTTTGTGTGGTTTGAGTATCAGGGTAATTGTAGCTTCATAAAAAGTGTTTAGCAATGTTCCTTCTGTTTCTGTTGTGTGGAACAATTTGAGGAGTATTTGGTATTAGTTCTTCTTTGAAAATCTTGTAAAATTCTTCTCTGAAACCATCTGGCTCTGGGCTTTTTTTTTTTTTTGGTTTGGAGACTTTTGATGACTGTTTCTATTTCTTTAGCAGTTATAGGTCTATTTAATTTGCTTATCTGGTCTTGATTTAATTTTGGTAAGTAATATTTATCGAGAAAATTGTCCATTTCCTTTGAGTTTTCCAATTTTGTGGAGTACAGGTTTTCAAAATGTGACCTGATGATTCTCTGTATTTCCTCCATGTCTGTTGTTATGTCCCCCTTTTCATTTCTGATATTGTTAATTTGAATATTCTCTCTCTGCCTTTTGGTTTTTTTTTTTCTTTGTCTTTTCCTCCACTTCTTTGGGGGAATTTTTTATTCCCTCTTTAAAGGCCTCAAACATTCTCCTAAAGTTATTTTTAGGTCATTTTTTCCTACTTCACCCATATTTGAGTATTCAAGTTTCGCTATTGCAGAGCCACTAATTTTTTGTGGCATTATGTTGCTCTTTGTGGTGTTGAGTGTTCATCTGATTAGTATAGTTGGGGCTGTGTCTCTGGTGATCAATCTTCCAGGTGCCAGTGGATCCAAGGCTCAGATTGTTGCTCCTTGTGGTACATTCAGGGCCATGGTTACAGTCACCTCAGAGGTCAGTCTGTGTTCCTAGAGGTTGCTTAGCACTCTCAGGTGTTGTCTTGTAATCCTGGAGGTCATTAGGGTTTGCTCCTATGGAGGTTGCTTGCTTGGTGCTGCTGCCCCTGAAGTTACTGCCTTGGGCCTGCTCCAGCAGAGGTCACTGGCTCAAACCTGCTTTGATGGAGGTTGCAGACTGGGGCCTGCTCCCATGGAGGTCCCTGACTCACGCCTGGTTCTGCAGAGGTCTTTGGCTCAGGCCTGCTCCCTTGGTGGTTACTCCCTTTTATCTTCTTCTGTGGAGGTTGCTGCCTTGGGCCTGCTCTGGCAGAGGTCGCTGGCTCAGGCCTGCTCCAACAGAGGTAGCTGGATCAGGCCAGTTCCTACAGTTGTGTCTGGCTTGGGCCTGCTCCCACGGAGGTCCCTCACTAGCACCTGGTCCTGCAGAGGTTTCTGGCTTGGGCCTGCTCCCTGAGCAGTTTCTACCTTTTACCTACTCCCATGGAGGTTGCTGCCTCGGTGACATATAATTCTTAATACACTGTTAAATTACATTAGCTCGTATTTAAAGATTTTTACATGTTTACCTACAATGGTTTGAATGAGAATGGCCTCCATAGGCCCATATATTTGAATGCTTTGTCACCAGGGAGTGGACTTGTTTGAGAAGGACTAAGGGTCGTGGCAGCCTTGTTGGAGGAGATGCACACACACCACATGTGTATATATACCATATATGCATACACCACACACAAAATAATTATTCATGACTTACGTCTTATGTCTCCATTTTATTGTGTATGTGTGTGTGCGTGCGTGCGTGTGTGCGTGTATCACTTCTCTGATCTCTTCTGAAGGTCTATGGGTCACCTGAATATTTTTCAGAGTTTAATGTATATGTAGTATATTTGGTTTTTAAATGACAGTTCCAGGCATTATGTTGTATACATCTTTCCAGTCTCCTGGTCTCCTAGTAGAGGCATTTCACCAAGTGACATGAAGTGTAGAAATTTTACTTCATTTAAATCCCTTCAGTCATCCTTGTTTATATTCTAATTTTCTGAAATAATTCTTCATATACAGTGAGAGTTCCATCAATATAATTTTTGCTTCACAATCGAACATAATTAAATGTCTCTGCAGAAGGACTGTCTGCTGTATTTGCCCAGTTTTTTATAAATATCAACAGAAAAGTAACATGGTCAAATCAGGAACTTAAAACATCCAGCTGAAACCAGCTGAGGACACTCCTTAAGGCAGCCAGCTGCAGCTTCCCTTCAAAAGTCCTGGGCAGGGCAGGGCAGAGCGTCCCCTCATTCCCTTCGGTTAGGCTCCCAAGTAAAGAAATAAATAGCAAAGATAGAGATGACATCATCAAATCAAGTGCTCCCAACATCCTGCAGAAACTGGAGTTGAGGCAGTTAATTGGAGGGGTTTAAAACATTTTAAATTATGTATATGTGTGTGTGGGTGTGTAGGTATGAGCCCATAAAAGATTGTTGGACCCCCCCTAGAGATGAAAGTAAAGGCAGTTGTGAGAGCTACCCAATGTGGGTGCTGACAACCAAATTTGACCTCTGCAAGAGCAGCAAGTGTTCTTAAAAATCTCTCCAGGGCCATAGTTGAAGTTTTTTCTTTAATCTCTATGTAATTTAAGATACATTTTTACTAATCCATTGAGAATTTGATACAATGCATTCTCATCATTTCCTCCCCCTCCTTACTCTAACTCCTCCCAGATCCTCCCCCAACCTCCCCATCCCTCCCAACTTCGAGTCTTCTTTAATCCAAAGAATCCAGTTTGGGCTGCTCATATACTCCTAGGTGTAGGTCCATCCACTAGAGTTTTATCAACCTGTCAGGGGCCATAACCTTAAAGAATACTCTCTCTCCCTTGTAAGTCATCTACTGTCAACAGGTCCTCAGCCAGGAGCGGGGCTCAGATACCTCTTCCTGCTCTATAGCAGGGTGCTGACCTGCTTGATCCTGTGGAGGAACTGTGCAGGCAACCACAGTTGCTATGAGTTCATGGGAACAATGGTCCTGTCTTGTGCAGAAGACATGGGTTGTCTCTAGTTCTCCCCAACCTCTACGTCCTCTTCTGTGATGGTCTCTGACCCATGGGGCGTGGCATAGATGTTCTGTTTGTAACTGAACTCTCTGCTGGACACTCTCTGCACTCTGACGAGCTGTATTTCTGCATTAACTGCCATCCATGCCACAGAGAAATATATGATAAGGTCTGGGGGCCCGCACTAATCTACAGTAGAGAGATGCATTTAGAGAACAGTTTGATTCTATGTCCATTTAGCAAAATAACAATAGTGTAAACAGCCAGAGAACTCCCTAGTCATAGGTTCTGGCCAGATGTGCAGTACCAAGCTTGTTTCCTCCTGTGCTGCGGATCTCAAATCTAATCAGAAACCAGTTGGTTACCCCTGTAACATATGTTTCGGTTTGACCCATGGGTAGATTTTGCCTGCTGGTCATATAGCTCACAGATAAGACCATTGATGTCTCTTCTCCCCAGCAACCTGTGTAGCACCTTCTAATCAGTAGGGAAGACCTTTTGGTCACTACCAACTTAACTTTTCCATGTCTACTGTGACTACCACGTGTGATATCTTCAACAGAATCTCAACATCACGTGGGCAGCAATGAGCTATGTTGATTGTAGTCTATTTTGTTTGGCGGTCTCTGGATACCTCTAACAGCTTGAGGGGAGGCAGCCTATATCTGATACTTGGTTTTGTATTTGGTAATCTATGACTTCTGGAAAAGGCATTAAACCCCTATGTAGGGTAACTCCGATTATAGTTGGAGTTTTTGATTGAACTATTTTTTTAATGCGTTCATTTTTATGAACATGGGAATAAAAGTTTCTTCTCCCCGTGATCATGGGTTGATTTCAAAGGACAGACAGTGGAAACGTGAACACAAAGTCCAACTAGTCTTCTGCTGTGGACGGGTTTTATCTTGAGATGGCTGCGATGCCTCAGTGCTAGGTGTGAACTGGGCCAGTGAGAGCGGTGGGTGGGGTGGTGAGAACTGTGCCTGCCATGTGTTCTACCGGAGCAAGAGCTCTGGGACACACAGACCAACTCAGTCGGGAAAGTGCTCTCATCACAAGCGTGAGGACTTGAGTTCAGTCCCCAGAACTCCCATCAAAAAGCTAGGCATGATGGCGTACACATGGGATGCATTGTATCGAATTCTCAATGAATAAAGCATCTCATTGTAATCTTTACTTGGGAAAATAAGTCAGAACAACGTATTATATCTGAGACTCTGGGGGGAAGAACTACATCCCCAGTTGCTTTACCCTTGCTCCGATCTCTGATGACATCTCCTCTGCTCTCTAGAGCTACATCGCCCTGGAAAAACCTCCAGACGAGAAGGCCAGTTCTTCCTATGATCAGAGAACTTCCTACACAGAGCCTACTCCGCGGCTGGTATCTGCCACTGAAGTAGCGATATGGGCCCCACCCTCCATCTCCGCAGAGCAAGTCCCCAGAGATGGCCCTTCACAGCCCAGGAGGGCCCCTCAGCACTCCTGTTTCAGCTTGGATGACCTGTGGATAGAAAAGACTCAGAGGAGGAAGCTGGAGAAGCAGATGCAGCTTAGAAAAAAGATGGGCACAGGGATCATGCACGTGGACCAAGCTCAGGTAAGCTGGCCACAGGCCAAGCATCTTCTGACGTGGCCCATGCATTCCCTGACCTGCCATTCCCTGACTCTATCCTGAACTGACACTGTCACCTTTGACCCCCTGAGCCACAGGAGCTGACCAGTATGAACCTATGTATTAGTTAGCTTCTCATTACTGTCATAATGCCTGAAATAAATTAATATATAAAGATAAAAGAGTTGGGGCTGGGGAGATATCTAGTCAGTAAAGCACTTGAGGACTCGAGTTCAAATCCCTAAACTCGCATTTTGAAAAATAAAACAGGCTTGGTGGCATGTTTGTGATCCAGATGCATGGAAGCAGAAACAGGGAGATCCCTGGAGCTCACTGACCCCCAGACAGCATAGCCACACTGGCCAGTGAGAGACCCAGTCACAAAAAAAACAAGATGGGCAATGTTTGGGCAATGACACTCTGGCTCCCTAAACACATGTACACATATGTATATCTGCGCGCGCGCACACACACACACACACACACATATCATATGCACTCACACTAACTATGCATGCACACCCACCTAAATACAAATATGAACACTGATAAAAGAAAAAAAAGGTTTATTTCCTCAGAGGTCTCAGTCCCTATTGCTTTAAGTTTGTGGTGGCTCAGGATATAACAGTGGGTGTATATAACAGAGGAAACCCTGTTGTCACATGGAAGCTAAGAAGAGGTAAAGATCTTTTCCCATTCTGTAGGCTGCTGCTTTGTTTTGTTGACCGTGTCCTTTGCTTTACAGTTTTAGATGTCCCATTTATCAATTGTTTCTCTCAGTGTCTGTGCTACTGGGGTTAAATTTAGGAAGTGGTCTCCTGTGCCAATGTGTTCAAGTGTACTTCCTACTTATTTTTTCTATGAGGTTCAGTGTAGTTGGTTTTCTGTTGAGGTCTTTGATCCATTTGGACTTGAGTTTTGTGCATGGTGCTCAACTAAGTTCATAGCAGCACTGTTTGTCATAGCCAGAACCTGGAAACAACCAAAGAATGGATAAGGAAAATGTGGTACATTTACATAATGGAGTACTACACAGCAGAGAAAAATAACAACATCTTAAAATTTGCAGGCAAATAGATGGATCTAGAAAACATCATATTGAGTGAGGTAACCCAGACCCAGAAAGACAATTATCATAGGTACTAACATATGTACTAACTCATAAGCGGTTTTAAACATAAAGCAAAGAAAACTAGTCTACAAATCACAATCCCAGAGAACCTTGACAACAATGAGGACCCTAAGAGAAACATACATGGATCTAATCAACATGGGAAGTAGTAAAAGACAAGATCTCCCAAGTGAGCATGGGGTCTATGGGGGAGGGTTGAAGTGGAGGGGAGAGGCAGGGAAGAGAGCAGAGAAAAATGTATAAATCGATATAAAAAAGAAAAAAGAAAAGTACATAGATTCTGAAAAAAATAATAATAAAAAGGTAAAAAAAAGAATACTGGGGCCCCATATTCCATTTTGCAGGTATTCATTGCATAAAATCTCTGGCTTCTAACTCTTGAAGGTTTCCATGCTTTCTAAGCCAAAGACCACCAAACCTTTTAACAAACAAGCATTTGAAGAACACCTGGACCAAGCAAGAGCAGAACTTGCCCCAGGGTTTCTAAAACACTGCTCCCCATTCCTCCTCTGTGATCCGTTCCCGTCCAGTGGTCAGCATTTCATCCCATGCATACTTACATGCAACTGACAGCCTATTAAAAATGACTTTACATGGGGCCAGCAAGATGGCTCAGCTGGTAGCAGGACTTCTAACTCAGCCTGATGATGTCTCGAGTTCACTTCTAGGCCCTCTACTGTAGAAGGAAGAACTGCTTCCTGCAAGTCCTCTGACTTCCCCACACAAAATAAATAAATAAAATGCAACAAAAAATTTAAAAAGTAACTTCACAGCCTTTCCGAGCACACCTTCTCAATTTCCAATTTGCTGCTTTTCTTTCCTTTGATAAAATAGTAAAGTTGTTGCCATGTATCAGTGACGTACACACCTGAGTCTGGCTTAGCCCGCTCACAGTGTTTTTGCAAGCATATCTCGATCTAAACCCAAGGCTTACCTTTTGCTTTTTTGAAAGCATTATTTTTGAATTACCATGCAAAGCAATAGGTCCCACAATGCCATTCTCAAGCATACTTGGTTTTGGTTGACCCCCTTCTCCACTCTCCCAAAGTCCCCTCCCTACTGCTTGTGCCCTTTTGCCTCAGAATTCCCCTAGCATCCTCATATCACGCTTGCTCCACCATCTTCCATACCCCTTCCCTTAACATCCATCTCCCCCTCCCATGGCCCCTTTCTAGTTTCCTGGCCTCTGCCCACACTCACTGCCACATAAATAAACACGTGCATAAATTAACAGCTAAGATCCACTATGAGAGAAAGCAGACAGTATTGTCCATCTGAGTTACCACGCTGTTTTCTGGATCCAACCATTTTCCTAAAAACATAGTATCTTTTTCCAAGATATTTTTATTATCATAAAAGCAAACCCCATACTTATTGAGCAGTCAGTGCCCACAGTTCTTCCATGGGCTCTGGGAAGCATGATTCTGCTTTATGTTCTTATGGATCTGACCGTCCTGGCTATTTCATGGAATTGTATATGTGGCCGTGTCTGGATTCTTTCATTAATGCAATGATTTCAAGGTCCTTCCAAGTCTCAGCACCTATGAGGACTGCCTTCCTATGGATGAATGGTTTATTATGTGTAGACATCTGTTTATTCATTCAGCAACAGACATTTGGACTGGTTGCGATTTTTGACTGTTGTCTACTGTTTCTGTAGATAACCTTAACAAGTTTTTGTTTGAATACACGTTTTCTGTTCTTTGAGGTAGACACTTAGTAGTAAAATTCCTGGGTCAGGTAGTAATTCTGTGATTAACTTGTAGGAAAGCTGCCTGATTGACACTTTGGCCACACTGTTATCCTCCCACGAGCACTGGGGGCTGCATGGCCTCAGGCTCTCCACACTGAAACTTGTTTTGTTTCTGTTTTTGCTGTTGAAAGCGGGCAGGTGCTGGAGAGAATGTGGAGAATGGAAGGCTTCCACACCGTTAGTAAAACATATTGGGATAGCCACCATGAAACACTGAATGGAAATCCCTCAAAAAGCTAAAAACAGAGCTATCATCTGAGTCAAACCTCCCACTTTTTAGTATTTACCTACCGACTTGAAATCAGCACGTTGAGACATTTGCAGACCATTGTCTATTACAGCAATACTCGTAGTAGAAAAGATAGACATTGAATGTCCATCAACACATGAGCAGATAAAATGTGGCCCATTCACACTGGACTATGTTCCTCTGAGAAGGCAGCAATTTGTGTCATTTGCATCAAGAGTTGCAATGTATGAGATGTGAAGTAAGTCAGACACTGAAGACAAGTGTCACACGTGCTCACACATACTTATACTCCAAAGCAGCTGAAATCATACAGGCCAAGAGTAGAAGGATGGTGGCCAGTGAGGCGGGCCAGGGGTAGGGGCTGGGGGGATTGGAGAGGGAATAATCCAAGGGACAAATCCTGTTACACAGGAAGAATGAACTTTGAATGGAGAACAGCAACCGAACCCCACAGCCAGAAAAGAGACCAGACGCATGCTTTTCATTGGCATAAATAGTATAAGAGGCCATGCCCAAGTGGGCAGGTAACTTAAATGCTACTGGTGGTAGGAATTCCTACAGCAAAATTTGATTTTTATGTCTCCTGCTTGGTACACTGAATAACTGAGTGTCATATAATGCTTTAACATTTTTACATGTATTTATTCAGTGTCTGCAGGCATGTGCCAAGGTGTATGTGTGGAGGGCCAATGACAACTTGCAGGAATCCATTCTCTTTGGCTTGGCAACAGGTGCCTTTACCTGCTGAGGCATCTTGCCAGCCTCCAGTGCCATACATTCTAGTGGTGCTAAGAAAATAAGCCCCAATATTCTTCCCATAAAAATGTCAAATATTTGATGTGATAGATGGGTTAATTAGCTGAACTTAATCATCTTACATCCTGTTGAAAATCATAACATCAGCCTGGGCATGGTGCATCATGCCTGCACTCCAGGACTCAGGAGGCTGAGCAGGAGGTTCAGACATTTCAGGCCAGGTGGGGCTGATGGTAAGACCCTGTGGGACTGGGGAAGTAACTTGGTGGTGGAGTGCCCACCTAGTGTATGCAAGGGTTCTCCACCTTCAGCACTCGGGGGGAAAAAAAAAACCTGATTTCACTTTATATCACACAAATATATGCAGGGATAACTTTCAGATATATACTTTAAAATATTTCAAAATATTTTTATTCTTTTAAAATTATGTTAGTATGTGGTGTGTGTGTGTGTGTGTGTGTGTGTGTGTTCAGGTTCACAGAGTTGGAGTTAACAGGTGTTTGTGAACTACCGATGTGGATGCTGGGAACTGAACTCTGGTCCTCTTCAAGAACACTATGTGTTTTTCTTAACCTCTGGGCCATCTCTCCAGCATCACTTTAGAATTTGGTTTAGAAGAAAACATGAACCAAAATGTGTGTGAGAAAAGAAAGCAAACACATGGCTCTCAGATTCCCAGGGTGATATGTGTGTGTTTATTTTAAGGCTTCCATTTCATTATGTAACTGAAAGAATAAATAAAAGTTAGGGCAGAGATGAAAAATTAATTAAAAACCCAGTAAGAATTACATGGGAAAACAATTATGTGGGAAATTAAATCTTCAGTGTTGATGTCAGTTTTAGAAGGATTCTGACAAATGAACCCAGAGAAGACAAATAGCATCTTAACCACAAAACTACTGCCATGTGTGGAGATACTATAGCTCACAGGAGAGCGGGTGCTTGGTATTCACAAGACCCAACATGTCCCTCCCAAAGAATAACCAGAAACTCACTGGGTCCTTGCTCTCTCCCCCTCAAAGCAACAGCTCGGCACTCATGGATTCATTATTTGGCCTCATAACCCACAACTTAGAAACATAATAACTCAGATGGAGATCAGACCTCCCGGAAGATGTCAGGGACTTGGGAATGCACATGGTTCTTGACTTAGATGAAGTCATCAGGATATAGTCCCTTTATACCTCTCAAATGGCAACTAATACCCCCCCCCCGTCTATTATGCCCTTACTCCACACAGCAATAGGGAATGCTGGCACATCTGTTCTCCTGTGACCACCAGGGAGCACTGTGCTGCCTACCACCAGCCAACAGAAAGACCCAAATTCAATTCAAAGGCTGTTTTCACACATCCCTATCACTCTAAGTGGAACTTCCTCAGTCAGGGACCACCTACAGGTGTATAGAAACCCATCACAGTCAGTTGCAGCTCACTTATTAACTTCGCTTTTAAATAACTTTTCCACAGGGCTAGGGAGATAGTTCAGTGGGGGAAAGTCACAGAGAGCCTTGAGGGTATATAGCAGGTGACACCTAGTGTTCAGCGGGTCTACCCACCAGATGTATGATTCCCTGGTGGGGAGCCCTACCTGGAAAGGCTGCGGGGTCAACCAGTTTCTCCTGTCTGTAATTTCTCTCATGAGTCATTTCATTTCTTCCCTAAGAACTGCCTTCCTTCCCTAAGAACAGCTTTGGGTGTATTCCCACTGCTTGTGTGTTTATCTCATATAAATATTCCATCTATTGGACATACATAGCTGTGGATGGTCAGGAAGATGATTTATGCTTAAGTGTCTCATTTTGATGAATATAAATACTAGGATATCTTCCATTACTAAGACTGACATAGGATTCTCAGTCAGAAAGACAGCTTTTTACACAGACAGCTAACTTTTAGACTCCAGAACAAATTCAAAGCAGGCTAGTTGCCCCTGGAGACAAGTATCTGGCTATTCCTAGAGACAAATACACAAGGTCATTTTCCCTAGTGTTTTGTCAATTCGAAGTCAGGATAGAAGCAACCTTACTAGACATAGCTTTCTCAGTAATTGACTTTTTGCACATAGTCTGAGCCTCAGGCTCAAGGCTTGGCCAATTGTTTGCTGTGTGGGAACCCTCACCAACTTAGAGCTACATGCATGGGTCAATGTGACATCGGTACCCTAAGAGAAACTACGTGACTTCCCTTGTGTTATGAGAATGGGTTGGGCCTGGAAAATGTAACTTAGGATTGTCTAGAGTTTGGCTGGGAGAAGAAGAGCAGGAGCGGTGGTGTTGAGAGAAGGCACTGTGGAGAGAGAAGTGTGTGAGGGTGAATGAGTGAGAGTGGATGAGTAAAGTGTGTGTGAATATGTGGAAATGTGTGAAGAGTGAGTGTGAGTGAGAGGGAGAGAGTTGTGTGGAAGAGCTGCTGCTGCATGTAGGAACTGTGCCCAGGAACTGTGAATGTGAACGTGCTTTACAGTATGAGAGCTACGTGGAGCTGTGCCTAGGAGAATGAACGTGCTTACGGTGGGTGGGAGAGCTACGTGGAGAAGCTGAGCCTAGGAACGCAAACGTGCTTACGTGCTTACGGTGCGAGAGCTACGTGGAGGAGCTACACTGTGATGCCTAGGATCTGTGAACGTGCTTACGGTGTGAGAGCTACGGAAATGTTTAGCTGTGGCTGTGTGGAGATTTGTAACTGTGGAGGCAAGGAAGATGAAGCTGTGTAGAATGGAGATGCAGAAGAGAATGTATGTAAAAGAAAGATGCGTGGGCACGTGAAAAGAGATGTAGTTGAATACAGAAATACATAACCGAGCAGGAGAGAGAGGTATGTAAAGAGAGACTGTCTGGAAAGAGATGATTTAAGATGAAGGAAGAGAGAAGGTTACCATCAGGAAAGCGTGTGCTTGTTCCTTTCCTCTTAGCCACCAGTAGAAAGTGTGGACTACCTTATCTTCCCCCTCACATAGAGAAGTCTAGCCCTCCCCGCCTTTGTGGACTTCTTACATGCCCTGGTGCTGACTGGGGGCTGCCCCTCCCACGTCAGTCACATCTTGCCAAGCAAGCATAAAGCTCCCCATTCAGACCCCAGCACCCACATAGAAAGCCAGATGTGGCCACACATATCTGTAACTGTAGAACTGGGACGGCCAAGATGGACAGATCCAAAAAGCTTTCCATTGAGCCAATTAGTGAGTTCCAGGATCAGCAAAACAATGTCACCTCAGCAAATGAAGTGAGGAGTGACAGAGGGACACACCTAACACCAACCTCTGACTTCCACACACACATGTGTGTGCACCTGTGCAAACATGTGCATGCACGTATACACACACACAAGCAGATAAACACAGAAGACAAAGCAGAAGGAGCAGACTCATGCCCCAGCGATGCCCTCAAAACTAATGAGAACTTTGTGTTCATATTCTTGAACCTCGAAGTTGCTCCAGGCAGGAGAGTTTCAGTGAAGGAAAAGGCTGTTCAACACTAGTAATAAGAGACTCTGCTGGTAGGATTTGCACCAAGGAAATCTGGCCTCAGTCCACATTTTAACGGCCACGTGATATACAGCATCTCTCTGAGAGGAGCACAGATATATTTAAAAGATCTCCATCTGGGATTTGCTGATTAGCCTTCAGGGCTTGACCATGATTTGGCCATTGGAGTGGTCAAAATGACCTAACAGGTCCTTGGATACCAGTGTGACTGAGTCAAGCAGATGAATAATGATATCAGGTCCTGGTGTGGGGGCTGCTTCACAATGGCCCCGTAGAATGTGTGGCTTCCCAACAATAGCAGTGCCTTCGTTACTAGTTACTATTCTATTGCTGTGAAGAGACAACAGAACCAAAGCAACTCTCACTTAAAAAGCATTTGTTGGGGGCTTGCTTACAGTTTAAGAGGGTTAGTCCATGATCATCACGGCAGAAGGCAAATAGGCATGACAATGGCAAAACAATAGCAAAGGGGTTTTCATCCTATTCCACAGGCAGCAGACACACACACACACACACACACACACACACACAAACAGAGTGACATACCTCCAAGGACACGATCCATTCCAACAAGGCCATACATCCAAATAGATCGACTGGGGACTAAGCACAGGGGGCATTCTCATTCAAACCACATAGGCAGTTATCTCTGGAGGCTGGAAATCTAAACTGAGTGCCAGGGATGCCCGGTCTTTTTGTATAATGGGTCCTTTCATGGCACGGTTGTGCACAACTTTGAGGATCTAGGATGCTAAATACTCAAGGTTATTAAAGGTTGACCTGAGACAGTGGCTTCAAGTTCACTGTCTCACACCAACAGAGATTTGAAGGTGTGAACTCTCATGGTGTGTGCTAAGCAAGAAGCGGGCTTTATCAAAGACAATCACAGGAAGTGAGACTTGAGTAAAGGTGAGAGATAAAAGGAAAGGGAGAGGAACTCCTGAGGAAGGGAGATAGAAACAACCACTGAGCTCCCGTGCCTGAGGGCTTTTATAGGGACGTGGCAGAGACCTTGAGATTGGCTAATTCTTGTGGGCCGAGACAACACAGGGTCCACACACACTATGCATCTTCCACCTTCCCTGTCCATCTCTGACTTTATTAGCTATTGGCCTCGACTGCCTGCTAGCTGTTAGTCTCTTGGCCAGAGTTGCTCCCTTCTGGCTTTGCAGGTGTCTGAGTGCTGTTAATTGTACTAAGAGCTCTTTGTTCTTGGTGGCTACCGAAAAGAAGCTGTTCTTGGTTACATCATATTTAATGCCTTGTCTCTGGGGTGGTCTGGAATGGTCTCCTAGGCAGAGGAATCTTGTTTCAAGATATCCTGGTCAGTTGACGTTAGCTGCATTTAGAAGCAAGGATATGAGGAAAGACAATGGGGACTGAGCCACAATAGTGATAGGAGAGGACTAGCAGCTGCTAAGACTGTTCCCACATTCTCCCCCGCCCCCTCAGCTGACTTCCTGGGCCCTAAACTCCATAGTCCTGGTCCTGCCATGCTCTAGAAATAACAAGATAACCCTGCAGAGGAGATTGGCAGGGAGACACAGACCTCACAAGAGAAAGAAGGTATTCTCCCTGAGAGTGCTGAGGAGGCAAAGCTAAACGGCCAAATATCCAAGCCTAGGACAAAAGCCCAGAGGCTCCAACCCCCTCCTGAAGAAACTTCAGAACAGATGAATGTGCTTAGACTCGGGAGACTACAACATGACCATAGCGGTGGAGGAGCAACAGCTGCCAAGGACAGGACCAGACAAGAGCCTGGCGACTGTTGGCACATCCCCACCCCATAGGCTTTGCCCCACCTTTCACGAGCAAGCTTGCAGGGTACCGTGAGCCCCTTCCTCCTCCCAGTCTGGATTTTTATATATTTTAGGCAGAGAACAGGCACCTAGTCACCTTTCCAGCTGGGGAGGCTCTCTGAGGTCATTTCTTGGGTGACACTAAAACTTGCACACCCTCAGGTAGGGACCCAGAAATAGAGACGATCAGGACCCAGTAATGCTGCAACTTTTTCTGTGGTAAGAAACATAAAGTTGTGAGATCTCCTTCAGGAGGAGAAATTCCTTGGAGAGTCTTGAGTCTTGGAGCAGAGTGGCGGTTTCAGTGTCCCAAGACTGAGGATGACATGTTGGAAAATACAGAATGAGAGACACACTCTCTGTGCATCTAAGTGTATTGTTCCTTAGGCCGCTGTGCTTTATCATGGGGGAGGGGCAGTAAGAAAAGATTGTTCATAAAGGAAGATTTCCTTGCCTACAGTTCTCTTTGCTAACTACCTCTAAAAGTTTGTCCTGGTTATCAAGGGTTGTAAAGTTTGATGGACATTGTTCATGAAAAGTGGATGCCTTCTCTCTCCCATGTGTTGCTTTTGAAGGTACTATGGGGGAAGAGCACTGGTTTAGGAGTCAAAGTATTTGGGCCCTGGTTCTGCTCAGTCTTAGCAGTAATGTGTATAACCTTGGTAGGGTCACTAGCTTCTCTGGATTCTAAAACAGAATTAAATGTGCATGTGCTAATTCCGACTCAAATTCTATCCCTGCTATTCATGCTGTTCACATGAAACCAAAGAAGGCCCATGGGCAAGCCTCCACTCTGTAAAACCAGGAATATATGGAGTATAAAGGGAGAAAGTTTGGGGTTTGAGGGTCATACATTCAGGCAACAGAATCGCTTATACACGGTAGTCTTCCTGGGATGGGGGTGGGGCTGTAGAAGATAGTCACAGAAGTTTCGGGACTGCACCCTCTTTCCTGGGCCTTCAGTGAGGTCCTGGCTGCTGCAAAGTTGCTCTGGCATCAGAGTGGGTGGGACTGAGGAAACGGCTTCGGTCATGCCCACGTGGAGGCTGCTTCAGATGTAATCAGATGCTAGGCGCATATTGTTAGGGAGCTAGGAAGAAAGGTCCCGAGGGAAGTGTGTGGCTGCGTAGCTGCAGCAGAAGGCTCGTGGCAGCGGATTCGCTGCAGTGGAGGCTGGGGCGGGGACTTAGGGAAGGATGATGGAGAAGTCTTTCTGGGAATTGCTCGCCCAGCTCTAGTCCAGTGCCGACTGAAGAACAAACACAAGACAAGGTGGTTTGGGTGGCCCGAATCTTTAACCTCATTGTCAGCAGGTCGTCATGGGTCTTACTGAATGCCACCTTTTAGTGAATGGCAGGGAGAGCCAGGGTGAGAACCGCTCAAGAAAGCAAGATGCTGCGGTCTCCCTCCCCCATTCGCCGCACAGATCTCAATGCGGTTAGCATGACTGGCAGGTTTACTGATGTTCATGTCAGAGCGAGGACTGTGTAAATGTTCTTATTCCCTGACTACTCAACTCTTAACTGTCGTTCGGACGACTGGGAAGGAAAAGATTAGTGAGGAAGGGAGAAGAGAGCACTGGACCCCTGAGTTCTAGACTGTGTGTGGATTGTGTAGGAGAAGACAGGCAAGGAAGGGAGAGAGCGCGCTGGGTGCCTGGCCCCCCAAACCTTTGCATTTCATTTGTTTAAAATTTTTGCCGGGTGGTGGTGGCGCACGCCTTTAATCCCAGCACTCGGGAGGCAGAGGCAGGCGGATCTCTGAGTTCGAGGCCAGCCTGGTCTACAAGAGCTAGATCCAGGACAGGCTCTAGAAACTACAGGGAAACCCTGTCTCGAAAAACAAAAAAAAAAAATTATAATTTCTTCTTCCCATTTCCTCATATTGTCATCCTTAACCTAACGTACATGTGGGAAGGGGCTAATGCCAAACATTGTTGTATGGTTTCTTCAGTGTCCCAGCCATGTTTAACATAGATAAGTCATGTTGTTGTATATTTGAGTGTATATATAATTCTGTACACTGTCATTACCTTTGATCTTGGATTCTGTACTTAGTCCCCTTGTCTGCGCTATCTTCTCTATTGGTCAGTCTGTGTCTTCAAGATTGATGTCATGATGAGTCTGCGTTCTAGGAAAGGAACAGAAGGAATAGGGAAACCAAGTTGGCTTGAATCCCAGTGAATCAGAAAGCTAAGGCAGAAGGATTGGCATAGATCAAGGTCAGCCTGGGCTTCAGAGTGAGTTCAAGGCTAGCCTTGGCAACTTAGTGAAATTCTGTCTCAAAATAAAAAAAATAAAAAGAAAGCTGGAGTTATAGCTAAGTGGTGGAGAATTTGCCTAACATGCAGTAGGTTCTAGGTTTCAATCCAGTTAACAACACGCACAAACACATGTATGCAAACACACATGAGGACTAAAAAAAAACCCAACTCTTATTCTCACTTGTCAACACTAAGAAAATGAAGAACCAAATTCCATTGTGTATTTGCCACCTGCTTCTTAGCAAACATGGGTCATTTCATTAAATCCAGATTATGAAGACCCCTCTAAAGAAGGTTGTGGTCTGGCCCAGGCTTCTACCCAGTCACTATCTCACAGTTGTGCTGGCTTGGACTCCGCTCCTTCAAGTGCATGGCCTCAGAAAAGCATCTCATCCCCTCCCTTGAAATCCCCAGTTATATGATGTGTAAAGAATTGTTTTGTTTTGTTTATTTTTCAGTCTGGGCATAGTAGCACATACCTTCACTGCCAGCAGGTGGATCTCTGAGTTTCAGGACAGCCAGGGCTACAAGGAGAAATTCTGCCTCGAAAATATTTTTTCTTGTTTTCCATGGGTATATAAAAAGGACAATAAACATTTTATCGGTAGACAGGAAGGAAGGAAGGAAGGACAGTAGTACCTGGCATGTGCTCTTTAAGGGCTTCGGTGACAGCAGCTAGCCTGATGTTACTAGCTCAGAACTTCACCTCCTCTTCTCCGTTTATCCTGGTTACCTCATACCCAGCTACAAGCCCAGATGAATCTTCCTGTGTTCTAGACTTGGTCATTTTAGCTCTTCTTTTAAACCCTAGCCTCTGTTCTCACTGCAACATTTGTGAGCAGCCTGTAGTTGCACCAGAGGCTTGTCCCCACCCTCCCTGCATAGAGCAAGCTTCTACCCACCAGCATAGTTGGACTGCTGTGAGGATCCTCTTGTGGGGTGCAGGTAGCTGAACTCTCATCGTATAGCTAGCTCTCTGAGCCTCTTATAGAGATCCTAATTCATCCAAGATGACTCCACTCTGCTAACCTAGTCACCTTCCAACAGCTCTGCTCCTTGAACCAGCATAGTGGGGCATCAGAACTTCAGCAGATCAATTCTGAAGAGACAACATCACATCAGCTTGTACCTGGGATGTGGACCAGGATTAGAATTGAAGTTCAGTTTTGCATTCATTGACTCAGTGGTACTTCTGGTTTATCCACATAGATGAGTCTAGAAAGCTCAGGATCTGTGAGACTAAAATGAAGGGAATGAGCATCGCTGATGCTGGAGATGAAATACCCTCTGGGAGTCCATTTTTCAAGCAAGAGAGGAAGTGGAACCTAGAGAAATGCCCCTGAGACTCAATTATAAAGGCAGTTGTTAGCCTGCCCTCCAGGAAGAGTTCATCATCAGTAGAGTGGTAATTGCTTTGTGTTTGACTGCTCTCTAGCTGCTTTCAAAAGTCTTTGTCTTTAGTTTTCAAAGCTGCTTATTTAAGGGCTGAAGAAATGGCTCAGTGGTTAAAAGCACTGGCTGCTCTTGCAGAGGACCTAGGTTTGGTTCCCAGCCACCCATCTAAGGCAGCTCACAACTGTCTGTAACTTCAGTTCTAGGCCATCCAATGCGCTCTTCTGAATTACTCAGATATCTGCAAGCATATAAGTTCCCACAGGCGCGCGCGCGCGCACACACACACACACACACACAAACATATATACATGCACACACACAAAATCATAAATCAATAAATCTCCAAAACTGTTTGTTTACAGTGCTCCTTGGAACAGACAGGCTGGTATTTCTTATTTGAACTTTTCTGAGCCCTGTTGTTTGTATGTCAATATCTTTTATCCCATCTGGGAAGACTTTAACTATTATTTCTCTCTCTCTCTCTCTCTCTCTCTCTCTCTCTCTCTCTCTCTCTCTCTCTCTCTCTCTCTCTCTCTCTCTCTCTCTCTCTCTGTGTGTGTGTGTGTGTGTGTTTACCATATGTTCTTATTACTCTATTTTTATTGAAAATAGTTATTTTACAATGTATTCTGATCATGGTCTCCCCTGCCTTGTCTCCTCCAGCTTCTCCCCAATCCCATGCCTTCTTTCTCTCTCTCCTAAGAGAACATGTAGATGTAAAAGACAAACAACCAAGGATAAAACAAAAGGAACTAACAACAAACAAAAACTAAGAAAGCATAAGAAATGCACCCAAACACCCCCCCCAAAAGAAACCTTCAAAATGGAAACCATAATATACAAAAAGCCAGCAAAGTTAAAAAAAAAAAAAAAAAGCCCAAACATATTTATATTTGGGGATATGGGTTACCTCACTTAGATGATTCTTTTTTTTCTAGTTCTATTAATTTACCTGGGAATTTCATGTTTTTTTAAAAAGCTGAGTGATATTTCATTGTGTGAATGTACTACATTTTCCTTATCTATTCACCCACTGACAGATATCTAGGCTATTCCTAATCTGGCTGTTCTGAATAGAGCGTCACTGACCATGGATGAGCAAGTATCTCTGCAGTGGGATGGAGAGTTCTTTGGGTAGATGCCCAAGAGTCGTATATCTGGGTCTTGAGGTAGATCTATTCCCAGCCTCCTGAGGGACCGCCACAGTGATTTTTATGGCGTTAGCTATTAGCTCTTGACAGATTTCGGCATCAGGCTTTTTCATTTTTCATTCTCCTCTAGGACCTCTCTGACCAAATGCCTGATAAAAAGCAATTTCAGGGAGAAGAATTTGTTTCAACTTAAGAATTGGAGAAGAAATTCACTACAGAGAAGGAGACATGGCAACATGCATTTTAGGTCATAGTGTGCCCACAGTGAAGAAGCAGAGAGAAATAAAGGCTTAGCTTGCTTTCCTCATTTTAACTCAGAATGGGGCCCCAAGCCATAGGATGGCTGCATTTCGGGTGGTTCTTCCCACCTCAACAAATCCGACCTAGACAGCCCTGCACAGACATGCCCAGAAATCTGTCTCCAAGGTGGTTCTAGATCCTGTCAAGTTGGCAGTCAATATCGCAAGTCCTATGCTAGGGGACTCTGGCCTTATTCTGGTAACTGACCCAGTTAAGTTCAGACCACATGCTTTTGCTGGCCTTAACTGGCTGTTTATGTCAGACCAGGTCTGCAGGCGCCTGCAATGGCACTGAGACACCCACTGAGCCGTCTCACCGGCCTTACGAATTGCATTTTATTAAACTTCCTTCCAAGCAATAAGTTTTTAGTAAATTAACATTTTGGGGGGAAAACTACAAGGCTTTCTGGCTGCCCAGCCTGCAGGGGTGGTGCCTGAAGCCTCCTCTGCAGACCTTACCCCACACAGTGCCTGAAGCCTCCTTCTGCAGACCTCACATAGTGCCTGAAGCCTCCTCTGCAGACCTAACTCCACAGTTAGTGGCAATCGGTCCCACCAGGGCTTGCAGACCTCACACTCTGCAGACTCTGGGAGTCGCCTCCCTCATGGATTTTGGTATAAACCATGCCTCCTGGGGTTGTGTGCACTTTGGCTGTGGATGCTGCCCCGGAAAGAGTCTGGGCAAATAGAGAAGTTAAGAGTGGGCACTAATAGCCTGTGGTCTGTTTCTTCATTTGCCTTCTGTCTCTTGCCTCCTACCCCAGTGCTGGAAGAAGACACTCTCCACCTCGCCGAAGTCTCTGCACCTCCCTAGGAAAAGCCACCTGCTCTCCCAGAGTGCCCCAGTGGGACTGGACTGCACAGGCTGGCCGGAGCCCATGCCCGATACTGGTGAGCTTTATGTCTCTTTTGTTACATCTATCCCTGGGTGTGATGTCAAGGACGGGGTGAGTGCTATGTCTACTTGTCAGGGAGAAGCAGCCCAAAGGTGACAGGGATTAACAGTTGTCCCACCCCTCAACTATCAAGGACTTCCTGGTACCCAAAGAAGGGGCATGGTCAGCACTGGGCAGGTGCTATGCTTGAGTCTCCAGGCCTGGCTCTGAAAGGTCTCAGGTTTGATCTCGAGGACACTGATTTGTTCTTTCGGGTAAGAAATATATTCAAAGAGTAATTAACATCAGGGAAAACGAGCATAGTGGGGGCTGTGAGGAGAGCTCAAGCCTATGAGGCAGAGCGAGGGTCCCTTCTCACAGGCCTCAGAGGAAGCGAGTATTCCATTGCCATGTGGTGGTTGAGCATCTGCAGTAAATGTTGTAGAGAAAACAGCAACGTAGTTTGCGGTCTCAGATCTAGCCAGCGGTGCCTCCCTTCCTTGAGTTTTACCTTGGAGGGCCTCTTGGTTCCCTTCCCAAAACTAAACAGCATCATATTATATATTCGTTCACAAAAGGGCTGAATCATGCAGAGGGGCAGAGGGCCCCAAATGAGCCAGACGTGACCTCTTCCAGCACAGGTGCCATTTTCTGGAGGTGGGTGGGGGGTGGCGCTGAGATGCTCCCAGGTGCCTGACAGATAGATGATTTAGAGACTGTATTCCTAAGCAGGTGTGTGTTATGTATGTGCAATCAAGAACATTCAGCTAGCTGCCAGGGAGGCAGGTTTGTAAGACGGGTCAACCAGGGCAAAGCCCTAAACAGAGTTCACACACACACACACACACACACACACACACTTGAAAAAAACACATTCCCTTTTGCCAGGTGTGGTGGGGCAGGGGGCTCCCAGGCTGTTAGTCAAGGCCATTGAGGGTGAGGGGTGGTCCACCCTAAAAGTAGCATTGCCTCAACAGGCCTGGGTCTTGAGCTCACAATCCAGAGCTCACAATCCAATGTGTGCATGCTGGTCCCTGGTCCCTGGCAAGGTTTGGGCTTTCTGTCAGCAAAGGGGCCTGCTGAGACTGGAGACACAAACTAACAACAAACAAAGTTACAAGAAAGCATCTGCTATCTGCTGAAATAATGGCTTTCAAGGAAAAGCCATTTTCTCCTATGGTCCCTCTGTTAAGTGATGGGATCACTTAGAAAACTGTGGAACTGGTGGGGGGGGGGAGGGTTGGGATATGGAGACGGTCAGTTAGTAAAGTACTCAAGTGCAGACCTGAGTTTGATCCCCAGAACCCAGATGAAAAGCCTGATGTGCTTGCACACATGTGTAATCCCTACAACAGGGAGGCAGAAACAGTGGGGCCCACTGGCCAGCCAGCCTAGCCTGCCTGGTGAGCCCTAAGCCAATGAAAAAAAGTAAACCTGTCCAGATGCATTTGAAAATCAACTGAAAAGCCAGGAACAGGAGAAAATTCTTAAGCTCCAGGAGAGCACAGGAACGTATCTAAGAAAGGGAGAGACGAGACTTACAAGTCCTGTGAGGACAGATAAGACCAGGGAAAAGGGAAAAAGGAGATGAAGCAAATTCTCCCACCAGAACCGAGAAGGGAAAAGATCAAAAGTTTAAATGTGAGTGGTTTGGAAGGCAGAAAAGCAAGAACTGGAGCAGCAATAATTGAGGGAAGAAAAGGAAGCGTAGCTAAGCTAAATACTGAGATCCAAGGCTCTCCCACATTAACTGGAAGACAAGGTGGCTGGAACTATCACGAACCTTTGTGACAACGGAGATAGGGAGAATTGGGGTGTGTCTCTAGATTCTCACCAACAGAAAGTGTAGCCAGCTCGAACTCTGGTTACAAATCATCACCATTGCTGTCATCTTCATTATGATGATTATTTTTAATTGATTTTATGTGTATGGTTGTGTTGCCCCATGTATGTATTCTGTAAACCATGTGTGTGCCCTGTCCTGTGCTCCTGGAGGCCAGAAGAGGGTATTGGATTGGGAGTCCAGAGACAATTGTGAGCTGCCCTGTGGGTGCTGGGAACCAAACCTGGGTTCTTTAGAAGAGCATCTAGTGCTCTTAACCGCTGAGCCATCTCTCCAACCTTGACAATTATGCTTTTGGTGCGTGCTCAAGGTAGGGGGACCCACGTTAGAGCGGCTTTAATTCTGCACAAATTTATCTGCCAATGATTTCAAACAATGCTCTGAAATACCTGTCAATTGTGAAGGTTTCAGGTTATAGGAAGGGGGATGAGCTCAAGGGTCAGGGCCAGCTTTGACAATGGATCGTCTGATGAGAAAAGCTGTTCTTTCTCACAGCTGTCTCTCCAAAAATCTTCATGCGCATGCATGTGTGTGTGTGCATGTGCACATCTAATGCACGTGGATGTGGGTATGAAAGCACATCCAGGTGGACATCAACCTTGAGTATTGTTCCTTTGTCCGCTGTCCACCTTGTATTTAAAGACCGGCGCTCTCATGGGGAACTGGTACTCACCGCTGAAGTAAGGCTGGCTGGTCAGTAAGCCCCCAGGGTTCTGCCTGTCACTGCCTCCCTCGTTCTGAGACTTCACACACACGCCTGATGCCCAGCTTTCTCTATGGGCTGGGGATTGAACTCAGGTCCTCTCACTTGCACAGTGAGCACTTTCTTAACTGCCACCTCAATGGCCTTAGTAGGTGAAACTCTGCCACTTGCTTATCCTTCTCCACCACTGGATTCTTGGCCAGTAGCAAATACAACAATAATTTAAAAAATGAGTAGGAGTATCTATACTCATATCTGACATAGTGGGCATCAAACTGAAAGTAGTAGTCAGAAGGGGGACACAGGTCATCATCATAAATGACGAGAGGATCAATCCATCACAATGATATAACAATTGTTAAGTACGCATACACACAGCACATTGGTACAGTCAGTATTATAAATGTCATTATACACAAATGTCTAAAATATATCCAGATACAATCCCCATAGCTAATCAATATCCACCTCTCACCAATCAATGAACCATCCAGACAAAAAGGTCAGCTAAGAACCTTCAGAATGACTCTGCACCACAGGTCACATGACTTTAGAAGACACCCACAGCATGTTCCCTCCCACATCTGCAGCGTGCACGTTCTTCTCAGCAGCCAGTGGAGCTTTCTTGCAGGTTAGACTCCTTATTGAGTCTCCTTGTAAATTCATTGTTTGTACTTAACCCAGAAGCTCCATGTGGTTCTGTTAACACTGCTTCTGTTTGACCATCGGTGTGACACAACACTGTCTTTTGTTAACTCTGGTTTCCTTTGGCTCTGTAGACAGACTTACAATGGCTGCATGGTTTTTGTTGTTGGTGGTGGTGGTGGTGGTTTTGGCTTTTGTTTTTCCTGACAAATGAAATGTGACCACTCTTACATGAAGTATCAGTGGTCTGGGTGCCTCATCCTCAGTAGGGTCACATGTTCCTGTTCCTTCACATGTTATTTGTTGTTGTTGTTGTTGGAAACAGAGTATTTTGAGAAGTGTATTGTAACAATAATGAGCACTGCTCTCTGACTAGACCTGATATTGTCATTTCCCTTGCTTAATAACCAGATGATTGTTTTAGGGACTTTTTTTCACTTTCTGCAGCAAGAAGCCTCTCATAGGCTCAGGAGGTGCTGTTCTCATGTGCCCAGTTACCAGATGACAGTGGCTTTGCTGGGGCTTTCTCCTCCCTCTTCTCAGACTTGACCAAATTATTAAACTGTGCTAAGTGGCAGCTGGCTGCTTTATTATTTTCAGTATTGCTCCTGAAAGACAAATACCATTTAAGTAATCCAATCAAACTCTGGTTTGTAAGAATGTGTTCTCAGATTAAGATTTGGTGGTCTAGGCGCGGACCATTTTAGCTGTCTTTATCTGATTCCCTCTAGTAGGGTTAGTTTAGGCCAACTCATTGCATCCTTGAATCCCCTCTCCCGGACCCGTTCCCTTCACAAAACCTCAACTGTTCTTGAAGGCACCTTTAGGCTTATACTTCTCCATGCTCTGTTACAGATGTGACCAGTCCCTTTGGGAAGAAGCATGGCGCTGTTATGTAGCACTGCTCTCTGACTAGACCTGATATTGTCATTTCCCTTGCTTAACCCAGCTTTTCCCCCTCAGGCAGAAAAATCTTGGAGCCAGAAATGCCACAGACTCCACCTCCCTTACTGAGTTGTCAACTGATATTCTTGAATTTGTTTTCTTTATTTCTGTTGCCTGACTGCCACTCCAGAGGCTGTAAAGGTGTTTATAGGTTACTCTCGCTTGCTGCCCTGAAATTGGCTCCAGTCTCCTGCTGCTTTTACAGCCTGTTTAGTGAGGGTCTCCGAGGAGATAAACTGGATGGAACGCTTGTCACATCTTGTCTAAGTCCATGCCTTCAACTTCTTGTCATAGCCCAGCAGCTGTGCTTTGGGCTGCACACAGTAGGTTCACAGTAACACTTGCCTGTGGTGGCAATGGTATTCCAGTGTCTGGGAATCCTCCAAGGGGAAAAGAAGAGAAATAATAGTTACACAATGGTCCAAGTAAGGGTGGGGAGCCTTGGGCCAATTCTGTCGCTCCCTGGGAACATGACCTTTGCTTATTCCACACTCTTCCCTGGGAAAATGACCTTTGCTTATTCCCCATTTCATTTAAATTTAATTGTAACACATGGATAATAATAGTACATGTTAGGTAATATTGTGGACATTCTGTGGAACATGCCTAATATGTTTATTAAGTGCCAGGCAATATTTCGGGTGTTGCACATTTAAGATGGGTTACTCTTTTATTCTGTGACAAAGTGCCCGGTGAGGAACAGCTCACGAAGAGCTTGTTTGGATCACGGTTCAAGAGTGTGCAGTCCATCACTGTGGGGAGGGCATGGCGGCCGCAGTGTAAGGCAGCTGGGCACAGTGCATCCAGTCAGGAAACGGAGAGCAATGATGGCTGGTGCTCAGGCTGTATTCTCCTCTTTATTCAGTCCAGGACTCTAGCTCATGGAATGGTGTCATCAGGGTTTAGAGTGTTGCCCACCTCTATTAACCTAATCTTACAGAACCCCCTCAGAAATGTTCAGAGTCTTGTTTCCATGATGATTTTCATCAAGCTGACAATCATCATGAACTATCTATCACACGTCATCCCAGTTTAGTTCCACAGCTATCCTGTGAGATCTGGATAGATGCTCTTCCAGAGGTCCCGAGTTCAATTCCCACCAACCACAAGGTGGCTCACAACCATCTGTTATGAGATTTAGCTCCCTGTTCTGGCCTGCAGGCATACATGCAGGCAGAAAACTGTATACATAATAAACCTAAAAATAGAGAAGATAAAAGAAAACATGTTTGTTGTCCAGAAAGTTAAACAATCTACCCAAGGTTAAGGCTAGGGTAGATCCAGACTGAAGTCAAGATTGCTTCTTTCTGACCAGCACTGTTGCGGAAACCAACACATGGGGTTAATTTGAGAGAGATCAGACAGAAATGATCTTTAGGCTCAGACCGGTTCTGACCTCTTCTGTTTCCACATGGAGCCACCGACTCGTCACCTTTCACCTCATCAAGCCGCATTAACCCTTCTGTGCTGCTGTGCTTTCTGATCAATGACGTCACTGTTGATTCAGACACATATATACACATATGAATGTATTCACTGCATGAATAAACACACACTATGCACGTGCTTCATTGAAAAATTTGTAGACCTACTATGTTGATAGCAAGGGACTTTCCCATTCACCTAATACTGTCAGAAATGAAGCCTATAAGCTTGACAGATGTCAAAGGGTTCATCAGACTTTCAGTAATTACTTAACATGGCAGGCAACCGAAGCAGGGCAGGGTTTATTTTTACTTTCAGTGTCAGAGACTTCAATCCTTGGCTGCTCAAATTCTGGGTGGGAGGCAGAACATCATGGTGGCACATACATGTGGAGGATGACACCAGTGGACATGAAGCAGGAAAGGACCGGAGGCTCCCTAGGCATTCAAAGGCCCCTCACAGTGACCTACATCCCTCTGGCAAGGCTGTGCCTCCTAAAGATCCCATAACCTCCCAGACAGTACCACCAGATGGGGCATCATTCAGACCATAGCAGCAGGCTTGTGGAATCTGCCCACAGTGGGGCAGCAGCATCCTATGCTCCCTTAGATCCTGGAATAGGAAGCCCTGATATAAATGGCCATCATGGCTGTGGTCTTGGAAATAAACAGCTTCTTGCCCATGCAGGAGCTTTCACCTCCAGGGCCATCCATCCTTCTCCATAGTACAGCAGAGACCGGTTACCTGACTGAAATCCACTGAAGTCTCAGGAAGGCCTGAAATGGCACTGGAGTCGCTGTAGGCATGTGGTGTTCACTAGCTTACATAGCTGCTGCCACCCAGCATGCAACCCTGCACCACACACTCAGAGTACATGTCAGTCTCCTTCAAGTCTTAGCTTAAAACAGAAAACAACCTTATCCTGCCTACCTGGCCCTTTTGCTCAGCTCCAGGCCCCATTCATCCCTCCATAGCTGCCTGTGGAACATGGAGCCTGTGGCCAGTGTAAAACACACTCTGGGAACACTACTGGGCAAGGTGGCATATCCTCACATCAGAAAAGGGATAAACAGGAGATGGCGATCCAGTGGGAGCAAGTTCTGAAAAGGGATAATTTTCATCTAGCTGAAGGAGATGTACCAAGATGTGAAAGCCGAGAGGGAACCAATACCATAGACTGCAGAGAAAAGAGCGACTCGGGTCCAGTTTGTGCAAAAAGCCCAGAGGCAAAGAGAATGAGCAAGGTAGCTACTGTGGCTGGAGCAGAGAGAGTAGGGGACAAAGGTGGTGGGGATGAGGCAGGGTGGTACAGCAATCGGTACAGCCATAGCATATAGGCCTTCAGGCTCATCTGGGGTGTAAGAAGTGCTGGAAGAAACTGGTACAGGAGAATGATTTGATGTGGTTTATATTCTCAAGCACCCTCTGGCAGCTCTGTGGTCAGCCTGAAACTGCCTTCCAGACACAGCAGAGTAATGGACAAACAACCAACCTTCATCTTGGAGGAGGAGCTGAAAGCCTTGTGCACAGAGGGCAACATGGAGGGAGTATGACTCATGCCGACAGAGGGTCCTTGTATATTTCTTCAGAGGACAACCTAGGAGAACACAGATGGTTGACCCCCTGTGCAGACAGGCTGAACTGGCGAAGCAGGATAAGGGAGCAGCTGCTCTTCCCAAGGTCAAAGAAAGAAAGGAGGCAGTGTCTGAAATTAGGGGAGCCTGGGTATAAAGGGACCAGGAAGTGCACACGCTCCTCCTACATCCCCCAAACTAGCAAAAATAGACCCGGGACGGTGGCTAAGACACCCTCCAATGTCCATCAAGTAAAATCCAACACCAGTATCGTTCAGAGCTGGTAACTGACTTAGAACCCTGGAGGCTGTCACCGTGGGTCCAGGGCATAGGGACTGGGCTCTACGAACATACAAGGTTCCTGGTGGTGTGGCGCAAAGAACACATACCCGTCGGGGATGGAGGTGGCCGCAAGAAGTAAGGCTTCAGATGCAAGGACAAGAGCCTGCTCTTCTGCCTTGCCTGGTGTCGTCCTTGCCTGAAATGTCTGTAGAACTTTAGAGTGGATCTAGTTCCCCAAAACAAAGAATGCTATTGCTGAGAGGGTGGGGAGGAGAGAGAGGAAGAAGGGGGGGGGGGACAGTAGCTATGATCAACCTCTACCCCACTTCTCAATTTCCAGGGAGGGCAGTAAGGTGGTTCCCGCCATCTTGCCTCTGATTTCATAATTAGTTGTCGCTCTGAAGGCTGCTCATCCTCCAGGCATACTCCAAGAACTCACACAAGGCCCCCAGAGTGTCTGAGAAAATGCATCTGACTTCCTTCTCGGAAAGGACAAGTAACCCCCTGGCTCCTTGTCACCTGCCATCGCCATCACCAGTTTTGTCTGTCACTGGACTTCGCTCCAGCGATGTCAAACTGTTTGACATGAATTGTGACACTATTTGAAAGGGTGGGTTAGTGTCACCACTGCTGTCAGGAGGGTCGCGGCCACCACTCACCCGTGTACGAGGGCGCACCTAGCGGGCGCGTCCCCTAGCCAGTGTGCGCTGCTGTGGGGCCCCAGGTGCCATCTAGGGCTGCGGGGCCCCTTGACGACACCTCGCAGGAACAGTGCTAGCCTTGGCGAAGCGAGCTGCTCTCGCTTGCCCACACCCTAGCAGGGTGCCGCCTCCTCCCCCCGACGCCAGAGCGCATATGCTGGTGGCCGTGGTGAGGACCCAGGGCGGCCCGGGGCCCGCGTCCGCGTCCCAGGTCTGCGTGCGCGCGGGCGAGAGCGCGCCGCCCGGCCGGCCGGCGACCCGCAGCGGGGCCCGCGCGCTCTGCGCCCTGCCGGGTGGCTGCCCTGCAGCACCCACACGGGGTCCTGCGCCCTCACCGGGGTCGGGCCCGGAGCCTGCTCACCAGAGCCCCACGATGTCGGGCGGCCCGGAGCTACGGCCGTGCGGCGGGGATGCTGCCCGGGACCCCGCCGGCCTGTGGCTGGAGCTCGGGCCCGCATGCCCTGGGGCGCCGCGTTGCCCTAGCGAATCGAGCGGTCCTACCAGTGGGGACCTGGGCACCAGCAGCGGCAGCAGCAGCACGGGGCTCTCCCCCGGTTCGGACTCGGACAGCAGCGGTGTGGTGTGCGGCGGCCGCGCTGGGGGCATGCGCGGGGCCCCGTCGCGCTCCCGGAGCCTGGAGAGCCTGCGCTCGGCCTCCGCGGGTAAGGGCGCCTCCTGCTCTCCCGCACCCTCTGGCCTCGCCGCAGCCTCCCCTCGCCCTTCTCAGCTTTCCCCTTCCATCTCCTGACCCCCACCTTCCCACGGCTTTGCCCCTTTGCCGCCTTTCGCTTATGGCTGCCCGACCACCTGTCCCTTCTCTAACCAGTTTCTAGCAGGGGGCTCCTTGTTTGCCACGTCCCTGCTGCAGCTGCCAAGAGGGATTCTTAAGGTGAGGCTGGAAGTTGGTTCGTCTAGACCCCTTTTTGTACACCAAGTGTCTGACTCTCTGTAGCCTCTTGCCCCTTTTCCGTGTGGCCAGCCACCCGCCAGGGAGTGTGTGGGTCCCAGTCTCAGATGGAGCCGCCCGGCCAGGTGCACCCTGGGCGCTCTGAAACAAGAGTGAAGTTTCTCCAGATGGGATTTTCTGGCGTCCCCCTGTCCTGTGTGCCCCCTAGTGCTCCCGGTGTACCCGAAAGGCAGAATTCTGGGAATCAACAGGAAAGAAGAGTTTGGACCTCAGGAGTGAGAAAGTCCAGAACGATTTCATGGATGATGATCATCTGTCTTAGGTTAATTGTCAGTTTCCTTACCTTTCAGCGTCTGAGCACTCAACAGTGAGCGCTGTGGAGGAAGACAGTTGCTGTTGAGAAATCAGGGAGGAAGCGTGCCCGTTATTCCTTGTGCGGTGGCGGCGGTGGCACTCTGCCTGAGAACGCTGCTGGCCCCACCCAGGTGTAGGCATGAGACTGAAGTGTGCATCGAAGCCAGAGAGGAGCCAAAGGGTCTGTGTGGAGCAGCAGGGCCCCCTTCTCCCACTCCCACCCCTCCTCCAGGACAGCAAGGGCTGTGTTGAGGAACAGAATCAAAGTCGCTCTCGCAGAGTGGTTAGACTGTGAGGGAGGGACGCGAACCTCGTTCTGTAGGTTCTGTAGCTAGTCGATGGAAGGATGTACAGACCTTTGTTTTTTAGTACTCCACGACTCTCATCTGTGCGCTCCCGAAACAGACACATGACGTTCAGCAAAGTCTCATATCCCAACTGTTGGTGTGTTGGGCTACAAGTTTCACACTTTCCACTGTGGTGACTTCCTCAGAAGCTCTCTGTCCTCTTGAGCTTAAATAGAACCTATTTTGAGAGTACCAAGGCAGATAATAACCTAAGAGAGATTTTAAACAGTTTGGCAAACAGCCCTTTCCCTGTCTTTATCCCAAAGCATACCGTGTCTTTTGGAGTTGGAAGGCATACCTCTCCGGCTTCGAGAACAGCAAACCCAGCCCAGAGTCTCTTTTTTGATGACCCAATGATTCTGGCTCCCTGAGATCCCTTCCCTTTTCTGTCTCAGGCATATGTAAACCAGTAAGGCAGAATGGGGTGACAGACGGCAGGGTGTGTTAGGCATCCTGATATCTGAGGAGCCCCAAGTCCAGTCAAGAGCACTGACACAAGATTCTGAGTCTCAGACACAGTGATGCCATCTCCCTGAAGGTCAGGAGAAGAGGGGCATGAGGTAAACCATGACTCAGGGCCACTTCTTGAGAGGTTCCGAGCTGTCCTGTAATATGTAACAGCAGCGTAAAAAGCCACGCTGTGCTTTAGGGTTGGTTGAGACTCAGAAGCAAGTGCCAGATGCCCTCCATGGCACAGGATCAGTGAGGTGCCTGGAAAGGTGTTGCTAGATATATAAAGACAGCATCCTTCGGCAGCATCCAGAGGCCCTGGGGAAGGAGGTTCGAGTCACTTTCACATCCTTCCTGCCCCTCTTCCTTCTTCCACTCCCTATTCCTTGCTGTGGTGGTAAAACCTCGCCTGACCTGGGATGGGTGCTAAAATTAGAAGGTCCTTCTATGTACGCTGTGGATTTGTATGAAACATCGACACCATCACGGTTTCTCCTCCAGATTCCTAGGCAGAACTTCCCCAGATCCCGGAGACAGTCACAGAACTCAGTGAATTAATTCTCTTCCCGCCTACGGTGTGCAGCTACCTACCTATGTGCCATCCTTGGGAAGAACTGAGAAAAAAAGCCCTTCAGTCATTCTCTGTAGGTTTTCATTTCAGATGAAGAGATCTGCTTGGGAGGAAGGCTGCTAGGGAGAAGCCCTTGATGGGAGAAGGAGAGAGGAATTAGCCTGATTCAAGCCCTGCACAGGGTCAGAGAATGGCAGGGACTTGCTGTCTGAACTGTTTCGCGCCTGGATTGATGTGATGTGAAGGGTCTCCACTGGGTGTGGCACAGGCTCAGTAGGCACATTGGAATAGTGGTTTTGGCAGCTCACACATTCTCCATGGTTATGAATTCAGCCATTACAACAAAACAGAACTTAAAATCACAGTCTGTATTTACGTCTCAAGTGAGGAGAAAAGAAATACAGTATCAGGATGGAGGAGACAGGCAGAAAAGATGGAGGGGTTAACCTGTGTGTGTGTGTGTGTGTGTGTGTGTGTGATGACTTTGATTAGGGTTATTTATAGGATCATGGGTACAGGGTTATGGGCCCCTTACCAGTGACTACAGCTCTGAAAAAAAAGGTCTGACTTTCTCCCCTTTGGGATTTTTTTCCCCATTGGGTGCAGGGCAACATCACGGTTTACCTTGAGCAAGACCTGGTTGGTGGTGGTTTCAGACTAAGCAGAGGAATCCACTTTGCCCCCTACTATAATTAACATTGACCTGGCCTGGTTCCTTCAGTATGACTTTGGTCACCGGGTTTCTGTAGAATCAAACGTAGAGAAAAATAATGAATGGATTATAAATGATTTTAAGATTAAAATCAAATGTCTGAGGCTATGTTAATAACTGTCTGTGTCGCTGTGACAGCATACTGGTTAGAAGCAACCTAAAGATGTATTCGGGTTTGTGGTGACAGACAGATGTCCTGGTAGGAAAGTTATCAGAGTTCATGGCAGTGAAGTGTGTCCAAAGCCTCTTCTTATCACAACCAGCTAGGAAGCAAGCCAGCAGGCTGCATACAGTGGCTGGATATACAATCCAGTGGCTTGGTATAATCCAGAATAGCTCTATAAGTCACTGACTTGAGTGTCCAAACCATGAGCCTTCACGGGACATTTCACTTTCAAACTGCCACAAACCTTTCCAACTAAACTCTGTGAAGCCCCATGACTGAGATCAGAAGTGTCCTTTTGAGCTAGACACTCCCATGGAGCTGGTATTTGTTGCATGTTGTTTTCTATCTGGTTGTATGACCAGTGCCTGCCTACTAATTGAACATATTATCTTTTAAGAAAGACAATTGCCAGCAAGGAATTCTTAGCAGATCCTTAGATTAATTATAAGGACTGGGGTGTTGCTCAGTGGTAGTGTTTACCTAACATGCATGAAGGTCTGGGGTTGATCCCCAGTACCACGAGTGTGGTGGGTTTGAGGTCAACCTGTGTTATGTAAGACTCTGTCTCAAAGAGAAAGAACACCTACCACACACAATTATATTATCGCTAAGTGGTTCCCAGAAAGACCTATACAAATAGTACTAGGGCCTGCACTAGTGAGTGCAGATAGCATTAGTGATGAGAGCAGCAACTTTAGGGCCTTCTTGTTTCTAAAGCTTTAAGTGTTGGATGTAGACACTTTCCACTGAAACATCCCCAATCTTCCTGTGCAGAGTCCCTGAGAAACATCTGAGAAAAGAGTGTGGATTAGAGGGTGGGATTTCCACCACCCTTTCTGCCTTCCTCCTCTCACCTCCCCTATGCCACCCCTAGCCCAGTGGGAGCTTCCAGAGCTCTCAGCTTTCTCTTCACTGTCCCTGGGCCTTGGCTTTTCATTCCTGTGCTGTATGTATCATCTGATAAGCATAGTTCTCAGTCGGGGCTGGGCAGGTTGACGGCTCACTTCCAGAGCTTTTGCCCGGTCTGGGTGGTGTGATTTTTTTTTTTTTTCTGCAGAGGGTTCTCATGCTTCTTCTGTATTCTTCTGCAAACTTCAGCTGTATGCCTGGCCCAGGTGGGTGTTAGACTGGCCCTTGCTTGCTGACAACACCTATGGTGGTGTTAGTGCACACCGTAGACACTAGAAACGGTAGAACCATTTCTTGTTCTCAGCGGGCTATGGCAGCACACATCTGTATCCTAGGACACTAGAGGTTGAGTCTATAAGACTGAGAATGGAGGGCAGCCTCTCCTACATAGAGTCCACGTCAGAAAGAAAGAGCATCATTTTAGCATAGATTCCTTTTGCACCTGTTGTGTTTCAAGTGAAATGCGTCCTCCACAGGCTTCTGAATGTAAACACTGGGTCCCCAGGTGGTGGTGCTGTTTGGATTGGTTGAGGAACTTGCAGGATGTGGAGCCTTGCAGAAGGAAGTATGTCCCTGGGGTGGGCTTTGAGAATGTATAGCCTTGTCTCCCTTCCCGCTTACTCTCTCTGATCCCGGTGTGTGATTGAGATGCAATCTCTCATCTTTCTACTGCTGTGTCCTCCCAGCCATTGTGCGCTTGTATCCTTCTGGAACAATAAGTCAAAGTAAACTCTTCCTTAAGGTGTCTTTGTTCATAGTATTCTGTCACAGCAACAGAAAAGTGACTGATGCAGCGAATTAATTAATTAATGAAATATATGCCCTGGCAGTGCTGAAGCATTAATGGGCAACCCATATGTGGCGATTCTGTTGAACTTGTTCATATTGGGTTTTATGGTCTAAGTTGATGAGGGCAATTGACCAGGTCTCCTCCTCAAGAGGGCACCAGATCTCATTACAAATGGTTGTGAGCCACCATGTGGTTGCTGGGAATTGAACTCAAGACCTTTGGAAGAGCAGGCAGTGCTCTTACCCGCTGAGCCATCTCTACCATTTTCAAAAGCCCTATAAGGTCCTCCAGTTTGCTCTTTTTCAATATTATTTCAGTTATTCTGTATCTTTTTAAAATCTTTTCTTGTATATTTTCAGTTAGCCTGTGAAGTAGTTTAGGAAAAACTGAAATCGTGGCAATATGGAATCTTCCCATTTATAGGTAGGAAGCTGAGAACGGTTGGTTGCCCCACACACCAACTGCAGTACCTATATACACCTCTGTGGATTCCATTTGTTTTGGGCTTTGAGATCTAAGTTCTGAGCAGTTAAACTTCATTTTAAAATACTATGTTGATTTCTTTATTTTGTGTGCATGGACCTGTACGGGAGTCTTTCTCTCCGTCCACCATGTGGATCCCAGGGGTCAACGCAGGTGTTCAGGTTAGGTGGGAGACACCTTCATCAGCTGAGCCATCTCAAGGCCAGAATTCTTCATTTCTTGATGTTTCCACAAGATGCTAAGCTTTCCCAGCCTGCAGAAAGAGTGACTTTCCTTTCTAGTGTGTAAAGCTGGGAACCTGGGAACCAGGAGCGAGGGTACCCTTCCATAAAGGCTGCATCTGTGGCGTGCACCTACACGGGTGCTTTTACTGAACAGAACGTCAGTCTCAAATCTGCTGTTTCAGCTTGGGTTGTGTTTTCAGTGTCTTCAATAGATGTCTTCTTAACAAGGAGAACGTGGCTGCTTTTAGACATCTTATTAGCATCTGTCACTCATACGTGGTCATGGGTTTCATGATGACATTCTGTACACATGGACAATTTGGAACCCCCTGCACATGCAGAAGCCAGAGGAAGATGTCATGTCTATCACTTCACCCCTCTTTGTTCAACCCCTGCTTCCATTGTCCCCTTCTTCCCAACTAGCCTTCCTTCTACTTTCATGACTGTGTGTGTGTGTGTGTGTGTGTGTGAGAGAGAGAGAGAGAGAGAGAGAGAGAGAGAGAGAGACTGTGTGGTGGGGGAGAGAGCTGATAAGTTTTAAGGTTGCTTACAAGAGGGACAGTGAGCTATTCACAGAATATGGGCATTTTACCCGTGGCTACAGCACTGACAAAAACATCTATCCTTCCCCTAGCTACCATTAACTATATACAGGTCCTTGGGGAGTTGGAGAACTCATGAGGGAGGACAGATTTTTTACAAAAATAAGAATAGTCAAGAGTTCTCAAATTCTGGGATAGGGGTGGTAAAGTAGAGAGGAAATATGTCACATATACAAATGTTGGTTTTGGTTGAAAAGCAAGGTCTAAATGGTTGTTTGTGAGTTAAAGATAATTTATTTTTAAAATGAGCTCTTTATGTATTCGGACATATTGCACTGAAATGTCAACAGTGGCCTAAATAAAAACCAGGGTCACCCATTCTCAGCTAATTGGTTTTCTTTGTGTGGATACACAGGGGTGGAGTGCATGTGTGAGCATGTGTGTGCAGGCACACAACGCCCCAGGCCAGAGGACTTTTGCTGTCTTTCTTACTCCTTTGAGACAGGGTCTTTCACTGAATCTCGAGCTAGGAGAACCGAGCAAGCTCTACAATCCCCTCGATGCTGGCCCCACCTGGCACCATGCCTGTTTTTTAATGTAAGTGCTGGGGAACTGAACGCAGGTCCATGTGCTTACACAGCAAATGCTCGTAGGCACTGAGCTGGCTCCACCCTGTCATTTGCTTCTCTTCACTTCTTACTCAGCTCCACCCTGCTTGCAGCCATCAATTTCCCACTAGAGACTCTCCAGGTCCTGGTTTATTTAGAAAATGGCATATGAGAGCACCTGGTAGGATTCTTTTCACGTGGCTCTGAGCCTGTCTTCTTGTGGAAGAATAAACATTCAAGCTGGCAGCTGAAGCGCCAGAATGAGACAATGACAAGCCATTTTATGAGCTATACGTGAAAGTCGTCAGGTGACTGTAATGAACTTGTTAGTCACTGTCGCAGCTTGAGAGAGGAAAGCCCCTCGTTAGTTCATGGGTTTGAACTCTTGATCTCCAAACCTTCTTGGGAAGGTTCTGGAACCTGTGGGATGTGGGACCTCGCTCGAGCAAGTATGTCACTCTCACTCGTGGATGAGCTCTGAGGTCTGATAGCCTTGCCCACTCCCTGCTCCCTCTCTCTGGTGCCTGTGTGCGGTCAGCCAGCTTCCCAGCCCTGCTGCCATGCTTTCTCTGGATGCGGTCGTGATGAACTCTGTCTTGGAACCATGAGCCAAAGAGAACCCTTTCTTCCCTAACATGCTTTTGCTCAGAGTATTTTATCAGAGCAACAGAAACACAACTAAATACAATGATGAATTTCAAATTAAAGGTTCTGAGGAAAGCTAAACCATGTCATGTCTTGAACATGCAAGCTTCCATATCATATTCACTATTCATCATGAAGTCCGGACAGGAACTCAAACAGGGCAGAAGCAATGGAGGGGTGCTGTTTACTGGCTTGCTCCTCCTGGCTTGCTCAGCCTGTTTGTTCTCAGAACCCAGGACCACCAGTCCAGGAATAGCACCACCTACATGTGCTGGGCCCTGCTATTGATCCCTAATTAAGAAAATGCCCTACAAGTTTGCCTACAGACGGATCTTATAAAGGCAAATTCTCAAGTAAGGTTCCCTCCTCTTTGATGATCCTAGCTTGTGTCATGTTGCCATAAAACTAGCCAGCACAGTCCCTAATGCTTGCTTGCCCAGCAGTCTAGCCCTTTGGTGAACAGATTCAGTGAGATCAGTGAGAGACCCTGTCTGGAAAAGGTCAGAGAGCAGTGGTGGAAGAGACCCACCATCTTTGGCCTACACACACACACACACACACACACACACACACACACACACAATTAAGCTATTCTTATTTATCAACATTTTAAGTAAACTGTGACCACAAGTGATAAAATTTTTCAAGTTTTTTCTTGCAAGATTTTCTGTTTTGTTTGTTCCTTGCTCAATCATAGGATATTGAGGCTCAATACCCTTAACTCCTGGTGATTTTGGGGAATATTCATTTTGCCTGAGTGCTTGTTTATCTGCATGCCATTTGGAGCATTGTACCTGTGAGGGATTTTATATCAAATTTGGGGATACCACCTGGAGTTAGGAAATTGCTCCACACTGCCCCCTGGGAGGAAGAGACCTTGCTGACTTGCAGATGGGCAAACAGCAGTCACAGAAAGCTTGTAGCTTCAATGTAGTTTCAAGTGCAGTCTCTCTGGGAACATGGAATGCACGCCTGTCTGGATAGCCTTTCCTGGGAGGCCTGAGACTATTCATTGATTTGTACTCTAGACAGACAGAAACAAATCAGACTGAATTCTCAGACTCCTCTGCATCTTTTGACTTGACAAGGACATGTCTGGGCACAACTCTTCTGTTCGTATAGATCACCAGCCATTCAGGATACAAAACCAAAAGAAGCCCAACAACTGTGTGCTCGGTAGGCCTCAGGACCCAACACAGGACAGGATGGGGCCAGCCAGGAGCAAGGAGGCCCTCACCTGTGGGCTGCAGACAGGGGTCTGAAGGTGTTTGTGGCAGGGTCTCATGTAGACCCATGATCCTCCTGCCTCTACCTCTCAAGTGCTTTTATTACAGGAATGTGGTCAGTTGGCAAGGGGTCATACCATTAAAGAAAACTTATTTTCCCTCTCCCATCTCCTGTCAAATGTCAATAACCTAAGGGATTTTGTTTCCATATCCTCTCCATATTGGGAATTTTTTTTCCTGTCTTGATCTTAAGCAGGTTTAGTGCGTGCAGCCACAATCTATGAAGTTTTTTGTGCAGCTTCTGTATTGTGTCCAGAAATCATTGTTTCCTTGAGCTCATCTACCACCTCTGACTCTCAACTCTTTCTCCCCCCTCTTCTTCAAAGACTCTCTCCTCTTGGGAGGAGAGATGCGATACAGATGTCCCATTTGGGGCTGAACACTCTGTAGTCTACACACATTCTATACACATGGACCCGATGTGGGTCTCTGTGTTCTTTGCCAGCTGCAAGAAGTTTCTCTGATGAGGGCTAAGAGATGTGCCGAGCTATGAGTATAGCAGTAAGTCATCAGAAGTCATTTTAATACTATGTCCATTTTTCACATTAATAGTAGATTCTCCCCTGGGGTCTATGACCTGGCTAGCCTTGAGCTCTCGATCCTATTAGTGGTGCCGGGTGTGGGTTTCCTCTCATGGAGTGAGCCTTAATTCCAACCAGAAAGCACTGTTACTCCTATAGCATTCATGCCATTATTACACCCGTGGGTATCTCTAGCCAGGCTGGTCATTGTTATAGCTCATAGGATTACACCGGTGGGTGTCTCTAGCCAAGCTGGTCATTGTTATAGCTCATAGGATTACACCAATGGGTGTCTCTAGCCAGGCTGGTCATTGTTTAGCTCATAGCGCTCACATCTGGGTGAGACTGATGACCGCTTCTCTCCTCCCGTGGCATGATTGCCCCTTCTAGCACTATGAAAGCTAGTCAGTAGGATTGAAGCTTCCAGGTCAGTGTTGGTACCCACTTGATTTTTCCATGTTTATGACTCTAGTCATATATGATATCTTCAGCTTTAGGGTCATATTGTCAGGTTCTGGGAGATAATTGAGAGCAATGGGAATAGCCTATGGTGTTTGGGAGTCTATGAGACCCATCTAAGTTACTGTTCTATTGCTGTAAAGAGACACCATGACCACAGCAACTCTTATAAAGAAAAGCATTTAATTGAGGCTTGCTTATAGTTTCAGAAGCTTGGTCCATTATCATCATGGTGGGGAGTCTGGTCTCAGGCATGGCAGAAGTAGTTGAGAAGCTTCCTGGAGAAGTAGTTGAGAGCTTCATCCTGATCTGCAGGCAGAGAAAGAGAGCCTGGGTATGACATGGGCTTCTGAAACCTCAAAGCCCATAAATAGTAACACATTTTCTCCAAGGCCACACCTACTCCAACAAAGCCACACCCCCAATCCTAATCCTTTCATATAATGCCACTCCCTTGTAACTAAGCATTCAAATATATAAGCCTATTTGGGGTCCTTTTTATTCAAACCACAAGATCCAGTGGCCAACAGCTAAAAAATATATGTAACCCATTTCTGGTACTGAGGTTTTTATTTGCTAGCATGTGGTTTCTAATTTGGGGGTATTTCCCCTCCTTATAGGAAATCTATTGGTAGGCTCTATACGATTGAGCATCCTATTGGTGAATTCCATATGATTGAGCGTCATGATCCTATTGATAGGTTCTATACAATTGAGCATCATGATCCAATTGGTAGGTTCTATACAATTGAGCATCATGATTCTATTGGTAGATTCTATATGATTGAGCATCATGAACCTATTGGTAGATTCTATACAATTGAGCATTGTAATCCTATTGGTAGATTCTGTATGGCTGAGCTTCATGATCCCATTGGTAGATTCTGTATGATTGAGCATTGTGAGCCTATTGGTAGATTCTGTATGACTAAACATCATGATTCCATTGTTAGATTCTGTATGATTGAGTATCCTGATCCTATTGGTAGATTCTGTATAACTGAGCGTCCTGATCCTATTGGTAGATTCTGTATGGCTGAGCATTGTGATCCTATTGGTAGATTCTATACAATCAAGCATCAAAGTGGGCCACCACAAACTGCAAGTGATGCATTGAGCTAGGACTTTTATCACAGGGGCTATGACAGTGTCACTGGGCAAAGGTTGTTTTCAGCCCCATGATAACCTCACAGGGCCACCACGATACCTGAGATGTGTACTATGACTAAGGCATTCTCTTACTGTGTGACTGGCGTCCAGGTTACTTTTCTGTTGCTGTGATGGGGCTTATTGATCCACAATGCCAGGGTGCAGGGCAGCATGGCGTGGAGTTTGAGGAGGCAACTGGTCACATTTTACCTCCACCTGGGAGGGAGGGAGAGGGAGAGGGAGAGGGAGAGAGAGAGAGAGAGAGAGAGAGGAACGCTCAAGTTCAGAGCGCTTTGCCCTTTTTATTCATTGCAGAGCCTGGCCCAGAGAATGCTACTGTCCACATTTAAGGTAGGTTTTCCCGCCTCAGTTAGCATAATCAAGATAATCCCTCAAAGGCATGCTCTAGGTAATTCTAGGTCCTGTCAAGCTGATAGTCAGTGTTAACCATCACAACTGGTAATGGTCTAGCCTCAAACCCATCACTGCAACTGTAGGCATGTAGTATCTGTGGTTTGCTCTAAGACATTCCCAAAGAGTATGTGCCTGGTAATGGTCTAGCCTCAAACACATCACTGCGACTATAGGCATATAGTATCTGTGGTTTGCTCTGACTAAGACATTCCCATAGAGTATGTGCCTGGTATTGGTCTAGCCTCAAACCCATCACTCCAACTGTAGGCATTACAGTACTTGTGGTCTGCTCTAAGACATTCCCATACAGTACGTGCCTAGTAATGGTCTAGCCTCAAACCCCTCGTTACAATAGTAAGAACAGAAGGCAGAAGTGCTGACGTTGCCACTTTTCCCTCTGCCTTGTAGGAGAGAACAGCTCCAGGCAAAGGGCAGATATATATATCTGTACAGAGCGGGGCATTTTCTCACTGCTGAGGGTGCTCTGACCAAGGCTTCCTGCCATTTTATGACACCTAAATCTAGGAGTGGAGTCCTAGGGGAGGGATGCAGGGTGAAAAGCACCAGGAACTGAAGAGGATGATGGCATTTAAGGTGCTTTCCATCTTCTGGAGAGAGATGCCTGAGGAAGAAAGACCATCATGCTAAAGCCCCAGGCAAAGAGGCCCATGCAGGAGACCCCTTTGCCAAGAATGCAGAGCTATAGGTAGGAGACCAGCTGACCAGGTCTGAGCCTTGGCAAGACCCTGGTTGTATACCAAGGGAGGGAACTGAGAGAGAGGGAGTCTGAGACTTCAATGATGTGTTGCCAGGTGGTGGTAGCAAATAACTGATGGCCTAGGGTTTCCCAGGAAACAGATCTGACAGAACTAGAGCGCAGGGCATGTTAAAACTTTGTGAGCCAGAAGAGACAGAATCCCACAGCACAGAGGGAGAAGCTTAGCCACAGCCTAAGGCCAACTTCCCAGGGGACCAGAGTGGTAGAATGGCCCTCCAGAGTTGCCTCTGCCTTAGTTACTGTTTTATAAGCTGTGAAGAGATACTGAGGTAACTTATATAAGAAAGCATTTCTTTGGAGGCTTGCTTACAGTTTCAGAGGGTTAATTCAAGGTCGTCTTGGTAGAGAGTGGGGAGCCAGGCAGGCAGGCGTGGTACTAGAGCAATAGCCGAGGGTTTACATCTTGATCTGCAAGCAGGAGGCAGAGAGCAAGCCAGACTGGGCCTGTTGGTGGGCTTTTCAGACCTCAAACCCACCCCCAATGACATGCTGCCTCCAACAAGACCACACATCCTAATCCTTCCAGTTCACCAACTGGAAAGCAGACATTCAGATATATGAGCCTATGGGTCCTATCGTTCTGCTTCCCCATTGGCCTGCCATCAGATGCAGACCATGACAGGAAATGGACCATAGGGAATCCTGGCCACTGCAGCCTCACAGCATCCACCCCCACCCAAAGGGACCCAAGGAACCTAAAAGAGAGCAGCAGAGATACCTGTAGCTCCTGGGGTTTGAGTTGGAAGTCTGTGGGATGGAGATGCTCACTGCATCATGGAGTCAGGTCCAACAAGCTGGGGGAGGACAGTGCTAAGCTTTGCTTGGTTGTGTTTACAGTATGTGAAGTGATTGTCACTGAGGGCTGACCTTAATCCCCCACCTTCCTCCTTTTTCTCCTTCCTCCTCTTCCTTTGCCTCTTCTTCCTCTTCCCTTTTTCCTCTCTTCTTTCTTCTCCTTCCTTTCCCATTTTCCCTTTCTCCTTCCTTTTCCTCTTCTCCACCCTTTTTTTTTCTGTTGCTTGTAGGCTGGCCTCAAACTTACTAGATAGCCAAGGATGGACTTGAACTTTTGATTCTCCTACCCACACCTCCTGAGTGCTGGTTTTACAGGTGGGTACTGCCACACCTAGTTTTATGGAGCACTGGGGATCAAATCCAAGGCTTTGTGTATGCTAAACAACCCACCAACCGAGCCACATCCCTCAAGCCCCCATCCTCGTCCTCCCAGGTCAGTCTGGAGGAGCTGACTGTGTTCACCTGCTTTAAGTGGCTTGTGTTTCATGGCTCTCCATCAACTCCAAGCCTTGCTAGAGCAGGCTAATTCTCAGAGACAGCAAGTGCCTATCACAGCAGATGCTTCCCGCAAATCCACCAGTTTACAACCTGTGTCCCAGCCCACGCCCTCGGTAGAGCTTGTTTGTGCTGAGCATGTCCTTCTCCCATAATGACTCTGTAGCGAAATCTCCGACTTTCCAGAGAGTCCTTATGGCTCAGAGCCCACCGACATGTTCAGATTAAATCATATTAACCAGCCTACCCCACCCCACCTTACCTTTCCAAGAATGGTTCTTCCTTGCATCATCCCACACTGGTCATCCGGCTCGGCAGATGCTTTCTCATGTGGTCCTTAGCAGTATCCCTTGTCTCCTGTCTGAGGAGTGCAGAGTATGTCCTCCTTCATGACTAACCTACGTTCTTGCCATCTGTGCTTTGAGCAAACCTGAATGAGATCTGGATATGGTGGTACAGAACACGGCAAGTTCCAGACCAGCATGGTTCGCAAAGTGAAAACCTATCTTAGAAAGGAAGGGAGGGAGGGAGGAGGGAGAGGGAGGAGAGTGAGAGTGAGAGGGAGGAGAGAAGGGAGAGGGAGGAGAGAAGGGAGAGGGAGGAGAGAAGGGAGAGGGAGGAGAGAAGGGAGAGGGAGGAGAGAAGGGAGAGGGAGGAGAGAAGGGAGAGGGAGGAGAGAAGGGAGAGGGAGGAGAGAGAGAGAAGAAGAAATCCCAGGGTCATTTAAAAGCACTAATTACCCTGCAAGGGGCTGGAGAGATGGCTCAGAGGTTAAGAGCACTGGCTGTTCTTCCAGAGGTCCTGAGTTCAATTCCCAGCAACCAAATGGTGGTTCACAACCATCTATGAGACCTGGTGCCTGTCCTCTTCTGGCGGGCAGGCATATGTGCAGACAGAACATTATATACCTAATAAATAAATAATTTTTAAAAATCTGTTTTAAAAAAAAAATTACCCTACAGGTAATTGTTCTAGGGACCGTGGCTTCCTAATCTAGCTCAGTGCCCCTGGCACGCCACTCTGGGGGTACTCTTGCATCACTGAGCCATGAGAGGTGGGAGGGGACAGTGCCACAAAGCTGAACACAGCTCTGTCCTCGTTGCAGCTGATTCCTTTTATGGGACTGTCTTGCAGGGGTGGAGGGGCTAGCCTGTGGGGTCGCCTCCCACAGCTTTTTGGTCTAGTAGCTGAGATTGGTCTTCGGCTCTGCCTGATATCTCTGTGTTTTGCCTGTCTGCCTTGTATATCACTGAGAAAACGCAAGGAAATGGGGGCTTAGAGACAGCCCAAGGCAGAGTTTGGAGGTGGAACTAGGCTTTGTAACTCAAAACATGAATCTTCCAGGAATGCAGGTAGTGGTAAGCCTTGTACTGTTGCAGCAAAAATGCCAGGGGCAACAAGCTTTCTAAAGAGAAAGGGCTTGTTTAGCTCAGTGTTGGTGGTTCAGGGTTCAGAATTGGTTAGCGCCATCCGGTTACTGGTGAGAGCAGCAAACAGTGTGGCACATGGTGACGGGAATGCTCAAGTAGAAGAGCCGAGGTCGCCAAGCAGGACGTGGGAGGAGGGAACAACACAGCCTCCTTCAAGGACCTCCCACCAGGTCCTTTCTCCTAAAGGTGTCACCACTTGACAGCAATGCTCTCTGCAGACCATGCCTTCAACAGCAGGGTCCAGGGAGCCTAAAAATAATAGAGATCCAAGCTTGAATAGGGGTGTTGAGTAGGGAAAGGGGATCCATGGGTCAGTAAGTTTGAGAATATAATTGAGTAGCTCGGCTCCTGTAATATTCTCATTTGCATTGGAAGGCTCTGAGGACTCACGGCTCACAGAGGTCCTGGATGAGCGTGCATGTGTCTCAGAACTCTGGGCACACCTGGGGACATGCTGCCTGGCTCTCAGCTCAAGGGAAGGAGCAGTGATGCAGGCAGGTGACAGATAGGCCCCGACAGGTTTCCCAATGATGCATGAAAGTCTGCCAGCCACTGAGTCCCTGTGAGAGGAGAGAGGGCATGGAGGTAGCCTTCTTCCAGAAAGGCTCCCTCTGGGTCCAAGAGCCTGGCCCATTGAAGGTGAAACACACTCAAGGTAAAATGGGGGAGGTACAGTAGTCAGGAGGCGAGGAGTCCATAGCTAGGGAGCTGGCTTGTCCCAGCAGAGAGCAATGACATAAGCAAACGGAAAGACTGTGTGCCACAGAAACCCAGAAACCATGTAGTAGTTGTGTGTGTATATGTGGTCCGTGGAGGTATGTGTAGTGTGTGTGCGTAAGTAATGTGTGTGGTGTACATGGGTTGTGATGTGACTGTGGTATATTTGATATGTGTGCATGCAGTCGTGGTATGTGTGTGTACATGCAAAATGTGTAGTATGCATATGTGTATGATGCGTGTGCTATGGGTAGGTGGTCTGTGTGATTATGTGCTGTGTACATGTGTAATGTATATAGGTGTATAGCATGTGCATGCATATGCAGTGTGTACATGTGTATGTAATGTGAATGAGTATGTGGTGTGAGTGGTATGTGGTATGTATCTATGGTATGCATGTATGTGCAATGTGTGTGATGTTTATGTCACATGAGTATGTTAGATCTGTGTATTTGTATGTGTGTGTGTGTGTATTGCTGCATTTCTCTCTCACGACCTTCTCCACCTTCTCTGGCAAACAGTTGCCCAGATCACCTGAGGACGCCCACAGTGCACAGGGCCAGCTGTGGAAGTCTATGTGCCTAGCCAGGCCACATCTCCTCCCAAGTCCAGCCCAGGGCAGGACCTGGGTGCCTCACGGTATGTAGTCTCCTGAAACCCTGTGGGAGCCAGCCAGACTCCACTCCCAAAGGCATCTGCTGCACAGCCTGTTCCATTTTAAAATGCAGCTCACACAGGGGAAGTGGAGAAGACAGACTGCTAGAAACTGAAGCCCAGACACGGTGCTAAAGCCTGGAAATTGGAGAGACGTCGTACTGAGCAGCGCAGGCTGGCAGTTGGCTGCGGGGAAGGCGAGCTACATGGGTGTGGGAGTGCAGCTATTATGTGCACAGGAGGCAGCAAAGGGTTGTTATGGTGACCTCAGGACAGAGCTTGGGACTTTCTAGCAACACCCATGGAGTGATGCTCACCTCCAAGGTCATATTATATCAGTGCCCCTCCGCTTCATTCCATACTGCAGCTATCTCCCTGAAAATGGATTTCATGGAGATGAGATGTGAGGGTCAGAGGAAATAAATAGCTTAATCACCTCCAAATCCTTGCTTGCCCCCCCCACCAGGCCTCCCTTGCTGCCACTTACATAGTCTAGCTGGCTCCTAGGACTCTAGACATCTCTCCCAGTCTCTGTCTATCAGCAGGGGAACATTGGACCTGCACTGGGGGATGAGAGTGAAGCTGGAAATAGCATGGTCTTCCCTGGATAGCAGCTGGGAGCTCAGAATCCTTAAATGCTCTGTCACTTCTCTCCCAACCCAGTGAGCTCTCTGAAGTTTCTACTTGATATTTTAATTGCTGGGCTGCTGCGGCAGCTGCGGCTAGTGGCAGTGGCAGTAGTGGAGTATGTGTGTCTGTGGTGTGTGCACATGTGCATGTTGTGTACTCATGGGGTGCACCCATGTGGGCAGAGGTCACAGAAGGATGTCTGGTGTCATGTTCTATTACTTTCTACCAGATTCCCTTGAGTCAAAGTCTCCTCTTGAACCTGCGCTGGCATCCAGCCAGTCCCAGCAATCCCCCAGTCTCTACCTCCCACAGCACTGGCATTACAGGCACAAGTACAACAGTGTCCGAAATTTCATATGGGTTCTGGGATGCAAACCCGAGTCTCCTGCTCTTGCAGCTAGCTCCCTCAACCACTGAGCCATCTCTCCCACTCCCTTCCCTCCCGTTTCTCTTTCGTTGGCTGTATTCACTGTGGTACCACTGTAGCCTCTGTTAGGTGACCAGTAGCATAGTTGTTGCGTGAAGCCTCAGTAGTGGCTCATTATAGACACTAACCTTGCTGTAGCCAACATGCTTGCTCCGGGAGCAGTGTGAGAAAGATGTTGAACTCAGGAGCTACACAAACACTGGCCTTGGATTCCAGCTGTATCTCTTACTGTGACAGTTTGACAAGTGGCCTGATTTTCTGCACTCGGGCATCTCGTCTGTGAAATCAACATTAGAGCATGATACTGGGGAGCTCATGATTGCATGTGTAATGCATCCAATTTCATGCCTGGCAAATAGGCAGCAGATAATAATTTCAGGGAATGAGTGGAAGAATTTCTGGGAGAAAGACGAAGCCGATATATCTGTTTTCTGTGGACAAGGGACTCTGAGTGTCAGTAAGTACCAAGGACCCCCGAGTTTTCCCTGCAGAACCCTCTTTGTTGGTCATTGGTGATCAACGGCTCTGCAGGTGATGCACTGAGGAAAAGCTGCCCTTGGATGAATGCAGGATGAGTGTATGTATCTATGGTATGCATGTATGTGCAATGTGCGCACCTACTGCATTGTCTAGAAATTGCTTCCTGTTCTCTTAAACACACTTCATTGAGGAGTTGTGCTTGCATGAAACCTGTGTCCTGCAGTGTACTGGAGCTTGTCTCTGCAGCTTAGCAGTGACAGACACACTTTGTCCCTCCTCCTGTCCCCACACCATATAGTGTTCCACCTACACATTCCTTAGAAACTCTCTTAGAAACTCTGGTGCATCAGGGAAGCAAAGGAAAGCACATTCTTTGGGGTTAGCTGGGTAGGGAACTGTCACCTGCAGTTAACTGGTCCACAGTAGCCCCACTTTCTCTGGAAGCTCTCTGAAGTCCTTGTGGGGTTTTCGACAGTGTTGCAGGCCCCATCAGTGTGCTCACCTGCTGCCCTGACTTGCTGAGGTCAAGCTGTAGAGTGTGAGGGTTTCGTGTGAACTTTTAAGAGTCTGGTCGAGATGGAAAGATTTCTCTGTATTTGGTACCATAGGGATATAGCTCAGGTGAACCAAGTTAGGAGCATTTCAGATTCTTTGGAAAGTGTTTTGATTGTAAGGATTATATCTTTAATTTAAAAACTGTTCTTTGAAAATTGCATACATGTAAACAATGTATCATGAGCATATCCACTTCATGTTGGAGTGGGAATCCCCTCCAACTCCAGTCTGCTTCTTCCTGTGTTGCTGTAACTCATTGTATCCCATTCATGTGTCCATGGATGTGGGATCATCTAAAGGAACACAGGCAGCCTTATCAGTAGGCTATCTACCAGAAGTGACTTTTCTCCCCCAACAACCTTCAGTAGCCAGTAGCTCTTCAGTTAGGCGGGAACATCAGGAGACCCTCCCCTCTCCATGGAATTTTCCATTGGCTCGGCCTTGTAGAGGTCTTAGGCAGGCAACCGTGGCTGCTGTGAGTTTGAGTGACATGAGCCCTGTCTGTCAGTAGAACAGCATCTATGAGCACTCCTCCATACCCTCCTGCTCTAAGGTTAATTTGGTTGCTTTTCCTCAGCACCTCTCCACTAACTGCCACACACTGTAAGAAGAGGTTTCTCTGACCAAGGTTGACAGCAGCACAGATCTATGAATATAAACATAAATGTCCAGAAATCAGTTTAACTACATGACCATTTAGAAAAATATCAGTAGCTCCCCTGCTTGGGCTCATGACTTCTCCAACCTTAGGTTTTGACCGGATTTTCAGCAGTAGGCATGAATTCCTTCCTGTGGAGGAAGCCTCATATCCAGACGAGAGAGCAGCTGGTTACCACCGACAACAGTCTCGCCACTATTAGACCAGTGAGCACATCGTACCTGCAAAGTCAGGGTTGTAGCACACAGGATCCAGCACTGGGTAAGACCACTGATGTCTTTCCTCCCCCAGCAGCCTGCAGAGCACCTTCCAGTGCTGGGAAAGCTAGCCAGCCGGGATGCTGTCTCCTGGCTAGTTCAGGAGCAGTTTCCCTATGTATTGCAGTGTCTTCAGTGAGACCATCTTGTCATCTAGTTATGATGGCCTATCGGTATTTTTACCTTAAACTCTTTGAATCCACATCCCCTATGCCAGTAACTGAAGGCTCTTAACACAGCGTTGAAGCAGTTTATTGCCTATTTTTTTTCTCTAGTAAAAGTGGACTTTCATTACCAAAATGTGTAACACCTTACACTTTTCGCTGTTCTCTCTTCCTTAAATCTGTGGCTGAGAAGAAAGCATTTCTTCTAAACCGTCTAAAGATACCTGTAGCATATTTGTTAAGAGAGTTACTTTGGGTGTGGGCGAAAAGAACAGGTGTGTGTGTGTGTGTGTGTGTGTGTGTGTTGCACAAACCTATAATCCCAGCACTCTGGAGACTGAGACAAGGGGGAGAGAAGAGGTAAGGAGGGGCCACAGCTTGCTGTGAAGTCTGATGACCTGAGTTTGATCCTTGGAGTCCACGTGGTGGAAGATGATATAGCTGAACCCCGCATGTTGTCCACTGACCTCCACACTTGCGCTGTGACATATGCCCACCCTTGCTTACCACCTTCTCACAAACAAATAAATGATAAACAAATTAGATGTTTCTAAAGGTTTTTGGGTTTTGCTTTGTCTGCTTGTTTGTTTGGAGACAGGGTTTCTCTATGTAGTCTTAGCTGTTCTAGAACGCTGTAGACTAGACTGACCTCGAACTCACAGAGATCCACCCCCTGAATGCAAGGATTAAAGACAAGCACCACCACCAGCCGGCAAGTTTTGTTTTCTAAGAAATCTGCGCAGTGCTGAAACATGCCCAAAAACCCAAGGTGGAGCAGCAGAGGCCCAAGAGGGAGACCTATTGATGTGATTTTCCCAAATGGCTGTGCCTTCTAGATGTTTATGTTCAAAGATGTGCTGCTGTCACCCTTGCTCGGAGAAGCTTCCCGTCGGAGTGGGTAGTGCAGAGGAGTTACTGTCCGGTCTGATGCTTAGCAGAGCAAGATCCTGTAACTTGCTAAAGTGGAGATTTAAATCATTTTTGTTAGCTTCTTGGGGTGCATACCACTCGGGATCTGCAGTTCGACTGTGCTTTGTCTACTGGTAATGTTGAAATTACAACCTTCCGTTTTATAGGACAGTGACCTGAGAGGACTTAAAAAGCCCTCCCACTGTGACCTGCTCATAGGCTGTTAAATGCACAACAAAGGATACCTTCACAGCACACTAGATGGGATAGAAAAGAAGTCTTAGGTGTCAGCATCAGCTCTGAAGATGGCAGCTGACACCGAATCCGCACTGATGACAAAGACTATTAGTGCTCAAGTCCCTTAGATCAAATAGTGTGCTTGCATCTCTAAATTACTTATAATTTCTCATATGATTTCATGGTACATAAATAGTTCTTTTTGTTAGCTATTCAGTGTGGGGTTTTTTTTTTTTGAGATTATAACATTTTTCCATTCTCTTTCCTCTCTCCAAAGCCTTTCATGTAGGTGGAGTTTCCTGTCCCACAGCCATTGTCAAATAATCACTCAGATGCTTAATATTAATTACAAATGCTCAGCTGTGGAGGCCCAGAAATGTGAGCCTATTCCACCTTGTCTGAAGATCAGAGAGTTTACACTTACTCAAAGTTGTTGACAACAACTGTGGTTACCTACTCTGACCTAGGGTGTGGTTACTTGGTGTTTTGGACATTAAGATGCTCCATAGAGGTAGATCTCTGACCAAAGGTCATAGAATTCAGGCATACTTCTGCTCCTTCTTTTGAAACAGGAGGTTTCAAAAGGAATGGCTGCCTTTAGGATACTTGGTCTAGGGTGGGTTTACTGCCTAAAAAAACAGAATGCTTTTCTCATGAATTAATGGCTTGATGTCTCACAGTATTGAGGCAAGTAATTATTCTGGTTGTCCTTTGTATCATGTTAAAGCAGTCCTTTGCTTTCTCTCCCACTTTTTGTATTAGGGTATAAAAGTGTATGGGAAATTAAACATGGGGGCAGATTCAGTACTCATAACTCAGAATTTAGCATTAGTATTCACTGAGTTGCCCTTCTGATGCTATCCTGTGTGACTCTTTCTCATTTTTGTTCCTACCACCTAACATTTCTAATCCTCATGCTCCTACTCTGGAACATATGAACCTTCTATGACTAGTACTTCAGCAAAAGTCATCCCAGAAAGGTGGTCCATGACATTTGGCACCCAACGTAGGGTGGCTCATGACACTGAACCAATAGCTCAGGCTTATTACTAACTACCTCTTACATTTTAAGTTAACCCATATTTATACTCTGCCACATGGTGGTACCTTATTAGCATAGTACATCTCCTGCTCCCTCTGCATCTGGCTGGCAGTTCCAGACTCTGCCCTTCTTCCTACCTGCATCTTCTTAGTCTGGTTTTTCTGCCTAACCTCCTCTTGCCCAGCTATAGGCCAGTCAGCTCTTTATTAACCAGTAAGAGTAATGCATATTCATAGTGTACAAAAAGATTGCTCCACAGTACTTTCGTGAGCCTCTCCTTGCTCCCTTTCAAATTCATGGACTCTTTTTCCATTGTTATTGCATTGATGTCTGTCTGTCTGTGTGTTCACATGTGTGTGTTTCTAAATACAACCTGCTTAGTTTGTATAATGTTTCTCACTTGTTATGTGTTCAGACTGACCATTTGGTATTGGATAACTGGAAAGACTATTTATCCCACTCTCTGTATTCCTTAGTTGCCTATAGTTCTCTGTGTAGGGTTGAGGCCTCTTGGGTCTTCCCCCTTTGGCATGTCTGTTGTTTTTGTCCTTGTTCAACTCATGTTTGGACAGTCAGGTATCTGACTTTACTAGGACACAAAATCTCACAGTAAACTTCTGGCCCTTAACATCTTTCCAGCTCCTCTTCCACAATGATCCTTGAATCATAGATAAGGGAATGTTTGCTTTACGTATCCACTGGGACTGAGCTCCCCAACTCTGCATTTTGATTGGTTTT